>NC_080163.1:174547726-174857126 GCF_950295315.1 Erinaceus europaeus
TGACTACCACTGTGAAAATGGAATGGCACCACCGCCCGTGACTGAGGACCTGTCACAGGAACAGGAAGACTCCAGCTCGGCTTCCAGCCACCAGGAGTCCTTCCTTTTGGAGCAGCTACTAGAGGACACCCCAGGTCAGCTCCTCCTCAAGCCCAGGTCCCCAGGTCAGGTCAGCAGGGGAGAGGGGAACTGCACCCTTTGCTGCAAGTGCCACCTCTCTGGCCATCTATCCCCTCCTGAAAACAAGCTCAGGACACTGAAAACCAAACTCCCTGGGGAAATGGGACCAGAATATACACCAGAATTAACAATGACCCAGCATGATACTTCCAGTGTCAAGTTTACAGAAACCTCTTAAGTTCTCAATTAAAAAGCCAACTCCAGTTCCACAACTTCAAACTCAGTAAAAATTAGGGAGTCCTGTTCTCCTGTCTCAACTCCTCATTAAACATTTTCCTGCTGACATGCAGGACTCGTCTCCTAGATTTAAGCCTGGGTTTGCTCTCCCCATCAGTCCCTCTGCAATGGTGTCAGTGAGATAGTGGACCCTTGGCCCCTTGGTTCTCTGATTCCTTCATCCTCTCACTGCCTCTGCTCTGCTGCCTGGGGTGCCTCCTTTGTCCATTGCTAAACCCACTGCTATGTTCACAGGACTCTGTGCTGGAGGTGACTCTACCTGGACCCTGGGCAGCTCTGTTGGCAGAGGCCACCAGAAGAGCATCTTGGTGGCTGTGGACCAGAGGGCTAACACTGTCAGCACCCTCCATGTTGTGGAAAGCATCTGGCAGAGCTCCGTGTCCACCTGTCTGCACGGGGCCCTCTCATGGCTGCCTCTGCTGGACCTCACCGCCTCTGAGCCCAGGGTTGACTATCTGATGGGCTATGGGGACAGGGCCACCCACAAGGTGTCACTCTACAACTATGCCCTGGGCAACCCCATCATCCCTGTGAACCTGGCAGTGGAGGATATCAGGGACTGTGTCCATCTGGTCCACCAGAAGGAGAAGGCCACCTGCACTCAGTTCTCCTGCCTCATGGCAGTGCTGTGCACCCACAACCACACAGAGCTTAATGAGGAGGAGAGCGAGGAGTGAGACCCTCCATCCTGGTCCCTGTTCTGCTAGAGGTAGGCGCCTTCTTCCTGACTGATGCCAGTGGTACAAAGGTGACCAGGCTCCTGGACACTCCTCATCTACACCATGATTCTGGGTGAGCCTAGGCCATGTGAGATTAGTCTAGCAACCAGTCTGTGTGAGACACATGGTGTTCTGGTTGTTTAAAACAGGACAAGAGAATCACATCCCAACAATGGCAGGACTTCATTCTTCTGGCAGCACAGTCTGGGAGAAGGCTGCAGAAATTTGCTGTATTGTGTTAAAAGGAAAGGTTTCTACTCTGTGCTGACTAGGTTTTAATATATTTAACTCTTTTGTTAATGATTCAATTTACCTAATGGCTAGAGACAGTAATTAAAATGGGCGGGAGAGACAGAGAAGGAGAGAAGGAGAGACACCTACAGCTCTGCTTTCCAGCTCCTGAAGCTTTCCTTTTCTGCAGGTGGGTACAGGCATATTAACCCAGGACCTTACTCACTGTGGCATGTGTGCTCACCAGGTGGGCACCACACAGCCCCTTGATGCATTTATCTCCTTGGAGAAATTTTCTCCTGGGATAATACATTTCTTCAGGAATCAAGAGGAAGCTACTATCTAAGAATGTGACTTATCTAAGACAGCTCTCTGTGTTTCATTTCAGACATGACAATAAGACAGCCTCCTAATTCCAAGCTGGGAGAGTGACACCTACAGAAAGGCGCAGTGATGGACCATCTCAGACCTCTCTGTGCGGGGTCCAGGCAGCTCCCTGTCTACACCGTGCTCAGCTGCTAAGGAGCTCAGGGCTCCTCTCAGCACCTTGTTGGGGGCTCCCCTGGCAGGTCTGCAATCAGTGACGCCACCTGGGTGTCTGCTGGAATGCCTACAGCCATCCTTCCCCTTCCTAGAACTGACCCTTTCTTTTTCCTAGTAGTATGATATACAATATACAATTGAGAACAATTATATTCTAATACTTTGCAGGATTTTGAATTGTTCCTCAGTCCTGCCATCTATGTGTAAACTTCCTGGTGGAAGACATGAAGCCCTCTGACTAAGACTGTTCTTTTAAACTTTTTGTCTAGTGGGTGGTAACGAGCAAAATCAAACCACCATCCACTGCAAGGAAGCAAAAGCAAAAGATCTTTATTCACGAGCTCGAGTTTTGGCCAAGTGGCAGCTAGTAACAGCCTACCAGCTAGACCCCGAACCAGGCTCAAACCACACAATTTATAGGAATTCAAAATACACTCAGGGAGGGGGAACACACCATCTTAACAATCTATATCCAATTACATCATATGGAAAGCGCGGAATCCAATTATTTCAAACCAAGCAAAAAGCGGGATCCATTCAAAGCAAAGCGCGGGCAAATTTTAAACCTTGCAAAACCACACAACCAATGGGACTTAACCAGGGTCTAGGTCCCCACGTTCCCCTACCATCTGGCCATACCATCTGGAAACCAGTATACCTCTAATCTGTGCAAAGGTCCTCATAAGGCTAGCCCTCATGCAGAACTCTGCAAAAACACCCGATGGCCTCCACTGATTAGTCCTGTTTTTCAAAGGGAAAAGGGCAAGAGACTTTTCACTCCACTCAGCAAACAACTTAACTTCTAAGAGAAAAGTGGAACTTAAAACTTAAGACCTAAAACTAAAATGGGAACTTAAAATCTACTTAGATGCATCTCAGAGAGGGGTTTTTTATTGTAACCGCTTGTTACCGCCTGTCACATTCCCCACTAGTCTTAGCTGACAATCAAATCCTTGATTTTCCGGATCATAGAGACCAGAGTAATAATTGGTTTCAGAGGTCCGATAGGGTTCTAGGTACATGGTAGCACTTGCAACTGGATAGTAAAATATGCACCGGGGTCCTTCCTGGTAAATATCAATCGGACGCCCCACACCCTTCCCTTTACCCAAAGGTCAGTCTCATACCAAGTCTTAACTTTTACCTCCACAGGGTTACACTCTCATGTAGAGCTGCAGATGGGGGTGGTCGGATAGCTCACCCTTGAGAATATTATGTGATTGTCATTGTTCATCTCAGAGGATATAGTCAAACATTCTCCCCACTGGCCACAAAAGTAGTGGGATTCTCCCTGGCATTTGGTGTCCTGAACCCAGTCCTCTTTGGGGCAGACATAGAAGGGTAGCTTCTGAAGGCAGGTCTCTCAGTCGATGGTGTCACACCCTCCATTATTCGTAATTCCCCATTGACTGGTCCAGTTCCTCCCTTTCCGGACAAGGGGCCATTTCTGCGCGTCCCAGTCTGCTCCAAACAGGTCACATAGGTCAAAAGTGAGTATCGGTTGTCCTGCAGTTGGCTGGAAGGCCACCACCTTTCCATTCTCATTCACCACCTTCCATACATACAGAGAGGACACTTGAGAACTCCAGCCAAAGCAAAGCAGGAGCACCAGGACTAGCCCGAGACCAGTCGGATCTTCATTTGGTCCGCGGTAGACACAGCGTGCCATCCTCTCCGGCCATCTGCCTCTGGGGGGTCCACAGCAAACTTGTCCAAGCGTGTGTGGTGAATCCAACGTCGCTTCCCAGCGACCTTTGCAGTGGTTGGTGTGCTTAGGACCACGGTGCACGGTCCTTCCCACCGGGCCTCAAGATGATCAGGATGCAACTTCTCCACCAACACGGAATCACCAGGCTCGAACAAGGGGGGCCGATCCGGTCCTGGCCTTCCTCCCTCTGGGTTCCAGGCTTCACGTTCCAGATGGCGAGGCTGGCCTTTCTTTGCCCCACCTGCAAAGCCTGTAGGGACTCTAGGAAATTACCTCGTGCCACCTCGGCCAATTTCTCGGCCCCTACCCTGGGCACAAGAGTAGGCAATTTGTCATACATAATTGCAAATGGGGTAAATCCAGAAACATATGGGGTATTTATACTTTTTAACAATGCAAAGGTTAAAAGGGAAACCCAGTTCCCGCCAGCCTCTATTTTTAATTTTGTTAAACTTTCCTTAAGTGTCCTATTCGTTTCTACTTGCCCTGAGCTCTGGGGGCGATAAATGCAATGCAGTTTCCATTTAATTTGCCAAGTTTCAGCCAATTGTTGGGTGACCTTGGCGATGAATGCCGGGCCACTGTCCGACCCCAGAGAATAAGGAAGTCCAAACCTTGGAATAATTTCAAAGACCAATTGCTTTACTACTACCTGGGAAGTCTCTTTCCTAGTGGGGAAGGCTTCAGCCCATCCTGAAAAAGTGTCTACCATGACTAAGAGATACTTAGAGCCTCCTGGAGCCTCAGGCATCTCAGTGAAGTCCAATTCCCAGTGCTCTCCGGGTTCCTCCCCTTGCCACCGGGTTCCAGATCCCTTAACCTGGACGGGGCTGGCATTGACCCTGGCACATGTGGCACAGTGGCTTGCCACACTTCGGGAGATCCTATGTAAACCTACTATCAAATAAAATTTATTGATTAATTCAGCCAGTTTGTCTCCCCCGGTATGAGTGCTTCCATGTGCCAGCGTTACCACCTGTGTTCCCAATTGTTGGGGAAGCAGAATCCTCTCTTCAGGGAGGATGATCCATCCATCTTCACTCGGTTTTCCTCCGAGCCTTTTACCCAATTCTTCCTCTTGTCCTGAATATCCTGGTTTCCATTCTTTTAGTATCTCCTCTGGCGAGGACACCACTAGCTGAGCATGGGTCCCCACTAGTCTTTGGGCTGCCTCCCGAGCGGTTTTATCAGCGAACTGATTACCCCGCGCAACATCAGAGTCATCTTTTTTTGGTGCCCTTTGCAGTGAATCACAGCAACCTTCTCCGGTCCCCATATAGCTGCCAGCAGGGCTAATATTTCTTGAGCATGCTTGATAGCTTTTCCCCCTGCAGTCAACAATCCCCTTTCTTGATATAGTGTCCCATGAACATGAACAGTGGCAAAGGCATACCTGCTGTCAGTGTACACATTTATCTTCTTCCCTGCTCCCCATTTGAGTGCTTGCGTGAGAGCTATCAGCTCTGCCTTTTGGGCTGAAGTCCCTTGTGGCAACGATGCAGCCCACAGGACCTTCTGGTTTGTGACTATGGCAGCCCCTGCATACCG
Organism: Erinaceus europaeus; assembly: GCF_950295315.1. Lineage (NCBI taxonomy): Eukaryota > Metazoa > Chordata > Mammalia > Eulipotyphla > Erinaceidae > Erinaceus > Erinaceus europaeus. The sequence goes on from NC_080163.1 coordinate 174,552,893, forward strand.
TACACTGTCCTGTGCATCCAGCAGTGGAACCTCCGTCAGATCAGCTCTCAGCGAGGTCAGGGTTTCCAGGATCTCTCCACGGTCATGGGTGACTTCCTCCTCCGCGTTGGGGAGCAGGGTGGCAGGATTCAAAGCCTCAGTCTGCTTAAAAGTGGTACAGGGCGGATCCAGTAACAGCACCTGGTAATGGGTGACCTGAGAGTTAGTCATCCACCAGCCGGGGGGAGAGTGAAGTAGACTGGCCAGATTGTGGGTAGTTACAATCTCCAGAGTTTGTCCAAAAGTCAATTTAGTAGTCTTTTTCATCAGTAGGGCAGCGGCTGCTCTCCCCCTTCCGAGAGTTTTTCCCTGGGCTCCCAGGGGTTGAGGGAGCCCTGACCCTCCTAATCTAGGACCAGGAGGGGCGCTTCTTCTTCTCTGCTAGGCCCCTTCCCTTTTTCTCTGCTCTGGGCACTTATCCTTCCAGTGTCCTTCTTTTTTACAAAATGCACACTGATCTTTTCCTAGGAACTTGGCCCTTCCTGCCTTCCTTGTTAGTCCCCAACCTTTTTCTCCTCCTGTTTCCCTTGCCAACAGGACCCAGGTCATCTTCTTATGTAGTTCCACCGTGGTCTTCGCCGGGTCCTCCCTATTTTCAAAAACCTTCTGGGAAATTGCCAATAATTCAGAGAGAGATGTCCCTTGAAAACCCTCTAACTTCTGCAGCTTCTTTCTAATATCTGTGGCGGATTCAGCTACGAAGTGGAGGATGACAGCCTGCACATTCTCGGTGGCTTTAGGATCTATGGGGGTCCAGGTTCGATACACCTGGTAAAGCCTCTCTAGGAAAGCAGTTGGGCTCTCATTCGCACCCTGTATACACTCGGTCACCTTAGACAAATTAGTAGGCTTTCGGCCTGCAGCCCGAATGCCTCTCAATACAGTCTGGTGGTACCTAGCAAGGGCTTCAGATCCGGCGCTTGTGTTGGGGTCCCACTTGGGGCGGGTCTGGGGGAACACCTCCTCCACCATGTCCTGGTTTGTAGGTGGTTCTCCTCGGTGGTCCCGGACCTGTTCCTTTCCCTCCTGCTTAATTCTTTCCCTTTCCTCCATGGTGAACAAAGTATTTAACAGCTGCTGACAATCGACCCAAGTGGCTTGATGAGTATAAAAGATGGACTCCAGCAGGGTAGCCACTCCCTCTGGATCTGCTGAAAAAGGAGGATTCTGGTTCTTCCAGTTACACAAGTCAGAGGTGGTGAAAGGGACACACACCCTCAGCGGCCTCCCCCTGGCATCCGACTCCCCTGCCTCCCTTAAAGGAAAAGTTCCCGCTGGTGCTGTCCATAGGTCGTTCCCGCTCTGGTGTGGGGCGGACTTAAGAGACGCGACGGGACCCCAGATGTAGAATCTGGCTCAGGAGCAGTGGCCCTAAGGGAACCAGAATATGGAGTGGGATTTCCATTCCTCCATCTTCTCAGTCTTGGGGGAGTTTCAGGGAGAACAGGACAGGTGGGTCTCCTAAGAGTCCCATTTCTCCTGTCCCCCCGGGCTATGTACACTCCTGGCTTGCTTTTCTCATTGGGGTTCCTCTGACATTCCTGTAAATACTTAGGCTGGTCATGGATAATACCCATCCAGACTTTGATATATGGCATCTGATCCGGGTGCCCAGGGTCCCCGAAAATCACATCTTGCACAGCGGCACATGTTTCTCAATCCAGGCTTCCTTCCTCTGGCCAACCTACTCCAAAGGTGGGCCATTCTCTTGCACAAAACTTCCTCAATGTGAAGGCATCTACCTGAACCCTGAATCCAGAGGCCCTTCTGGAGAAATCTGGGAAATTTTTAATCAGATATTCCAAAGGGGTGAAGTGAGCTGGTTTTGGACAGCCTGTCCCATTTCCTTGTCAAAATGGAAAAGTAAGAAAACAAACAAGGTAACACTGAACACGGCAGTCACGCCAAGGACCACCTTCACCCTTCCACTCACACGCTGGCCAGCACACAAAATGCTCTCATACGTTCTTTCACTCTCGGGAGTCGTGCGGTAGTGCAGTGGGTTAAGCACAGGTGGTGCAAAGCACAAGGACCGGCATAAGGATCCGGGTTCCAGCCCCCGGCTCCCCACCTGCAGGGGAGTCGCTTCACAGGAGGTGAAGCAGGTCTGCAGGTGTCTATCTTTCTCTGCCCCCTCTGTCTTCCCCTCCTCTCTCAATTTCTCTCTGTCCTATCCAATAACAACCACATCAATAACAACAACAATAATAACCACAACAACAATAAAAAAGACAACAAGGGCAACAAAAGGGAAAATAATACAATTTAAAAAAAAGAAGTCACAGGTCAAACTGGCATCCTGGGAAAATGAAGGGCACTTTCCTAATTGTCCTTTCTCTCTTCTCATCATCTCCTGCTTCCCTCTCAATCTCTGTCTCTACCCAGGAAATAGATATATAAATAAAATATTAAAAATAAACATTTCCCTAAAGAAGACATTTAAAATTAAATATGGGTTTCTCTGTGTGTGTCTCTACATCTCTTTGAAAAATACTATTAATTAAAAAAGTTAATTGAGAAATTTAAACAAATAAATAAAATTTCCTCACACATAATCTCAGCAAAAAAATGAAGAGAAAGCATGCTTTTCAGGGATTTTAAACACCTGCACATTGTCTCTGAAATGCGGAGGTGGAAATGAACATAAAAGGAAAGGAAATTTTCCATCAGTTTCTGAAGCTGTCTCTAGATGTGATTTATCTGAGGCAACTCCCTTTTTAAACACAGTGCTTATGGTAATATTCCCAATGGATGTGACCAATGGTGTTAGAGAGAGGGAACTCCTAGAGGTCTTGCCCCACAACATCTGTGGGGGAGTCTTATGATCCTATGGATAGGACCCTAGGTGATAAGAGTGGCTTGAAACTGGCTAAAGAGACCATCATTGAGTGAGCCAGTCTCCTGCCCTTATCCAACTTTTGGAGTCCCTTCTTTATCAGACAAGCTTAGACTTTCTCTTTCAGTTGTTAAAGTGTTGAGTGGCTTTTCTAGCCAGTATTAGGTTTGTGAGATCTGTCCTCAAGCTAAGAAGGAAATAGAGCTAGGATTTTAATAGAATTTTAGCATCCCTTTTTTCAGCATTTACTTATTTGATGATTCTAATAAAGGTTGTCATGAGGACAATAATTGTCCTTGAAAAAATACAGTATTTTACTGTCTCTCTCTATATACATTTATTTACTTATTTATTATTTATTTATTTTACTAGAGCACTCATTAGCTCTAGTTTTTGTGGTATGGAGGATTGAACCTGGGACATCGGGACCTCAGGCATGGGAGTCTCCCTGCATAACCATTATGTTATCTATCCTGGCCCTGATACTTTTATAATTGACACTTGTACTTCATGATTTGGTTCACAAAAATAATCAAATCTTTTTTTACCCCAATATCATGTTATTGAAGAAACATTGTTTACAGGGTTGTTAATTATGGGCCCCAGATCACATCAAATTGATGGGGTTTACAGTAATATTTATACCCCTTTCCCATATTAGGAAGCTACTCTCTTCCCTCATCCAGCTGTCTTTCCCTTTTCCAGACATGACATCGTCTCCCCAGACAATAATTAGGATCCACCTGCATATCAGATTTCAAGCTCATGCAAAACAAAAACAAAAACAAAAAAACACTAGTATAACTACAGGGCCTTTGAAATATAATTAAAATATGCCTATTAGCTATCTACAAAATGGAGGACCCATCAACACTTCATCTGCACTATTACAGCCTTTAGGTCTATGATTGTTCAACAATTTGTTTGGCTTTGTATATTAACTCACTCTTTTCAGCCACCGGGTTCCAGATGTTAGCAGGATGTGACCAGACTTCTCTGGACAGACAACCCCACCAATGTGACTTGGAGCTCCACTTCCCCAGAGCCCTTCCCCACTAGGGAAAGAGAGAGACAGGCTGGGAGTATGGATCAGCATCCATGTTCAGCAGGGAAGCAATTAGAGAAGCCAGAACTTCCAGTGGACTTCTGCATCCCACAATGATCTTGGATCCATACTCCCAGAGGGTTAAAGAATAGGAAAGCTATCAGGGGAGGGGATGGTATAAGGAGGTCTGGTGGTGGTAAATGTGCAAAGCTGTACCTCTTTTATCCTATGGTTTAGTCAATGTTCCTTTTTATAAATATAAAATTTAAAAAAATAACACCAGCAAAGGCAGCAAAAATGGGGAAAATGGCCTCCAGGAGCAGTGGATTTGTAGTACAGGCACCAAGCCTCAGATATAACCCTGGATATATATATATATATGTGTGTGTGTGTGTGTGTGTGTGTGTGTGTGTGTGTGTGTGTGTGTGTGTGTGTGCATATATATATATATATTTCCAGCTGGGATAAATAGACAATTTTAGGATCCAGGAAAGATTTGGAAGCAATCCAAAGAAGTCCTTGTGGGCAGTGAAAGAAATCTTGTTGTGTATTCTCTCTAAAAAGAGTGTATCTCATTCATACAGTCACAAGGAAGCCTCTCAAAACCAGACTCACAGTAACACCTGAGGCAGCATTCCTCTATTAATTATCTGAGTGCTGAAGACAAGGCAGTTCAAGTCAGAAAGCAGCAGATACAGAGACTCGGGTTTCCTAAATAACCTGTAGGTGAAATCACTGGGGCTCATGGGGGGATTTCTTAGATCATCTGAGTTCTATGGACTACAAAGACTAGAGACAAAGAAAAGAGTTAAATACCCTCCCCGGGGAAACCCAGGCAGTTGAATGAGAAGATAACTGTCTCTGTACTGTTGGCAAAATGTCTTCTCTCTGAAATAAAGCCAAGGGTACTAGGCTCTGAATTTTTTTAATTGTCAAACACTACCCTCCAGCGGTAGCTCATCTCTTAGCAGTGGAGAAAAAATCCTAAACTTTGAGCGACTCTGGTCTCGTCTTTAACCCCAACCCAACAGCCCCAAATTCTACAATTATTTTAATTTTTCTGAAGGTGGAAAATTTACACAGATATTATAGTTATCTGTGAGGTTTGTGCATGTGTGTATGTATCTTATAAAGCATAAGATACTTCATTCTGCTTCTGAGATATCTGGGGCAAATAATGAGAATTAAGGATGCCATAAATCAAATAAGATTGCAACTACATCTCAATTTTTTTTTAGGTTAAATGATATTTTTTATTTAAAATAATTAAGATCATCTAAGGAGATTTCTATGGATTCATTAATCTGACTCTTAATACATCTATAAAGTCAGAAATGGATCACTGCTTTTTCATTTAATCATTATTATTTTTAAAATTCTTGAATGGGGGGGATGGGATAATAGTTATGAAAAAGACTGACATGCTGAGGATTCAAGGTCTCAGGTAAACTTCCTTAGCACCTCCATAAGCCAGAGCCAAGGAGTCTTTCTCTTCATAGCTCTGACCCATCTTGGACAGAGCTAGAAGGAATTATCTTAAGTGAGCTAAGTCAGAAAGATAAAGATGAGTATGTATGGGATGATCCCACTCATCAACAGAAGTTAACTAAGAAGATCTGAAAGGGAAACTAAAAGCAGGACCTGACCAAATTGTAAGTAGGGCACCAAAATAAAAACCCTGTGGTGAGGGGTAGACATGCAGCTTCCTGGGACAGTGGGGGGTGGGAGTGGGTGGGAGGGATGGGTCACAGTCTTTTGGTGGTGGGAATGGTGTTTATGTACACTCCTAGCAAAATGTAGACATATAAATCAGTAGTTAATTAATATGAGAGGGGGAAAATCAATTGTATGTCTCAAAGTTTTTCAAAACACAAACTGAATCTTTTTAATATATAGGCTGTGTATTTGATACACGGACTCTCTCAAAAGCCTAGACCAAGTAGATTAGAAGCATCCAATAGCACAGCTATATACAAGATACTGGATACTGTACAGCAAACCATAAAAAAGGACTTTTCAAAGTTAACCCAATTACCAAATAATGTGATGATAACATTAACTATCGATTGTCTTTTTGAACCCTAAGACAGCAGGAACCTCACATCTCCACTATAGAGCCTCTACTTCCCCCAGTCCTGGAACCCTTGGATAGGGCCCACTTTCCCGTATGCCTCTCCCAATCCATACCAAATAATATTGCATCTGCCGATCACAACCTAACCAACGCAACGATTGCCACCTCAACATGCTTCACCTCAGACTGTGTCCAGAGACTTCACGTGTGGAATGACAACCCTTCAGCTTCAGTACTCGGGTGAGACCTTTCCTTTTATAGTACACTCTAATTTCATCTCAGGTGGTTCACTTTCTAACAAAGTCCCATAACCTAGATATACACCAGTTTCTGTGAGAGAGAGCTTATGTTCACACGTATCCATAAACTACTGCAAAATATATACCTGAAAGCAGAAGTACACTAGAGTTTGCAGTGAGTACCTCCCTAACACTTCCTCTCCACTATTCCAAGCTTTGGGTCCATGATTGCTCAACAATTTGTTTGGCTTCGTATGTTAACTCTCTTTTCAATCACCAGGTTCCAGATGCCACCAGGATGCTGGCCAGGCTTCCCTGGATTGAAGACCCCACCAATGTGTCCTGGAGCTCAGCTTCCCCAGAGACACACCCTACTAGGGAAAGAGAGAGACAGACTGGGTGTATGGACCAACCAGTCAACGCCCATGTTCAGCAGGGAAGCAATTACAGAAGCCAGACCTTCTACCTTCTGCAACCCTCAATGACCCTGGGTCCATGCTCCCAGAGAGATAGAGAATGGGAAAGCTATTAGGGAAGGGAATGGGTTATGGAGATTGGGTGGTGGGAATTGTGTGGAGTTGTACCCCTCCTACCCTATGGTTTTGTTAATTAATCCTTTCTTAAATAAAAAAAAGAAAAGAAAAAAAAAAGACTGACATGCTGAGGATTCAAGGTTTCAGGTTCATTTCCTTAGCACCTCCATAAGCCAGAGCCAAGGAGTCTTTCTCTTCATAGCTCTACCTCCCACTCACTAAAATAAAATTAATAAATAAGTAAAATCACACTGCCAAATCCCCAGTATCAGAAACAGCAGTTGTTGGTGAGGGTATGAAATAAAAAAGGATCCTTGTACACTGTGTGGAGACATGTAAACTGGTCCAGGCTCTAGATAAAGCAAATGGAAGTTCCTCAAAGTATCAAAAATGAAAGGCAGGGTGGTGGCACAGCCAGTTGAGAGCACACATTACAGTGCACAAGGACCCAGGTTCAAGCCCCTGGCCACAACCTGCAGGGAGCAAGCTTCACATATGGTGAAACAGAGCTGAGGGTGTCTTTCTGTCTCTCTCCCTCTCTACCTCTCCCACCCCTCTTAATTTTTCTGTCTCTATCCAGTAATAAAGATAATAAAAACTTTTAAAAATAAAAAATATATATGGTTCTGGATAGCATATTCATTTTGATGATGTTAATTCTTCCAATTCTTTTTCTATTTCCTTGAATATTGACTCATAATTCCCAGTATACAAATCTTTCACTTTTTTTTTAGGTTTATTCCTACATATTTTATTGTTTTCATTGCTACAGTAAAAGGGATTGATTTCTGGATTTCTCCTTCTGTTAATTCAGTGTTTCCATAGAGGTATGCCACTGACTTATATATGTTAATTTTGTAGCCTGACACCTTAGTATATTGCTTGATAATTTCCAAGAGCTTACTGCTGGATTCTTTAAGCTTTTCTATGCATACTATCATATCATCTGCAAACAGTGAGAGTTGACTTCTCTTCCACCATGCTAGCTGTGAGCTTGCCATAAGTTGCCTTTATTATATTATCACTTCAATCTTTCAAGAAAAATCTTACTATCACAAGAGAAGACAACTGAGAGGCTTTATCCACACTGAGAGGTGACAGTCCTTCCCTTTCAGAACGTGACACATCTGGATGCAGCACTGCAAACACCTTAGTTCACTACAATGCCCAGGTGTCTAGGGGTAGACTTCCACCAAGAAAAAGCATCCAGGAGGAAGATCCCCCCTAGAAGTAGCCTTTGACAAAAGCTTCTGTTCTGTCTCTAAGAAAACTCTAGAGGCAAGCTTAGAGGAATAGTTTATTTATTTATTTATTTATTTAGTCCTTTTGTTGCCCTTTTTTTGTAGTTACTATTTTCATGGTTGTTGGATAGGACAAAGAGAAGTGGAGAGAGGAGGGGAAGACGGAGAGAAGGAGAGAAAGATAGACAACTGCAGACCTGCTTCACTGCCTGTGAAGCTACTCCACTACAGGTGGGGAGCCTGGGGCTTGACCAGGGTTCCTTAGCCTGGTCCTTGTGTTTTGTGCCACCTGTGCTTAACCCACTTTGCTAATGCCCAACTCCCAGGGGGATATTTTTAACAAGAAATGATCCAGACGTACTTTATCTTAGTAGTATCATTACCGACAAAGAAGTGACACAGTAAAACACTCCACATGTTCTAGTTACTTTATAACACCAGCTAGATGGATAGAGGGTTATTAAGCAAAGAAGTTAGGTTCTGTAGATAAAATAACTTTCAGACAAAGAAAGGCATTCTTATTATACTACAATGTGGCACTAATATGTAAAGAGGTTAATCCATGTGAAATACATTAAACCTGAACACACAGGGTAGGCTTGAGTAGGGTTAGGTGGTAATAGCAGCACAAACTTTCTAATTCTTGTCCAGTTGTTTCCAGGAGTAAGGACACATTAAGATGCTTAGTTTCACCATACTGCCTTTTTAACCCATGAAGACTGACCCCAATGACAGTAAGCTTATAAGGAAATTCTCACAAGTCAAGTTCTAGCTTAGTATGCAAAATAATAAATATCTGGTTTCTCATGGACTTTCTTAAATAAAGGAGCTTAAAATGGTTAGAGGAATATGATGTTTTAGCACTTTAGATCCCTATAGTTATTCCTACAACACATAAACTCAGTTTCTGATTAATAAATATATTTTTAATTTATTTAACAAAAGAGAACCAGTGCATTGATCTGATTGATATGGTGTTAGAATCGAATTTAGGACCTCATGCTTACAAGTCCTGAACTCTACCACTGCACAACACCCAGCCCACTAAACAAAATCAGACTCTTTTTAAAGTTAAACACTAGAGTGTTTCACTTTAAGTTTTTTAAGTTTAAACACTAGAGTGTTTCAGGATCCCTGAGGTGGATCAAGTCAATGTATCTGTTCTCTTAGAATATGAGCCTAAGGGAATCGGGCGTTAGCACAGCCAGTTATGCACAAGTGGCACAAAGCGCAAGAACCACCTTAATGATGCCTGGAGTCTCTTCACAAGTGGTAAAACAGGCTTTTCTTTCCCCTTCTCTGTCTTCCCCTCCTCTCTCCATTTCTCTCTGTCCTATCCAACAACAAACAACATCAATAACTACAACAATAAAACAAAAAGGGCAACGAAAATAAATAAATAAATAAATATATTTTTAAAAGAATATGAGCGCAGGGAGTCGGGCGGTGGCGCAGTGGGTTAAGCGCATGTGGCAAAAAGCACAGGGACCAGCGTAAGGATCCCGGTTCGAGCCCCCGGCTCCCCACCTGCAGGGGAGTCGCTTCAGGGGCGGTGAAGCAGGTCTGCAGGGGTCTGTCTTTCTCTCCTCCTCTCTGTGTTCCCCTCCTCTCTCCATTTCTCTCTGTCCTATCCAACAACAAAGCAACGTCAACAATGGCAATAATACCACAATGAGGCTGCAACAACTAGGGCAACAAAAAGGGGAAAAAATGGTCTCCAGGAGCAGTGGATTCATGGTGCAGGCACCGAGCCCAGCAATAACCCTGGAGAAAGAAAAAAAAAAGAATATGAGCGTAAAATACCAGCAGAGAGAGCACCCTGTGCATCAGGGTAGTCAGTTGGCAATCCTTAGTGCTTGCGAGGTGCTAGTATTTCCTGACACCACTCCCTATTCCTCTGCACCAAAAATGCCATTGTGATTACTAAATGATTAGACTTCACATCTTCTTATTTCTACTCTATGCAATTTAGATCACAGTTAAATGCACTGAAGACTGATGAAGGAAAACTCTACTTACATGTTTAAACTATCAGGCAGAGCTGAGCAATTTTTCTAAATAACACCCAAGAAAAGTTATCAGTGAGCTTACAGGAAATTCTAATTCTACTCTATTTTTCTCTATGACTGAATACATGAGCTGCTACATGCTATAAAGCAAACTGTTGGAAGGAATTGTCTTTTTTATTTTTTAGTTAGTATCTATTTATTTACTGGATGTTGCTGAGGAGTTATTCTGATGCAGTCTCCGCCCCCAGGTTTTACTACGCCCCGCGAAATCCTAGCAGTGCCCCCTTCAACCAATCCTGGTGGTGTCAACCAGGGGTGACACCACCCAGCCCTGGTATTCTTTTGTTTTTCCATTAGGGAAGAACTGGAGATTGTATCAGAAATGTCAAGTAAACATCTTCCACATGCCATACTGGTCCAAAATCCTCCGTAAAACTTGGCAAAGCAGCATCAAGCAAATCATTTAGTCTGAAGTCTAACAACTCTCTGATTATGGAAAACCTGAGTTTACAACATTGTCACAATATGACACAACTCAAGTGTTCCATATGTGACTGTAAATGGGGTGAAAACTACAAGCTGTCTAATATATGTCACAAATTGAGCCTAAATGGTTTTATTTTATTTTTAGTGTATTCTTTAAATTTTTTTTGCTGCCATGATTATCAGTGGGGCTCCCTGCCAACACTACGAATCCATGGCTCCTGGCAACCATTTTTCTTATTTGACATGACAGAGAGAAATTGAAAGAGAAGGGTATATAGAAAGGGAGAGAGAAAGACATCTTCATTGCTCATGAAGCTTCCTCCCTCCAGGTGAGGAGTGGGGGCTTGAACCAGATTCTTACACATGGTGATACATGTGCTTAACCCAGTGCTCCTTGGCCTGGCCTCTATTTTTTATTTTTTTTAAGCAATTTACTTTTTCCAGCCAGGATTATCACTGGGGCTTGCTGCATGGACTATGAACCCACCAATCCCTGAGGCCATTTTTTTTCTTTTTTTTTTCCTTGTATTTTATAGGACAGAGAGAAGCTGAGAGGAGGTGGATAGAGAGAGGGAGAGTGCTGGGGAGCCAGAAGAATGGTTCTGCAAAAAGCCTTTCAACGCTGAGGCTCTTCATTCTATCTCTTTGACTAAAAAATAATTCAGAAAACTATGATTTTACCATTTAGCTTTCGTGGATGGAGGCCTACCGACCAGTTTGGAGAAGCAAATACATCAACAGCACACTGGGTATTTTGAAAGGAGGCGCTGCTGGTCTGCTTCTATATGCTCTGTGCAGCTCCACCTGCAGGTCAGTATCTGAAGAGAGAACATCACATCACCCAGGCAAAGAGTTGCAAGAAGGTGTCAGGTGCCGGCACTGCTAGTTACAGAGAACCATTAGCTCTACGAGATTTGATTTCAATTTGTTTAAAGCCCCCTCGTGGCTACCTCTACAGAATATTATTTAATTTAGTTTTGTTTGCTTGTTTGTTGTTGTTGTTGCTTTGTACACTGCTGTTAAAATTCGGCGGCTCTAGCTGGCCAGGCTAGCTTCACGGGCGGGTAACAGAGACAACCAGAGACATACGGCTGGGCAGGGAAGCTGTATTTCTTTATTCAGGAACAACGATTCATAAACTAAACGAAACTAATCACCAAACAGAACTCTGCTGTCTCTTTCCCCCCGCAGCGGCGCCAAGCACTCTCGAACGAACTCTGGAACTCTGGAACCCTGTTGGGGTCCCTAGGGGCGGGGCCAAGCGGGCTGCGAAACTAACAGGACTGATTCAATTTTCTTGGCGGGGGAGAGCTAGAACAAACCAATGTAAAGCATACAACAGTACAGAACACTGATCAGCCCTGTCTTGCCGTGATATTGGAAATTAAACCTGGGGCCTCATGTGTCTTAGGACTGAAAGTTTGGAGCTTTAATTCTAGTACCATCTACCCAGCCCAACACTCTCTGCTCTTTTGAATTTACCTTCTGAATATTTCTCAAATAAATCCTGATATGGCAGGCATTTACACCGCAGCCTCTGTTTAGATGCTTAAAAGCTCTAGGTTCAACATTCTGTGACCTGATAACAGCTCTAAACCCATCCACACTGAGGTGTAAAGATACAACTCACCATCCACAGCCACTACTATATGTATCATTTCATTAAAAAAAAACACACCTACCATGATGCCAACCTAACTTCCCTGGGCAGACAACCCACCAGTATGTCCTGGAGCCCCACCTCCCCAGAACCCTGCCCCACTAGGGAAAGAGAGAGACAGGCTCGGAGTATGGACAGACCTGCCAATGCCCATGTTTAGAAGGGAAACAATTACAGAAGCCAGACCTCCCACCTTCTGCACCTCCTAATGGCCCTGGGTCCATACTTCCAGAGGAATAAAGAATAGGAAAGCTTTCAATAGAGGGGGTAGGATGGAGAAATCTGGTGGTGGGAATTGTGTGTGAAATTGTACCCTTCTTATCCTATGGACTTGTCCTTCATAATTAAATTGATTTAAAAAGAAGAAAAATACACATCACACTGATACTCACAGCTACAACATCGTTCTTATCTTACACATCTTCCAATGGCCTCAGACTCCCTGAATTACAGTCCATTTGAAAACACTGGTTTTCAGTTTTAAGCACTTACTTAAGGAGAAAGACACCAGCAAAGCACCACTCATCTCTCACAGAAGCAGTGCTGGCACACAAGCCAAGACCTTGCATGTCCAAGTTCAATGTCACACAGGCAAGCCTGGGGCTCCTCCTGCTAAGCCACTGCCCAGGCACAAGGACAACCCCACCCAAACCCCCTTTCAGCTAGACCCCTTCACACTGCCCTGGGGATGTCAGTTGTTTCTTCTCACACCCTCCAGTTTCACGTTGTGCTGCCTCTGCATCTGCTGCCTGCAACTCTCAAAGACAGTTCTCGCCCAACTGCCCAAATCCACCTCAGTCCTCAACCATCCAGCTCAGTGCTCCTGCCGCCAAAAAGGAACCCGCTGCCAGCAGCTTTTGTCCTCAAGGACTAAGCTTTCTGCTTTCCACAACACCTCAGTGCCCATCTGCCACGTGGCCGAGCGGCTTCCTCCCCCAGCAGACTAAGGCCCTGCCTTCCTGGGGTCTCATCTGGGAAAACACCAGTCCCCGGAGGTTTCCAGCAGGTTCACTGACCTTGCTGGTCTGTCACAGGCAGGATACTTAGGAGACAGCATTTCAAGCGGTGGGCTCTCCCGGGCAGGAGAAGCCTGTCTGCCTGTCTGAAGCCTCTTCTCTGGGCTCACATCTCCCAGCACTGCGCTGGCCTGACTATGGATATACTTCTGTCCTGGGCCCTGCCCATGTGGTCACTGTGGGCTGTGGATGGAGAGAAAGGTTGTCACCAGGTGAGGATGAGCAAGAGCTGGGTGTGTGACCCCCACGAAGGGCAGTGGGTACTCTGCTCTGGGCCCAAGGGGCAGGTCAGGGGCAGGAGCTGCAGTCCACCATCACCCCCACAGGGAGAAGGGCCCAGCTCCACCCAGCGCCCTGCATTTTATTAAGTGAGATTTTCCTGCATAGTAGGAATAATGACATTTTAGTGCAAAGTCTCCAGGATTTTCTCTAAAGGGATTTATTTCTTTATTGTCACCAGGATTACCACCAGGACTTGCTGTCAGCATGAATGATGAATCAATGGCTGCTAGTGGTCTTAAAAAAAAAGCAATCAAATATTTATTTATTTTCCCGTTGTTGCCCTACTAGTGGTCATTTTAATTTTAGTTTGGATCTATACAGAGAAAAATTGAAAAAGGTAGGATGAAACCTCAACAAAATGAACACAGTAAAAAAGTGGTCAGGATACACGAGTAGGTGACTCTCTAAAGAAGAGATACACATGGACCACAGACACAAGGGGAAATGCTCCAGTTCACTCATCATCAGAGACATGCAAATCAAAACCATTTTGAGATTCCACCACATACCTGTGAGAACGGACTCCATCAGTCAAACAAGAGAAGATAACTAACTGTTGGAGAGGATGTGGAGAGGGGAAGTTTACTGCACTGCCGGTGGGATGCAAAGGGGTAAACCCAGTCTGGAGAACAGGATGGAGATTCCTTAAACAAATAAAAATGGAAATGCCACATGACCCAGCAATTCCACTCCTAGGCATATACTCAAAAGATATAAAAGCACTGACTCAGGGATATGTGAGCCCCCGTGTTCATAGTGGTTTTAATCACAATTGCAAAGACCTGGAAACAACCAAAATGCCTTTTACAGATGCCTAGATAAAAAAGAGAGTATAATGCAACAGTCAAAAGGGATGACCTTGTATAATTTGGGATAAAGTGGCTGAAACTGGAGAAAAAAAAAGAGAGGGGAAGGTGAGGTAGAGAGAGACAGACACCTGCAACATTGCTTCATTACTCACGAAACTTTCTCCCTGCTGGTAGGGAGCAGAGGCTCGAACCCAGGCCCCTGCACACTTCCTCCCGCATAGTAACGACATTGACATTTTAGTTCAGAGTCTCCAGGGTGCTCTCTGAAGGCACGTGTGTATTTATGTATTTACTGAGACTGAACCCCTCCCCACAGGAGGGGTCCTTGCTTGTGGTTCCCTGTGTGCTCAGCCAGGTGCTCCCAAGTGGGGCCCACCCGCGGCATTTCCTGAAGGTCACAGGCACAGGGCCACCGCGCACAACCTGCTTCCCTGACAGGTGCCCTGCGGTCTCAGCCCTCAGGAAGCCCAGGAGCCTCTAACCTGCCGGAAGCCAGGAGGCACATGCTGATGTCACAGACCCCAACCCGTAGCACACCTCCCTCATCCTCTGGTGGGAATGGGGCCCTCGCTGTGCCCACCACCTCCTGGTGGACTCGGGCTGGTGGGTCCCCGAACTCCGGTCCTTGCACCTCCTGTCAGTGCGGAAGTGCAGGCCCTCGGGGTAACAGGGAATCTCGGGAGAGCTGCAGATGAAGGACAGGTTTGAACCATGTGGGGGGGTTGGGGGGCAGAGTCCTCCGTGGGCGCGTGCTGGGGGCTGAGTCTCCCGGGAAGAAGCCGGAGCAGCAGCTGCAGGCCGGGCATGTGCGAATGCCTGGGGTCTGTCCTCAGCCAGATGCAGGTGTCCAGCACCTGCTGGGAGCCATCAGGATCTCAGAAGTTGGCAGCAGGGGCTGAGGTCGGCCTCGCACTCACCGATGGAGAATGTCCAGATTTTAGCCCCTGCACTGCTTCTAGTTTGTGTTTATAATCTGCCTGTGGTGCACTTGTAAGTGGGCAGCGACACAGGACAGAAAGACTGAAAATATAGGGGCTGGGTGGTAGCGCAGCGGGATAAGCGCACATGGCACAAAGCTCAAGGATCTGGGTTTGAGCCCCAGGCTCCCCACCTGCAGGCGAGTCGCTTCACAGGTAGTGAAGCAGGTCTGCATGTGTCTTTCTCTCCCCTTCTGTCTTCCTCTCCTCTCTCCATTTCCCTCTGTCCTATCCAACAAAGACATCAATAACAACAACAGTGGAACTGAGCCCCAGTGATAACCCTGGAGGCAAAAAAAAAAAAGTGAAACTGTGGTGGGAATGTAAATTGGCCCAACCTCTGTGGAGAGCAGTCTGGAGAACTCTCAGAAGGCTAGAAATGGACCTACCCTAGGACCCTGTAATTCCTCTCCTAGGGATATATCCTAAGGAACCCAACACACCCATCCAAAAAGATCTGTGTACACATGTTCTTGGCAGCACAATTTGTAACAGCCAAAATCTGGAAGCAACCCAGGTGTCCAACAACAGATGAGTGGCTGAGCAAGTTGTGGTATATATACACAATGGAATATTACTCAGCTATAAAAAATGGTGACTTTACCGTTTTCAGCCGATCTTGATGGATCTTGAAAAATTCATGGTAAATGAAATAAGTCAGAAACAGAAGGATAAATATGGGATGATCTCACTCTCAGACAGAAGTTGAAAAACAATATGAGAAAAGAAAACACAAGTAGAACCTGAACTGGAATTCGCATATTACACCAAAGTAAAGGACTCTGGGCTGGGTGGGTGGGGAGAATACAGATCCAAGAAGGATGACAGAGGACCTAGTGGGGGAAGTATTGTTATATGGAAAACTGGGAAATGTTATGCATGTATGAACTATTGTATTTACCATCCAATGTAAAACATTAATTCCCCAATGAAGAAATTAAAAAAAAATTATCACCCTCAATACAGGTCCACAAAGGATGACAGAGGACCTAGTGGAGTTGTATTGATATGTGGAAAACAGAAATGTTATGCATGTACAAATTATTGTATTTACTGTCAAATGTAAAACATTAATCCCCAATAAGGAAATTAAAATAAATTAAAAAGTGAAACTGTACTAAAGGGTCAGGAAGTGTAGGTCTGAGGCAGTGCAGGTGTGTAATGCAGGCTGGCCTTCACGGGGTGAGCAAGGGAGGACAGGTGGAGGTGGTGAAGGCCGGCTGAATCTTTACTGAGATGGCACTTCTGTAACCCCACTAGCTCCTGCTTCCTAGAGGTCCCCCCCGAGTGGGGTCTCTTATGTGGAGGCTCAACTTTCCCAGACACTGCTCTGCAGGAAAGATAACAGTAACTAAGGCAACCAGACCCTGAGCATTGGGTCCAAGTCCCACCCCTTAACCTGCAGCCTCTGCTTCTGGGATGACGGTTTTTGCTCTCCAGCCTGCACCCCATATAATCCTGCGCCACCCCTCTGTCCTCTGCCAGCCTTATCAGAAAGATCTGAGCTCCTGGTCCAAGCAGGAATAAAAGGCTCCTTTCCTCCTCCACCCACCTGGGCTTCAGTCGTCTTGATTATTAACAGAGTTCCTCAGCATCCTCTCCCTTGTTCAGTCCACAGACCTGCAGTGCAGCC
This sequence comes from Erinaceus europaeus, assembly GCF_950295315.1. Lineage (NCBI taxonomy): Eukaryota > Metazoa > Chordata > Mammalia > Eulipotyphla > Erinaceidae > Erinaceus > Erinaceus europaeus. The sequence continues at coordinate 174,569,772 of NC_080163.1, forward strand.
CTGCTGTCATGAGGGACTTGGCGCAGGGAGAGGCTGGACCCCAGGATGAGTGGCTGTGATGGCACTGATGGACCAGGGTTTGAGCCTCCGGTCCTCACCTGCAGGAGGAAGGTTTTACAAGTGGTGAAGCAGGGCTGAAGGTGTCTCTCCATCTCTCTAACTCTCTATTACCCCCTACCTTCAAGATTTCTGGCTGTCTCTATCCAATAAATAAAGATAACAATAGTAGTAATAATTTCTCATTTCAAAAGTGTCATGACTTTGTTTCATTTGTCCTGGTCTTGCCATATACTGTTCTGCATCAGAAAACATGTTTAATGTATATTTTTGAATGAGTGGATATAAAGTAGGAGGATTTACTCAGTGGTGAAATTTAAGTGAATGAATACATTTTAAAATTCTGGTGGTGTCTATGGCCATCAAACCCAGAACACGGCCGATCTTGTCTGATCTCAGAAGCTAAAAATCTGGTGGTCCTGGAGATGGTGCAGTGGATAAAGCACTTGACTGTGAGGCATGAGGTCCTGAGTTCAGTCCCTGGCAGCACATGTACCAGAGTGATATCTGGTTCTTTCTCTTTCTCCTCCTATCTTTCTCATTAATTAATAAAAAATTTTTAAATCTGGAAACTGTCTTATACTAAACAGTGAGTATGTTGAAATGTTATAAAATGAGGTAAAAGCTAGAACAGAGTTAGTAAAGACCCTTCAGGACCAGCAAGATGGCCGAGCCAGACAGTTGCCCGCTTTGCCCTGTACACCACCTTGGCTCAGGCCTGGGCCTCACCACACTGTAGAAGACGACAGTGCTGAGAGTTTTCCCCTCTCTGTGTCTCTGTGTAGAAGAAACTGGCATAGACAGTCAAGCCCCAGTGATGCCAAAAAGTACAGGAGAAAAAAAAAATTAAACAGCCTTAAGGTCTTTGATCCATAGGCCCAACAACCTAGTTGGTGGAAGAAATAATTTCCTACACAGACTTCATCCTACTATTTCATTGTATTGGTAGCACATCAATATAAAACATTTTATTTAATTGTCATGTGAAGTTTGATTTTATAAAATTTAAAAACATTTTTAATATTTATTTATTTATTTATTTTTAACCACAGGGGTTCTCTCTATGGGTCTGGATCTGTGCCAGCGTGATGAATTTATTCCACTCAGTGGCCAGATTCCCTTTCATTATCTTATCATTATTATTATTTATTATAGAGACAGACAGAAGAAGAGTGAGAGGAGGAGAGAGAGGGACTGAGAGAACCAGCACTGGCCCAAGTCAAGGGACAGAAGACACCAGAGGTCATGACCTCAGAGGTTACAGGGGCCTTAGATTTTTTTCTCAGCTGCTCACTGGATGCTCTGCTCTGGATGATTCTGGGGCTGAAACAGGACCAGGAAGCTCAGAGCCTCAGGCTTCTGAGTCATTGGCAGAACAATTCTGCTGACTCCCCAGCCCATTACAGGGACATTTGCAAATGCAGATTCAGACCACAGTGAGCCTCCAGCTCATATAGAGGTTATGGGGGCATATAGTCAATGGAACACTGCTCTGCTATCAACAAAGATGACAGTGTATCACTGGGAACAAGATGGTCGGCTCTGGAGGTAATTATGCTGAGTCACTTAAGTAAAGAGCTGAAAGACAACTACCAGATTATTTCACTCATATCTGGGATATGTTTGACTGAATTAACTTTTAAAGCCTATAGTAACCCCTGGCTCCCCACCTGCAGGAGGACCACTTCACAGTGGTGAAGCAGGTCAGCAGATGTCTGTCTTTCTCCCTCTCTGTCGTATCCAAAAAAATGAAAAAATGTCTGCCAGGAGCAGAGGATACATAGTGCTGGCATGAGTCCCAGCGATAACCCTGGAGGCAAAGGAACAAACAAACTATAGTAACTAAATGCTCTCTTGGGCTTTATGACAAAAGTGCTTTTTTGGGGGTTGTCACAGAACTTTGATGGCAGTTGTGGTGATATACAGTTACCATGTATGAGCTGAAATTACACCCCTGAAACCTTGTGATTTTGTAAAGCTCTATTAAATCCCTGAAGAAGAGAGAGAGAGAATGAGAGAGAGAGAGAAGAAGAAAGACGAAGGAGAAGACAAAGAACAGGAGAAGAAGGAGGAGGAGGAGGAGGAGGAGGAGAGAGATGCACAGATTTTTGCTGTGCTTGGGCAGATGACTTAGCACATAGACATAAAATTCAATCCTGAGGTCCCAGGTCTGGACCCTAGCGCAGCATATGTTGAGTAGATGCCCTGTATTTATCTCTCCTTAAAATTTTTTATTTTAACTTTATTTATTGCAGTTGATAGAACAGAGAGAAATTGAGGGGCTTGTACCCCAGTCCTTGGGCAGGAAAACATGTGCTCTCCTCAGGGTGAGCCACCACCCAGTGGCCCTGTGGAGTTTCTCTGTAGTTGGCTGTTAGGAGCTGACCACCCCCTGGGGCTCAATCTTGAAACTGAAGGCCAAACAATGCTGCCTTCTGCTGGATCCTTTCCCTCTCTCTCATCTGAAGAATTTCCTTTGCAGACAGAACTATTTTATGAAGAAATGTCTGTTTTATTCTTTGTCCAAAATGTATGAGCCACAGTTATTATTCAAATGATTTTGTTAATCACAAATAAATAAGTAAAAGATCACTTATTAATGTTTCCCTAGGACATTGGATAAAAAGCTGTCCATCTAATAGATTCATTTTGGGGTGGGGAGTGGTACACCCAGTTAAGTGCATGTAGTACTATGTGCAAGAACTCAACACAAGGACTGAGGTCTGAACCACCACTACTCACCTACAACAGGACACTTCACAAGTGGCAAAGCAGGTCGGCAGGTGTCTGTCTTTCTCTCATTCTCTATATCCCCTCCCTTCTTAATTTCTTTCTGTCCTATCCAAAAAAAGGGGGGGAGAGCTGATGGCTGCAGTGAAGTCCTATTGCCTATACTGAGCCCCAGCAGTTATAACCCTGGACACAAAGAAGAGAATTGATCCCAAATGTCCTCAGGAAAGTCAAACTATTGTGCTAGTTAATTTTGGAGACATAAAAAGGATGTGTAAATTTAGATTCAAATACATTGCTAAAGTATGGAATAGTTTCTAAATTCTTCTAAAACATAAACCATGGAAAGAATCATCTTACAAAATGTTGCTGGGGGGCCGGGTGGTGGTGCACCTGGTTAAGCACACACACACTACAGTGTGCAAGGACTGGGGTACAAGCCCCCGGTCCTCACCTACAGGGGGAAAGCTTCACAAGTGGTGAAGTAGAGCTGCAGGTGTCTCTCTGTCTCTCTCGCTCTCTATCTCCTCCTCTTCTCTCAATTCCTCTCTGTCTCTATCCAATAACAAATAAAATAAAATGAAATAGAATATTGCTAAATGCCTCTAGCTGACTGTTAATATCAATTTACATGTACTTTCAATTTCTGATTCTTATTCAACATTATGCACTGTCGTAAGTTTGATCATTCACAATTAAAATATGTGACTGGTCTATTAGAAGAATCCAGTTTCTAAGTACTTGAAGAAAACTGAGTGATTTTTGTTCATTTTGTGGAGTTGTACCCCTCCTACCCTATGGTTTTGTTAATTTATCTTTTCTTAAATAAAAAAAAGAAAATTGCTGAATGCCTCTAGCTGACTGTTAATATCAATCTACATGTACTTTCAATTTCTGATTCTTATTCAACATTATGCACTGTCATATGTTTGATCATTCACAATTAAAATATGTGACTGGTCTATTAGAAGAATCCAGTTTCTAAGTACTTGAAGAAAACTGAGTGATTTTTGTTCATTCTGTGGAGTTCTACCCCTCCTACCCTATGATTTTGTTAATTTATCCTTTCTTAAATAAAAAAAAAGAAAATTGCTGAATGCCTCTAGCTGACTCTTAATATCAATCTACATGTACTTTCAATTTCTGATTCTTATTCAGAATTATGCACTGTCATAAGTTTGATCATTCACAATTAAAATATGTGACTGGTCTATTAGAAGAATCCAGTTTCTAAGTACTTGAAGAAAACTGAGTGACCTTTGTTCACTTTGCTGCCATGTGTAGGGGATGAGTGCCCTCAGGTGGCTGAATCCCAAAACTGCAGCTAAAGCAAATCTGCTTGAACCTTTTGGAGGTGAAGTTCCATTGAGTCTCTGACAGCCCAGGGAACTGAATGAAATCACGGCCACCTGACTATGCCTGACCTGTGTGACAGCAGCATGAGGAAATCTAGGATATGTGATCCATTTCCTCCTTAATATTCTAATCATTCTTTATGGCATAAGACAAACATCTGTCTCGTTTTTCCTGGATGGAGTAAGCAAAAGCATTGTTCAAACATCGCATCATTAGTAAGAATGTCGTATTTTCTTTGAGTTTATAAGATACTAAGGAAAGCTAAGAAAGAAATAGAAGTCTGAGAACCCCTCAGCCTGATCCAGCACTCAGACGATGCAGCAGGACAGTGAGAACAGGCTTCTCCCCACCTCTCTCCCATACAAGCAGACACAGACACAAACACACCTGTCTGGGGCTCAGCACCCTGATTGATCTGACTAGTGATTCTCTCATTGATGTTAATCTGTATGTTTCTTGTCTGTGATCAGATGGAGTGCATCTTACCAGAGCTGTTTAAGACAAGAAGTAGTGGAGGAGGCTACTTGGTTGAGAGCACTAGCTATAAGCTGCTGGGTCCAAGCCAATGGTCTCCCGCCCACCCTGCTGGAAGGGGAAGAATTTTATGAGCAGTGAAACAGTGATGCAGGTGTCTCTCTGTCTTTCTCCATCTCCTCCTTCCCTCTCATGTCTCTGTCTCTATCCAGTGAATTATAAATAAGAATAATTACTAAAAAAGAAAATAAAAGACATAATAAAAAGGGAAAAAAGCATAAAGAAAAAGCAAAGAGATTGTGGTCCAGGAAGTGGCACAGTGGTTAATGCACTGGATTCTCAACCATGAGGCCCCGAGTTTAATCCAGGCAACCCATGTACCTGTGACTGTGATGGCTGGTTCTTTCTCTCTTTCCTCCTATCATTCTCATGAATAAAGAAATTCTTTAAAAAACAAAACTGGTAGTCAGGCAGTAGCGCAGCGGGTTAAGCACTCATGTTCCGAAGCATAAGGATCCAGGCTCGAGGCCCCAGCTCCCCACCTGCAGGGGGGTCACTTCACAGGCCAGGTGGCAAAGCAGGTTTACAGGTGTCTATCTTTCTCCCCTCGTGTCTGTCTTCCCCTCCTCTCCATTTCTTTCTGTCCTATCTAACAACAAGTACATCAATATCAACAATTACTACATCAACAACAACAAAAAACCAAGGGCAACAAAAGGGAAAATAGATAAATTTTTAAAAAACCTAAGAGGTCTATTCTAGGCTACATCCAGTCCTCTAATGGTTACTTGGATGTATACTTTTTACACTACAGTTGAAGGTCATCAAAGAATGTCCACAACTCATTTGACATTTGATTTTCCAAGTGACATTCCCTTCACACACACACACACACACACACACACACACACACACACACACACTGATGCTCCTGGAAATAGTGTGTCTCTGACAGCATCCATGTGAATATCCTGCCATGATATTTACTCTGTTTAGGATTATATAATGATATCACCACTGTGTGAAATGGGGGCAAGGCTTGTGGCATCTCTATTGTTTCTAATCAATGCATGGGGATCTATAGTTATCAGAACAAAATTCCAAAGGACTAATGAAAAACTCAATGCTGAAGATACAAATTGCTTCAGGGAATCATGCTTTCAGCTGTGCAGTAATTATCTGACCTTTGACTAATGACATCACAGCCCAGTGGCCCTGGCTACAGCGGAATCTTCAGTCTTGGAGACTGAGCTGAGAGTGCAAGTAGTGCTGTGTCCAGCTCTCTCTTTAGCGTCAAAGAGTGAAGAATAGAGGATGTCTGCATCTACCAGAAAGTCTTTGCGGCTTTCAGAGTGTCTGGACTGTCTGTCCTGCTTCAGGTAGAGTCTGTTCACATGCCCTGTGTGACCGGCAGAGCAGGAGGAGGGCAGTCCCAGGACGTGCTCTGTGTGATGCCCACTGACAGAATCCTCAGCTTCACCCCTGGTCTCATGAACAGTTACCTGTGCTCATGAGATTCCCTCCTGCTGATGCCAGAGAGCAGACTTGACCTGCTAGGATCAGAGTCCTGTGGGCTTACTCAGGGCACAGCCAAGAATAGCTTAGTACTTCCTTAAATTGAGAAACATTTGGATGTTGGATTTATTATCTGCTGATCTTGGGATTCCTGCCCCGCTCAACCCCAAAGTGATGACTGAGTTAAGATTAGAGTCAGTTTTCTAGAATCCTCTTATCTAAGGGTGTATGTTTACCTGAGACCACAGTGGAATGACACCTTCATACTCTTGGATGTCATGTAATCTGTAATTTGACTTCTATAAGGTCATATATCTGTTTACATTTTATTATTATTATTATTATTATTGAGAGTGAGAGTCAGAAGCAGAAGTAAGAGAAAGTGAAGAGGTTAAGGAGATGGGGAAAGGAAGAGGAAGAGGAAGGAGAAGAGGGAGGGGAAGGAGACAGCCAGAGAGTCATTGGCATATGGAGTCATTGGCATATGCAAAACTGGGGGTGACACTTGGGGCTACATGATTTTCAGTTCATCTAGACACTGTACTGTGGACCTGAGTTGGTTGTTTGAAACATTTGTCATCTCTCCTTTGTCCTCTAACTGTTCCCTCACCCCTTTTATCATTTAGTGGAGGGACTAATTCACTACAGTGCAGTTTGTTGACATGGTAAGATTTCTCATCACTCAGTGAGAGGTGTCTGCAGAACACTCTCCTCCCCACTCAGCTCCACTCCCAGCACCAAGCACAAGGACCCCAATACCCTCGGTCACCCTCACTCCCTCTTAGAGTCCCCAGACTCTGCTGATTCCTTGTCCCCTGACACTAAAGTGACAGCCCCTGTGTCCTGTCCATCAAGCTGCCCTCCATCTCCACTGGCCCTGAGTGACCTCAACTCTCACAGGAGCTCTGTGTAGCTCAGGACTCCTGAATCTGGATGCTGAGTCCTTCTGGGGAACTGAGACTCCTCTGCAATGCTTGTGAGTGCTGGCATCATCAGGAGTCCTTGTGTCCAACCTCCCCAGTGACAGGCTGCCCTGTGGGTCTGCTGTGTTGCAGTTCTGCTGTGGAGGAGAGCGGCCTGGAAGAGAAGAACATACCAGAGGTGCCTCGTGGCCACATCCAGTTCACAGGCCTTGGCAAATTCCAGAAGAGTCGGAGGTGGCAGAAAAGGCAACTGATCTTATATTCCAATGTGCTGCTCATCTCCAACACAAAGTGCGTACCTGCTCCCCCTGCTCCTGACTCCACAGCTGCCTCTTCTCTGCTGCCCTGAGGATAGAAGAGGTGGCTTTTCTGCAAGGTTTCTGTCCAGCACTGGGCTGGCAGCAGAGGGGAAGCAAGGAGACTGGGCAGGGCTCCGAGTTCTGGGGAAAGGCAGCCAGGGTGGAGAGGCTGAAGGAGAGATGCAGAGTCAGAGGCCAGGGGGCCCCCAGACTGGAGGACCCTCCCACAGCCTGCTCTTCCTTCACATGTCTGCCCTTCCAGTTTGGCCCCAGGGAGACAGGACAAGCCATAGCCCATCCCTGCTTCCCATGACTCACAGACACTCACACGAAATTTCTGCAAAATGTCTGCAATCACAGACTGCACATGGTGACAGGGACCATGGACTGAGGGAATGAGTGGTTTATTAACTGAATTTATCCTGTGTGACACGAGGCAATGAATTCAGTGAGTGGACTACACTGTTGAGCAAAGTCCTCCTCAATTCTTTTTTTAACCAGAGCACTGCTCAGCTCTGGCATTTGGGGTGCAGGGGATTGAACCTAGGACTTTGGAGCCTCAGGCATGAGAGTATCTTTTCATAACCATTATAGTGTCTATACACCACCCTCAAATTTCTTTTAAAGTACCTGAGAGACAAAGAAGGAGATGGGGAAGGGAACAGTGAGGAGAGACACCCAGTGACAGCTCCCACCGTGCAGTTCCCTTTGCTCCTGTCCATGGTCCTTCTCATGGTACATGAGCCTCTGCCTGGTTTTAGGTGGGCACAGTACTTAAGCAGCTTTTTATGTTTTGCCAGAACATAAAAACATAACATAACATGTTGACAGATATTTATATGTAAAATTATGAATACAAATTTATGAAAGCAAATTTTAAATAACTTAAGCTTTAAAGGCATGAAAAACTCTTAGAAACTGAGACTGGGTGGCTGCGTGGTGGTGGCACACCTGGTTGAGCATCCATGGCCTAAGACACAGGTTCAATCCCCACTCCCTATCTGCAGAGGGAAAGATTCATGAGCAGTTAGCAAGGCTGGAGGTTTCATTCCTCTCTTCCACTCAGTCACCTTACCATCCTATTTCTCGCAGTCCTATTAAAAAAAACAAAACAAAACAAAAAACAGGAAAATGACCCACAAGAACAGTGGATTCATCATGTAGCCACTAAGCCACAGAATAACCCCAATGGCAACTAAAAAAATAGATATTGAAAATTCAACTTGTTTGGGAATCATGGAAAATATGTTTAACTAACATTGTAATGCATGATTTATTTCATTAGTATCCTCAAGTACTTTCAGGATGACAATAATTAACTAATAAGCTCATTGCAATTTCCATACAATTAATAAGGGAAATATGATCATGGATCATTATGGCAAACAAATAAGCAACAGGAAAGATGCTGAGTGAAAGGTTCTCTTAGGGAGCTCATAAATATGGGGGGGTATCTAATTGTTCTGCAATGTTCAGGAAAATGGCTGCTTTCCTCCCACTGGTAAGGAGTGTTCAGGGACATCCTGGGCCAGGCTCCAGTCAGCACACAGCACTCAGGCCCCAGCCCTCCCTCTGCTGTGCTCTCAAGGCTCAGCTCAGAGGGGAAGGAGCCACAGAAACACACCCACCATCTCCCCAGGAGAAACCCAGCTGCTCCCAGAATGCTGGAGATGCCAGCTAACTGCTCTGTGCTCTGTTCCCTCTCCTGGTTGAAGAGTGCAGAATCAAGTACACTTTGACTCTGCGGGACATGTCGGTGACATTCAACAAGAGGAAAGGAAAGAAAGCCCGAACATCGCTGGTCTTGGGCTGGAGAGACCGCATCTTCGTGGTCTGTTTTCAGTAAGACTGCAGCCTGACCCTGTCTCCTCATGAATCTCGGGGGGAGCACAGCTCTCCATCTGGGGGTCTATTAGCCACACATGCTCTGACCCCCACAAGGACAGCTGTGTGCTCTCAACTGCCCCCCAATGGCTCTGATTCAAGCAAACACATGAAGCTTCTAAGCCATCTGCAGGTGGGGACCAGGGGCTTGAACCTGGGTCCTTGTGCATGGTAACATGTGCAGTTAACCACTGGCACCACCACCTGACCCCCAACCCAATTTCCTCTCCATCTAGAAGATTTCTTTGCCAACTCAGCAAACTATCTGTCAGAGAGCTGGGCCTCTCACCACCCAGTGAGCAGGACAGGCCTCCTGACTCACACAGTCCCACCAATAACAACCTGATGTTGATGTTTACATGTTGAAGATTTTTTTTTTGTTTCCTGTAGATAATTTACCCCTGGAAGGGATACCTTTATTTTACTTTTTGTTAACTTTTTATTGGTGGGGGGAAGTACTCACAATATGTTTGTGTGAATTTTGTGCATTTTATCTTCTTTTCTCCCCTTCTCTTGGATTTCAGTTCAGTTACGAAAATGGAGCAATGGTACAATGAGCTTCATAGGCATCCCCTTAGTTCAGGTATTACAAATCTTTTTTTAAAAGACTTTATTTTATTAATTAGAAAGACAGGGGAAGAGAGAGAAACAGACATCACTCTGGTACACGTGCTTCCAGGGATTGAACTAGGATCTCATGCTTGCATCCTTTTTCCTTTGTGACACCTCCCAGGCCATGGTATTTCAAATCTTCAAGTTCTCAGAATGCAGAGTCCTGGCAGTCAGAGCCCCTCCCTCTCCTCCCCCTTCTCTCCATGCTGTGATGGGAGCTAACATCACCCTGGACCATGTATTTACCTGCCCTGATTTAAGGGCAGGTTTCTCTGTGGGGTGGTTCTCAAAGCAAATGCACCTGCCAGCCCTACAGCCCAGGGAGGTTCTGGCCTGGACTCCAGGCAGGAAAGCTGTGAAGTCAGGATCTGTAGGCCTGATTTCAGAGAGCTGACAACATAGGTATGTTTTCTAGGATTGCTCTCATTTTCCAGAAATACATTTGCATATATCTTCATTAGATCTTGCTGAGTATGTTAATGTCTTGAAAATGTAGTGAAAAAGACTGAAGTGACTAGTCAAAATGTAAGTTGCCTTGAAAATAATCTAACAGATTTCTTCTGTTTTGGGTCACTGTGGACTTGATTAGCAACATTCAGAATGAGATTCTGGGCATCCAGAACACCTCCCGAAAGCAGGTGGAAGACATCACTGTAAGTATTTCTAAGACTAGAACTTACAATCCAAGCTCCTGCCTTGGACAGAAAGAGGTCTAGATATGAGGGGAGAACCCAGAATGTACCAGACAGAAAAGTGTATTTTTCTACAGACACACAGGTCTGTGTATACACAGAAAAGGAAGCTGTGACTATATGCAACAATCCTTGGTGGTCACATGACAAACTTGGAAAGAACACTGCATCTGAAAAGTTACCTTTTTTTCAGATTTCCCCTAATATCCATCCTTGATGTCTCTTGCACCAAATAATTTTCACGAGGCAGCTTTTCTATTAGCATGGATTTCTTTTTCCAATTAACTCTTGCATATACAAAGTGGTTTGCATTCTTTTCTGTAGATAATTTATCCCTGGAAAGGATTTTTGTTTACTTTTTATTCAAGGGGGTATTACTGGTTTACAGTAAACAGTAAACAGTTGTTGGCACATATGTGTATATTCTCAGTTTTATGCAAAACACTCTCACCCCCAGCCCAGCTCCTCCTCCCCCATCATGCACCAGGACCTGAAAGACCACTCGCCCTAGTCCTTTACTTCAGTGCAGTACATCAAACCCAATTCAGGGATGGCCCTTTCAAGTCAAGAGAAAATACTGACCTCAATTTTCTTTTCCTTTCCTTTCCTTTCTTTTTTTTTTTTTTTTAGTAATTTATTTCTTTATTGGGGAATGTTTTACATTCCACAGTAAATACAATAGTTTGTACATGCATAACATTCCCCAGTTTCCCATTTAACAATACAACGCCCACTATGTCATTTATGATACTTCATGGACCTGTATTCTCCCCACCCACCCACCCCAGAGTATTTTACTTTGGTGCGATATGCCAATTACATTTTGGGTTCTACTTGTGTTTTCATTTCTGATCTTGTTTTTCAACTTCTGCCTGAGAGTGAGATCATCCCATATTCATCCTTCTGCTTCTGACTTATTTCCCATAACATGAATTTTTCAAGGTCCATCCAAGATCGGCTGAAAACTGTGAAGTCACCATTTTTTACAGCTGAGTAGTATTCCATTGTGTATATATAGTATCGCACAACTTGCTCAGCCACTCATCTGTTGTTGGACACCTGGGTTGCTTCCAGGTTTTGGCTATTACAAATTGTGCTGCCAAGAACATATGTGTACACAGATCTTTTTTGATGGATGTGTTGGGTTCCTTAGGATATATCCCCAGGAGAGGAATTGCAGGGTAGGTCCATTTCTAGACTTCGGAGAGTTCTCCAGACTGTTCTCCATAGAGGTTGGACCAATTGACATTCCCACCAGCAGTGTAAGAGGGTTCCTTTGACCCCACACCCTCTCCAGCATTTGCTACTGTTACCTTTTCTGATGTATGACATTCTCACAGGAGTGAAGTGATACCTCATTGTTGTCTTGATTTGCATTTCTCTGACAATCAGAGACTTGGAGCATTTTTCCATGTGTTTCTCGGCCTTTTGGATCTCTTCTGTGGAGAATATTCTGTCCAAGTCCTCCCCCATTTTTGGATAGGGTTATTTGTTGACTTGTTGTTGAGTCTGGCAAGCTCTTTATATATGCTGGTTATTAAACTCTTATCTGATGTATGGCATGTAAAGATCTTCTCCCATTCTGTGAGACATCTCTTGGTTTGGGTAGTGGTTTCTTTTGCTGTGAAGAAGCTTTTTAATTTGATGTAGTCCCATAGGTTTATACTTGCCTTAGTCTTCTTTGTAATTGGATTCGTTTCATTGAAAATGTCTTTAAAATTTATGCGGAAAAGAGTTCTGCCAATATTTTCCTCTAAGTATCTGATAGTTTGTGGTCTATCCTCCAAGTCCTTGATCCACTTTGAATTTACTTTTGTATTTGGTGAAATACAATGATTCAGTTTCACTCTTCTGCATGTTTCAACCCATTGTTTCCAACACCATTTGTTGAAGAGACTCTGCTTTCCCCATTTAATAGTCTGGGCACCTTTGTCAAAGATTAGATGTCCATAGGTGTGGGGCCTCATTTCTGGGCTCTCAATTCTATTTCACTGTCCAGTGTGTCTATTCATGTTCCAGTACCAAGCAGTTTGGATGACAATGGCCCTGTAATACAGTTTGAAATCTGAATGTGTGGTCACTCCGGTTCTGTTCTTTTTTCTCAAGATTGTTTTGGCAATTCTAGGTCTTTTCTGGTTCCAGATAAAAATTTGTAGCATTTTTTTCTATTCTCCTAAAAATGTGCTTGGGATCTTGATAGGGATAGCATTAAATTTGTAGATGGCTCTGGGTAATATATTTATTTTGATGATGTTAATTCTTCCAACCCATGAACATGGAATACCTTTCCACTTCTTTGTGTCTTTTTCAATTTCTTTGAGTAGTGACTCATAATTTTCAGTATACAAGTCTTTCACTTCTTTGGGTAGATTCACTCCTAGATATTTTATTGTTTTTGTTGCTATAGGAAAAGGAATTGATTTCTGGATTTCAATTTCTTCTAACTCAGTGTTTGCATAGAGGAATGCCACTGACTTTTGAATGTTAATTTTGTAGCCTGACACCTTACTGTATTGCCTGATGATTTCCAAAAGCTTCTTGCTGGATTCCTTAGGTTTTTCCATGTTAACTACTATGTCATCTGCAAATAAGTAGAGTTTGACTTCTTCTCTTCCAATCTTTATCCCTTTAATTCCTTGCTCCTGCCTGATTGCCTGATTGCTATGGCAAGAACTACAACACTATGTTGACTAGTAATGGTGATAGTGGGCATCCCTGTCTAGTGCCTGATCTGAGTGGAAATGATTCCAGTTTTACACCATTGAGTATGATGTTGGCTGTAGGTTTGCTATATATAGACTCCACTATCTTCGTAATTTTCCATCTATTCCCATTTTTGTAGTGTTTTTATCATAAAGAGATGTTGTATTTTTTCAAAGGCTTTCTCTGCATCTATTGATATGACCATGTGTTTTTTTGGTCTTGCTTTTGTTGATGTGGTGGATCACATTGTTTGATTTACATATATTAAACCAACCTTGCATGCCTGGGATAAACCCCACTTGGTCATGATGAACAATCTTTTTGATATACTGTTGTATCCGGTTGGGTAGAATTTTGGTGAATATTTTCGCATCTATGTTCATCAGAGATATTGGTCTGTAGTTTTCTTTTTTGGTTGTGTCCCTGTCGCTTTTGGTATCAGAGAGATATGGGCTTCATAGAAGCTGGCAGGGAGTATTCCAGTGTCTTCAATCTTCTGGAAGACTTTTAAAAGTAGAGGTATTAGTTCTTCTTTGAAGGTTTTGTAGAATTCATTTGTAAAGCCATCTGGTCCAGGACTTGTTTTTTTGGGGAGATTTTTGATAACTGTTTCAATTTCATTAGCTGTGATGGGCCTGTTTGTGTTATCCACTTCCTCTTTACTTAGTTTTGGAAGTTGGTAGGTATCTAGGAAATCATCCATTTCTTCCAGGTTCTCTAGCTTGGTGGCATATAGTTGTTCATAGAAGTCTCACATGACATGTTGAATTTCTGCAGTGTCTGCTGTGATATCTCCTCTTTCATTTACTATCCAATTTACTTGGGTCTTCTCCCTTTTTTGTTTTGTGAGTCTGGCTAAAGGTTTGTCGATTTTGTTCACTCTTTTGAAGAGCCAACATTTACTTTCGTTGATCTTTTGTATGGTTTTCTTATTCTCAATGTTATTTATTTCTGCCCTAACTTTAGTGATTTATGTCCTTCTGGTTGCTTTAGGGTTCCTTTGTTCTTCTTCTTATAGGTCTTTAAGATGTGCAATCAGGCTGTTTATTTGTGCTTTTTCTTGTTTCCTAATGTGTGCTTGTATAGCTAGGAACTTCCCTCTTAGGACTGCTTTAGCTGTGTCCCAAATATTTTGATAGCTTGTGTCTCCATTTTCATTGAACTCTCGAAACATTTTGATTTCTTCCTTGATTTCCTCTTTGACCCAGAAGTTGTTAAGAAGTGTACTGTTGAGCTTCCACATTTTGGCACTGTTACTAATCTTTTGTTTCTTGTTAAGTGTTAGTTTAATTCCACTGTGGTCTGAGAAGATGCTTAGGATGATTTCAATGCTCTTGAATTGGCTGATGCTGTCTTTGTGGCCTAATGTATGGTCTATCCTTGGCAATGACCCATGTGGATTTGAGTAAAATGTGTATTCCAGTTTCTTGGGATGAATGACTCTTCAAATGTCCAATAGTTCTAGTTTATCTATCTCTTCATTTATCTCCCTTATGTCTTTATTGATTTTCTGCCTGGATGATATGTCAAGTTGAGAGAATGGGGTGTTGAAGTCCCCTACTATGATTTTGTTGCTTTTAATATATTGCTGTAGCTCTTTCAGTAAAAGTTTGATGTATTTAGATGGCTTCTCATTGGGTGCATAGATGTTAATAATTGTTCAGTCCTCTTGATTGATCCTCTCAGCATTAAGTAGTGTCCATTCCTATCTTTTTTAATCTTATCTATTTTAAAGTCTATCGTGTCAGATATGAGAATAGCTGTTCCTGCACTTTTTTTCTGGGCCATTGGCTTGTATGATAGTTTTCCATCCTTTCACTTTAAGTCTGTGTTTGTCTTGTTGAGTTCGGTGGGCTTCCTGTAGACAGCATATTGCTGGGTTGTGTTTTCTGATCCATCTTCCTACTCTGTGTCTTTTAATAGGTGAATTCAGGCCATTGACATTAATTGATATCAAATATTGAAGCTATTTTAAGGCCACTCTTGTAGAGTTTTAGAGTGTTTTGATATATGTCCTATTTGTGGTGGTCTGATTGTTTATAGGAGGCCTTTCAGAACTTCTTTCAGGGCAGGCTTGTTGATAGTTGATTCCTTCAACTATTGCTTGTCTGAGAAGGTTTTGATGCCTCCATCTAGTCTGAATGACATTTTAGCAGGATATAGTATTCTTGGTTGAAAGCCTTTCTCATTGAGCACTCGATAGATATCTTGCCATTCTCTTCTGGCCTGTAGTGTTTGTGTGGAGAAGTCTGCTGCTAATCTTATGGGTTTTCCTTTGTAGGTGACTCTTTGTATTTCCCTTGCAGCCTTCAGGATCCTTTCTTTATCCTTATTCCTTTCCATTCTAAGTATGATATGTCTTGGTGTCTTTAGGTCTGGGTTAATTCTGTTTGGGACCCTCTGGGCTTCTTGAATCTTTATGTCTTTGATGTTGTCTAGACTAGAGAAGTTTTCAACTATTATGGCCTGGAAAATGCTTTCTTCCTCTCCTGCTCTTTCTTCCTCTGGTATGCCAATAATGCATATATTGTTTCTTTTGAAGTCATGCCATAGGACTCTGTTGTTGTTTCAGCATCTATTTATCTCTTTTTGAGATCTCTTACTTCTTTGTTAGTTGTCTCTAATTCATCCTCAATCTTGCTAATTCTGTCTTCAGCCTCATAGATTCTATTCTCTCTGCCCTCTACTGTTTTCTGGAGTTCATCTATTTTGTTGCCCTGTTCTGATACTGTTTTAGCTTGTTCAGCTAGTTGCGTTCTTAGCTCAGCAATTTCAGCTTTCAGCTCTCTAATAACCATGAGATAATTAGTATTTTCTTCCATAGTCCCATTTGTTGTTCCTGTATTTCTGATTACAATTTTTTCAAATTCTTTACTCACTCCTGTTATTATTTCCTTAGCTAATGTTTGGATGTTGAACTCATTATTTTGTGCTTCATCCTCTGGAGGACATTTAGCTGGACTCCTGTCCTGGTTCGATTCTCCAGTATTTCTTCTTGTTGTTTTAACCATTTTATATATTATGTTATGAGTTCCCTTTATCAGTACTTTTCAAATTACTGATCACTATTGACTGGATTGACCTGTGTCTAAGTAAGTTAATTAAAGGGTTCACAGTGGTGGAAGTTACCAGTTGTTTCAATAGTTTTTTAATCAATCCCTGAGTTGGAGCTCAGTGGTTTAAAAGCCTCTTTTTTTCCTTCCCTGTAGGCTATGGGAGCCTGAGGGCTTTTAAAATATCAGTAGGCTTCTTAGCTTAATCACTGACTCCTGACCAAGAGATAAAGCAGGGTGTGGCATAGGTAATCCAGTGGTTATGCAAAGAGATTTTCACAGCCCCTCAGCTATGCCACGGAGGTATAGGTCTTCTTCTGAGTTTCCTGGTTAGATCTCTGTCCCCTGGTGTCCCTCCCTGTCGCTGCTCCAGATGCTGAGGGCAGTAGCAATGGAGACTCAGAGTTGCACTTGGTGAGTCTCTGGGGAGTCCTCTCCTCCCTTCAGCTGTCCCCTTGTTCATGGAGCAGACTGGAGGTGGTGTCTCAACTGATAAACTGCTGGACTGTTAGCAGTCACTTCATCTCTCCTTTCACTCCTCTCTCCTCTCTATCACCAGCCACACGTGTTTGTACTCACCGGTGATTTAGTGGGTTCCTGTGGTCATTCTAGTCCTGTCTTGTTCAGTCCCGGGAGGTCTCCTTTGGTATTCCTAGTTGATCTGGGAGAGGAGAGGAGAGGAGAGAAAGTGATATGCTGCTGCTCATAGCTCTGATCCGGAAGTCTCCTTTCCTTTCTTTTTCTCCTCTCTCTCTGGGGCTTTTGCTGCACTACAAATCAACTGCTCCTATGGCTATTTATTTGATTTTTATTTTTTTATAGGAAAGAGAGAAATTGAGAGAGGAGGGGAAGATACTTGAAAGAGAAAGAGAAACTGCATATATGCTTCACCACTTCTGAAGTGACCCCCATGCAGATTAGGAGCAGAGGCTTGAACCAGGATCCTTCTGTAGATCCTTGCACTTTGTACTATGTACGCTTAACCTGTTGCACCATAACCCACCTCTCCCCCCTCAAGAGAGATAGACACCTGCAGACCTGCTTCACCTCTCAGGAATCCTCCCCACTACAGGTAGGGAGTGAGGGTTCAGCCCTGGGTTCTTGCACTTGGTAAAGTGTGTGCCTAACCAGCTGCACCACCTCCTAGCCTGCTTTCCTTTTTTTTTATTCCTTCTTTCACATAATTTGAGCTTGTGCATCATGTCAGGGTTGGCCTTCATTCAGCATCACTGATGACATTTTCCTGCTTCTTCATACACCAGGCAATGCTTCTCCTAAGTAGGCGAAATGTGCATTTTTTTCTTTCAAACCATTTGATTAGATAGTTGATATTTTTAATTACAAATTAATAAACTAGGAATTACCTGTGTGTATATCCTAAGACTAGAGTGCAAGCAAGAAGAAATCCATATATCCTTGTCAACACACTTCTGAACATGCACTGAAAACCCAAGGATTCACTTAAATCTACAGTGTAGACTCTAAACCACAGTCACCCCCAGGGGTAAAGTAGCTTTGATCCTGGACACAGGGCTCTCTCTCTCTCTGAGGAAACAAAGCTGCTGGAAAATGTGTTCTTCCACTGTTCACTCCAAAAGCTTGTTGTGACCCTGCCTTCCTTCTCTTCCAGGATGCGAATTCCAGTCTGGAAGAAACCACAGAGCCACCTGCAGGTGAGTGTCAGGGTAATCTGAGAAGAGGCTGATTGGAGTGAGACATTAACTGCAAAGACTCAAAGTAAATTGTTTCCGGCTTCGCTTCAATACCTTCTGACAGGGAAAGCACAGGCAACAGGCCTCCGTGCATTCAATAGACAGTAACCAACTCACTGCTCTGTAACAGGCTCCAGTGACAGTCCTTGCTTCTCTACTTCTATCTCTGTGGCAGATTTGCTCTGTAGCGCTCTTCTTCATGAGGAATTCATGGCATTCCAGGCACAGTAATGTATAAGAGCATCTTCCTCTTTATTTTGTCAACTCTTTTCTTGGGCACATGCGAGGGCAGGGTCTCCTGTCAGGTTCAGAGACACAGAGACACAGAGACACGGCCTTCTTTGCACAGAAGGTCCAGGAGAAGGCCCGTGTGTCACACTTACAGTGAGGTGAGTCTCTTCATGGTCAGCCTGGACCTAGACTGAGGTTTCTCTCCATCTAGATGGCAAACATCTGCAGGAGCATGAAGTGGGCCAAATGCCAGCCACTGAGGAGCTTCCACAGGAAGCACAGGAGTCCCCCAGCCTCGCATGTGAAGACCAGCAGGGGAAAGGGGACCCCCTGGGTGCCTGTGTATGCCTTGAGCCAGGTCAGATCTTCCTTCCTGAAACAAGCTCATGAAACTGAAAACCAATCCCATGGGAGGGAGGGCAGGATTAGCAGGGACCTAGAAGCCCCCAGAAACCATACGCG
The DNA here is from genome assembly GCF_950295315.1 of Erinaceus europaeus. Lineage (NCBI taxonomy): Eukaryota > Metazoa > Chordata > Mammalia > Eulipotyphla > Erinaceidae > Erinaceus > Erinaceus europaeus. The sequence continues at coordinate 174,588,475 of NC_080163.1, forward strand.
TCTCCACTGACTCTGGTAGAGGTGGAGCTGCAGTGTAGCTCAGAGTTGAAGGGATGGACTGGACTCTATTCTGAGCTTGTATTGGAGAAGCCTTGGTGTTCCTGTTACAGTGAAACTCTCAATTCCACCCCCAGAGCAGACTCATTTCCCAAGTCGTCTTCAGGCCCAGATGAGCAAGAAACTATACTGAAAGTCTATGTGTTATCAGGTGTCTTTAAAATGGTCGTTCTAGCCAGTCCCTCCCCCTTCCCCAATATAATGCTAAAACTCTCCCACCAATCTTTGTGCCTTGTAAGAAAAGGCCTAGCTGGCATTTTTTTTGGATCAGAATAGAATGGATTAAAATATTTTTAATATGATAATGCGAATCCAGAAGAACTGACTTACACTTTCAAGGTTGTATTCATACTCCATCAACCCTGAGGTATTCATAAAACAAATCTTGCCTAAACTCTGAAGACAGATCATTTTAATAAGCTAGCCTGTTTAGTCATCCCACTCAGCCCCCATGGATAGAGCATCTCTCTTGTTTGGTCACTGAGGGAACATGAACTCTTCCTCTAAATAATGCCCAGCACAGAAGGACCAGGCCTGACAGGGTGACACAGGACTCTGTTTCTCTGCTGCTGCCTGTGCTCAGCCTCAGAGGACTCTCTGGGTGTAGAGTGAGTGTAAGGAGATATGGCATTCTTCCTCAAGGCATTCTCTCTGCTGAGACTCCATATTGAATTTATCTGGATTCCAGTTACAAATATTAAGTTCAGTAAAACATAAGGTCACATACCTCAATTCCCCATTAAACATTTTCCTGCTAATATGCCGGGATCATGTCTCCTAGACTTAAGACTGGGTTTGCTCTCCCCTTCTGTCCCTCTACAATGGTTTCAAGTGGACCCTTGGCCCCTTGGTTCTCCAAGCCCTTCATCCTCTCACTGCCTCTGCTCTGCTCCCTGAGGCTCCTCCTTTGTCCATTGCTAAACCCACTGCTATGTTCATAGGTCTCTGTGCTGGGGGTGACTCTACCTGGACCCTGGGCAGCTCTATTGACAGAGACAAGAACAAGAGTCTGTCAGTGGCTGTGGAGCAGAGGAGTGAGGACAACACTGCCTTCCGTGACATGGAAAGCACCAGGCAGTGCTCCATGTTCATTCATTGGCACAGGGCTCTGGCACGGCCACCTTTATTGACCCAGACTGCCCTGGAGCCTAACACTGAGTTTCTGATGGGCTCTGGGGACAGGGCCACCCACAACGCGCCAGTCACCAACACTGCTCTGGCCCTTTACAGGCCCCGTTATCCCATCAATAGTGTCATATATTGGTATATAGTCATTTGTTGTATTTTTCTGTTTATTGATATAATAAAATTTATCCTATAATTCTGTACTTATATGATCTCTATTTTTTGTTCAAGGCTCACATTAGCCCCTTGCTGAGGCCTTACCTGGGCAGTTCTGGAATCAGCCGAGGTCATGTGTGTCTCTGCTTAAATTTTATGAACTTCAGGGTAAATTTGGTTGTGTTCTCAGTCTGTCTTGTACATGCCTGTTAGCAAGCATCTCTTTCCTTACGATGTCAGAATTTTTGGAAACCTGTTCCATACATACCAAATTTCACATTTCTGAATCATAGGCTCATGTCTTTTAGAGCTTACTAATGCCTGGGACGGGTGCTGTCTTTGTTGATCTCACAGCAGCCTATGACAGGGTTTGGCACCGTGGTCTCCTAGTCAAGATCTCAAGATGCCTGCCTCCATGGGTGGCCAACACTATATCGTTTCTTCTCCAAAACAGAAGATTCCGGGTGCATCTGGGTGACAAGTTTAGCAGATGGAGACTTGTCTCAAGTGGCCTCCCCCAGGGCTCTGTTCTGGCTCCTACGCTATTTAATATTTACATCAATGACCTCCCAGAAACTTCTTCAAGGAAGTTCATCTATGCCGATGACATCTGCTGTGCAACCCAGGCATCCAAGTTCGACATCCTTGAGGAAACACTCACGAAAGACATGTCTCTGATATCTGATTACTGTAAAAAATGGCGACTAATCCCTAGCACTGCAAAAACGGTATCATCTGTTTTCCATCTACACCATGCCTCGGCTTCGCATGAGCTTAATGTGCAGCTTGGCGATACGAGAATCCAACATGAAGCCCAGCCAGTATATCTTGGCGTTACTCTCGATCGCACTCTGTCATTTCACAAACATCTCATAGAAACTGCAGCAAAGGTGGGCGCGAGGAATAACATCATTGCAAGACTGGCCAGTTCCTCATGGGGCGCGAGTGCTTCCACACTGAGATCATCATCTCTGGCATTATTCTATTCCACTGCAGAATACTGTGCCCCAGTATGGTTCCGTAGCCCCCATGTCCACCTGGTCGATTCCAAATTATATTCCTCCATGAGGATAATTTCTGGAACTATCCGTTCCACCCCGGTTCCATGGCTGCCAGTTCTTAGCAACATCGCCCCGCCAGATATCCGTTGGGATGCGGCATCATCTAAGTTCATTTCCCACGTCTACGCTCGGTTCATTTCCCACGTCTACGCTTGACCGGACCTGACAATATACGCAGATATCTTCGCCCACCCTGTCCAACGCTTGACGTCTCGTCACCCAATCTGGTCCCCTACGCCTACAGTGAACTTCTCTGTCCCAGACTCTTGGAAAGAGAGTTGGCAGTCAGCTGAGGTAAAGAACAAACACCTCATCACAGACCCCTGCAAGTGTCAACCCGGCTTTGACCTAGCACGTTATGATTGGGCCCCCTTAATCGCTATCGAACAGGCCATGGCTGGTGTGCCGCTATTTTCCATCGCTGGGGAGCCAGAGACGACCCGAACTGCCCCTGCAGCTACAGACAGACTATGACCCACATAGTCAACGACTGCCATCTCTACAGATTCAAAGGAGGTCTCGAAATTTTACATCAGGCTCAACCTGATGCTGTTGACTGGCTACGAAAGAAGGGCAAACGCTAGAAGAAGAAGAAATGCCTGGGATTATTATTATTATTTTTATTGTTGAAGTTACTGTTGTTGATATCATCGTTGTCATTGGATAGGACTGAGAGAAATGGAAAGAGGCTGCAGGGGGGTCACTTCACAGGTGGTGAAGCAGGTCTGCAGGTGTCTATCTTTCTCTCCGTCTCTCTCTTCCCTTCCTCTCTCCATTTCTCTCTGTCCTATGTAACAATGATGACATCAATAACAACAACAATAATAACTATAACAATAAAAAGCAAGGGCAGAAAGGGAAAATAAACCCACATGTGCATACATAATAAAGGACTAAAACCTTTTCAGTAGGGGGGAAAGAAGTCCTGTTCAATAGCTGACGATGGGTAGTCAATTGGAGAAAAATGAAACTGCACCAGTAATTAACACCATATGCCAAATTAACTCAAAATGGGTCAAAGATCTGGTTATTGGAACTGAGAACAAAAAATATAGAGAAAACATTGGTGAAAAACATCCACAATTTAACATCAGGCTCTATTTGGAGACTCATTGCTATGAGTAAGCAAAACTAAAACAAGGATAAATTACTGGGACTACATCAAATATATAAGGGAGTCGGGCTGTAGCTCAGCGGGTTAAGCGCAGGTGGCACAAAGCACAAGGTCAGCATAAGGATCCTGGTTCGAGCCCCAGGCTCCCCACCTGCAGGGGAGTTGCTTCACAAGCGGTGAAGCAGGTCTGCAGGTGTCTATCTTTCTCTGTCCCTCTCTGTCTTCCCCTCCTCTCTCCATTTCTCTCTGTCCTATCTAACAAAGACAACATCAATAACAATAATAACTACAACAACAACAAAAAAAACAACAAAAGAGAAAATAAATAAAATATTTTTTAAAAAAATTACTGGGATTACATCAAATATATCAGCTTCTACGAATTTAACAGCTTCTTCTAAAATAAACAGACACAGACACAAACACACACACACACACACAAAGGTAACCCAGAATTTGGCAGAAGATACCTGGATGTCACACAACTGACAAGAAATGGATAACAAATGATAATAAACAAATCATATGACTCAACGATAACAACAGAACAGACTCATTATTAAATCACTAATAAAAATAGAAAAAAAAACAATCAATGTTCCTCCCTCAACAAGTGTATAGAGAACATGTTTTCTTTAGTATTTGTGTTAAGCTAGCTAGGCTAAATAAACTCTTTTCTAAATATACTACAGAATGGATGTAGAGCCTCAGAAAGTTACTAAGAAGGCACATAGCAGATAGTGTGCTTCTTTGTTTTTATAGATTTTTTTTCTCTTGCTTTCTTTAAATTAGTGATTCAATAATGATTAGGAAGATTGTGGGATAAGAGAAGTACAATCCCATACAATTCCAGTCACCGTAGTTCCCTATACTGTCCCCTCCACTGGAAGGTTACCTAATCTTTATCCCTCTGTGAGAATGGACAAAAGATTCCTTTTTTTTTCCTCCAGGGTTACAGCTGTGGCTTGGTGCCTGCACTACAGTCCACTGCTTCTGGAGGTCATTATTTTCCATTCTTTTGTCTTTGTTGTTACTGCTGTGGTTATTGTTGCCATTGCTATTGTTGTTGGATAAGACAGACAGAAATCCAGACAGGATGGGAAGACAGAGGTGGGGAGATAAAGACAGATACCTGCATACCTGCTTCACCACTTATGAAGTGCCAACTCAGCAGTTGCGGAACTGGGGGCTCGAACTGGGATCCTTACTCCAATCCTGGAGCTTTGTGCCATGTGCGCTTAACCCGCTGCCCTAACACCCAGCCCCTGGACCAAAGACTTTATGGGGTGCAGAAAGTAGAGTTGTGACTTCTGTAATTCCTTCTCCACTGGACATGGTCATGGACAGGTAAGTCCATACCCCCAACCTGTTTCTGTCTTTCCCTAGTGAGGCAGCAGGGCTTTGGGGAGGTAACAGTTATATCTTTTTTTCAGTCTCCTATGATTTCACATGAAAAATGTTGATTTTCTTAAACCTCTGGGGTTATTGCTGGGGCTCAGTGCCTGCACTATAATCCACTGCTCCTGGAGGCTATTTTCCCTTTTGTTGCTAATCATTTTTGTTATTAACACTGTTGTCACTGTTGTTGGATAGGACAGAGAGAATCTGAAAGAGGACAGGAAGACAGAGACAGGGAAAGAGAGAGAGACACCTACAGTCCTGCTTTACCTCTTGTGAAGTGACCCCCCTGCAGGTGGGGAGCAAGGGTCTCCAACTGGGACTCTTAGGCCAGTCTTTGAGATTTGCACCATGTGTGCTTAAACCACTGCACTGCCGCCTGGTCCTCGATTTTTTTTTCTTTTATAATATACTTGTTAATTTTTTACAAGATGCTTTCAAATTATTTTTTAATTTCATTTATTTATTTTCCCTTTTGCTGCCCTTGTTGTTTCTAATTCTTCATAACAGCTGACTCTATCTTTTCAAATAGTCTCTGAGTAAAGAATATTTCATGCTCCTACGGGAGGCTGGACAACATACCCTATGTTCCACCTGAGGATGATGGATCCTAAATTGGGGCAGCTTGGAACATTCGTACTCATGACCACAGAATGTGAACTCAGATCTATAGGGATGCAGAGGTCATATAGGCTCCTAAGATGAATATGGGCATCAAATCAGATCAAATTTTTGGGGCTTACAGTCATCAATATTTATACACCTTTCCCACATTTGGGAGCTACTCTCTTCCCTGATTCAGCTTTCTGGTCCTTTTTCCAGCCATGATATCATCTTCAGGATCTTCCCCCATAATCTACCTCTTGAATTACCGACTTTTATAATCAACATGAAATTTAATTTTAGATCTACTAGTGGGTGGCATTTCTTTTTAGAAAACTTAATTGAAGAGTTAGATGAGAATACAGAAACGACTGTTTATATTCATTAAAATTAGGCACCAAGAATGATCACGGGAATGTAGGGCTCAAAGACATCTCATTAACTCATTAACTAATCATATCTCTGCACATATTTGCAGGGATTTTTACATGAACTGTCTGTCACAAGGTGATAGTTAAATCTCTGATTTGTGCAGAATGTAGGGAAGAGATGATCTGGCAAGAGGGAGATGACACACCCCATATTGTTAAAGAGATTACCAAAAATTAACAAAAACCATGCACTTGAATTAAGTGAGGAAGAAAAGAAGCAACAATCTACACGAGAGACAAATAGTTAAAAGCCCTCAAAGATCTACTGTTTAACATTATGTTTTAAAGCACTGACATGATGGAGAAAAGGAATCATTTAGGTTTTTCAATCAATTTGTATTTTTTTCAGGTAAATAAAGTGTTTTTATTTCTAGGGAGGTGCTAAAATCAGTGAGAAAACAACATAAAATTGAAACCAATAATCAATGCTATAGTCTATAGAATTCTTAGTGAGATGCTTTTTCAGCTGAATTATCTAATTCATTCTTATTCTTTGAGTTCATCTGGAAGTATTATTACTATTTATTAGTGTTCTGGCCATTTCTCATAGATGTCCCAGTTTTGTCCTTCTGACCAAGTAGTTATGATCTCACAGAAAACATGTTTACTTATGGCAGCTGCAGTTGATCTTGAGCAAGGGAGAAAAGCTTCAACTAAGTATGAACAGGTGATGTGCAACTTAAAAGGAAATGCATGAATTCGATGTGTTACTCGGTGTTTTTGCCTTTTCTGGTGCAGTTCTTTTTTATACTCCTTAGAGAATCATTTCCTCCATTCCATAAATATACAAGTGTTTGTAAAAGTTTTCCATTTTTAAATAAATACATTAAAATAATAATGAAAAAGAAATTGCTATTTGTTTTTTAAAAAACACAGAAAACGAGTCTAACATATCAAGAAAATAATTCACCAAGTAAAACGGGATTCATCCCTGAGAAACAGGAATGGATCAATATGTGAAGTCCAATCAATAAAATCTACCATGCCAGAAAAAGGGAGAGACAGAGAGAGAGAGAGAGAGAGAGAGAGAGAGAGAGAGAGAGAGAAGGAAAAGAAAAAATCACAACCTAGTAAACACCATTAAGACAAACCCACAGCTAACATCATTCTCAATGGGGAAAACCAAACAAGGATGTCCACTACCTCCACTGTTATTCACTATAGTCACTGAGGTCCTCACCACTGCAGCCAGACAAGAAAGAGATATCAAATATATGCAAATTAGAAAGAAAAATTAAACTAGCACTATTTGCTACTGACTGATAACATGTCTGGAGAACCTCAAGGCTCTACGGACAAACTACTGAAGTATTTAATAAATTTCATAAAGTAACAGGATATAAAGTCAATACTCATAAGTCTGTGTCATTTCTGTATACAAAAAAAGTTAGAAGAGAGTAAAATAAAAGACTCAAGTACATTTACAATCAAAACCAAAAATATAAAATACCTTGGGATGGTCTCACAAAGGAGGTTAAAAAAAATAAACCACACAAACACATAAAGGAAAACTATTGGGCACTGTTAAAAGAAATAGAGAATTTCTTTTCACACAAGAATTGAAGAACATTCGTCGTCCCTGGATTGGAAGAATAAACAATATTAAATGGTCTTTCTACCAAAACTAATGTACAATTACAATGCAACCCCTATCAAGACTCAGTGGCATATTTCAAGAAAATTGAACAACTTGTCTAAAAGTTTTGTACGTAATCATATTTTTCTGAATGCACAGTAATATTCCCATATATATAATATATATAATATATAACCCATAACTCCATACAGGCATTTATCCAAAGTACACTCAAATGTGAAGGGACATAGACACTCTTATGTTCATAGCTGCATTATTCACAATAGTCAAAGAGTGGAAGCAGCCTAAATGCCATCATCAGAAGACTAGCTAAAGAAGTTATGGGATATATATTCAGTGGAATGCTAATCTGCAATCAAAGAGAGATGCTATTGTGTCTTTCAGGACAAAATGGATAGAACTGGAGATGATTTTGTTTATAGATATAAATAAAGGCATTAAAGACAATTCTCAGATGGTTTCACTCATGTGGTATATAGAGAACTGAAACATATGAACTTGAAAAAACAAAACAGAATCAAGCGAAGTGTAAGACTTGTGAGAACTCTAACGGTCATCTCTGGGTAGTGGAGTGGTTGGGATTCAGGACTCTGGTACTGAGTGTGAGATGGCACTATACACTGGAATTTTACAATCTAATAATAAAATTTAAAAACACAAGAATCAGATAAAAATGAAATAAAAAGTGAAGAAAGAGGACTGGAGATGTATTCCATCAAGCAGGACAAGAATCTTGCCACGCACGTGGTCCAGATTCAGGTTCTAGTACCATAGTGAGGTACCACAGCACCAGAGCAAGTTTCAGAGAGTGGTCTTTCTTCCTTCCTACCTCCTTCCTCCCTTCCTTCCTTCCTTCCTTTCTTTCTTTCTTTCTTTCTTTCTTTCTTTCTTTCTTTCTTTCTTTCTTTCTTTATTCCTTGCTTCCTTTCTCCCTCACTCCCTCTACCTCTCTCTTCCCTCTCTATTATTATTCCTATTGTCGATGTTGGTAAAGTCAGAGAGAGATCCAGAGAAGAGGGGGAGACAGAGATGGAAGAGAAAGAAAGACACCTGTAGACCTAATTCACCACCTACCAAGCGAACCCCCTGCAGGTGAGGAGCCAGGTGCTGGAACCTGGAGCCTTATGCCAGTCCTTGCGCTTCATCCCTTTTGCGCTTAACCCGCTGCACCACTACCCAGGTCCCTCATTCTTCCTTTCTTTCATCTTTCTATGTTGGATAGATATAGCCAGAAATTGAAAGGGGGAGATACAGAGGGAGAGAGACAGAGAGACACCTGCAGCCCTGCTTCACCACTGGTGAAACTTCTCCCCCACCCCTGCAGATGGGGCTGGTGGCTTGACCCTGTGTCCTTGCACAGTGTAACATGTGCCACCATCTGACCCCAGCAGTGGTGTTTCGGTCTATCACTATATGAATGGGCAACGTCAGCCAGAGTGACGAGACATGCTAGAAGCCTGAGGTCCTCCCCACCCGCCCAAACAAAAGGAGAGGAAGAGGAACTAAAACTCTTGGAGCAGCAAAACTTCCTGGAAAATAGATGGGGACGACGGACTTTCCCATTCAAACCAGGAGGTGCAGCAAGTTCTGGGAGCTGAGCTGAAGAAAAGGACTGTTGAAGAGGTCAGGCAACAGCACCAAGGCCTCCACCAGGAGGAAACAGTGCACAGCAGGAACATGTAAGGAGGCTGAGCAGTCAGTCTTCAAGGCCTAGTTTATCAGATCAAAGCACAAGAAAAACTCAGAAACTTCAAAGATGGTGTCCCAAAGAAGAAGCTGTTGAATAAAACCCTTGAAGATCACCTGAAAGTTAAATAAAAAAAAAAAAAAACAGGACACTGAGTCTATTCTGCAACACAGCCTGTAGTGAACATGGACATCCACATTAAAAGAGGTCTGAACAGCAGAAGCAGCAACAGGTGGGTGAAAAAACTCACCAGCCAGGGAAGAGACCAGGGGGTGCTCCGTGGATGTCTAGGAGACAAGCAAGAGGACCGAGTTTAACTGAATTTGGAGTTGTTCCTACATGTGATCTGAAAGGGTCACCTGTCCCCTAGTTAATCCACACTTGGGTACATTAAGCATGAGTGTGACAGACACTCTTCCAAGACTTCATGGAAAGTCTCCGTACAGGTCCAGAGGTATGCTGTTCTCATGAATCTTCACTGAGACTGGCCGCCCAGCTGGTGAGTGAGTCAACCCTGGGGGCTTTTTTGAAGTTATTTATTGCTCCTCATCATCACTGTACTTTGCTCTTGGTTTTAATCAAGTATCAAAGAAATTAGATTCGTTAACATTTCAAATGTGTACAATGAAAGGAAAGGCTATGTAACTAAAAAGACTACTAATCACATTCTAGAAACAATTTTATTTTTCATTATCTACTGCAATTCACGTCTAGACCATCCCCCAACAGCACTGTTGTTTTATCTGATGTCTGCACACTGGCTTCTACTGTTACACTGGCTTCTACTGTTACACTGGCTTCTACTGGGCTGACTTGTTACTGTTTACCTGTTTGCTTTAGATTTTAAGATTCTTTTAACTTCTTTATCTCAACATCATTTTTTTTCAGTTTTGTTGTTGTTGTTGTTATTGTTTACTTTCGTCATCAGGGTTATTGCTGGGGATTGGTGCCTGCACAAGGAATCCATTACACTTTACATATTAATTTTCTTTTGTTGCTTAAGATGGCATCTTTAATCTATTTCCAAACTTACAAAATTATGCTACTACATTATTATAATTGAATACAAAATTCTACCATTTTTAGATTTTCTTTTTCCACCAGGGTTATCATTTGGGGCTTGGTGCTTCCACAATGAATCCACTGACCCTAGTGACCATTCATTTTTCCTTCCCTTTTTTTGGTTTTTGTTTCCTTCATATTTGACAAGACAGAAAGAAACTGACAGGGGTTGGGGAGAAAGAAGGAGAGAGACAGAGACATGCCTGCATCCTGGCTTCACTGCTCATGAAGCTTCTTCCCTGCAGATGGAGGCCAAGTGCTTGAACCTAGGTCCATGCACATGTCAATATGTGCACTCAACTGGGAGTGCCACTGCCTGAACACAGATGATTCAAGTTTTGAAAGGTTTTTATTAGTGGCTTAATATTGATTTACAAAATTATGAGACAACAGAAGTACAATTCCATTCCTTTTCTGCCCCTTCATTGGAAACTGCAGTGGTTCTCCCAAGGTTAAAGATTTGAGTTGACCTATTCCTTCTGTAAATAGTCATCTTCGAGTCACCTTCCCATAACATTTCTCCTCCCACTGGGAGTATGGACCAGAATTCCTTTTGCGGTGCAGAAGTTGAGAGTTCTGCGTTCCGTAACTGCTTCTCCTCTAAACATGGGAGTTGGCATGTTGATCCATACAGCCAGCCCATTTGTGTCTTTCATTTGTGGTGCTCAGTTTTTTAAAAAGATATATATATAACTGGGCTTTGGAATCTCTGAATGTGCCACAGGGACACTCTCTGATTGTTCTGAGAAGAGTCTTCAAGTCTTAGGAGACTGAAGTCCTTGAGTGTCAATCAGAGGCACAAGCCTCCCCGCCCCCAAATTGATGACTGGGTGAGAACAGATAAGTCCCCCCCCCCTGCCAGTAACCCCTCCCACCGCCAGTCCAGTGGCAGGTGAGGTGGCCTCCCCCTGTGCACTCCAGCCAAAGGTGATGGAGAGGAGACAGTGCTTCAATCTCCCTAACTCAGCCCAGGCAGAATCTATCAACACTGAAGATGGTTCTGCTGGCAATACAAGACTGCCACCACTGATAAATCATGGATTCCGAATCCCAAGACCTTCACCTAGAGCGACAGGCTGGTGGGGTTCCCTAGCCAGGACAAGCCCAGAGTTTCCTGGGCCAGTGCAGGCAGGTCCCCTCTGCTTGCCACCTCGCCCGAGCTCGCCACCCCCTCCCCACATCTTGCAACTCTTCTCTCCTTTAGGCTCCCCAAGTCTAATTTGTCCTGACACCCCTGGCGCAGCGCGGGTGGGTGGATCGAGGCGGTGGACAGCGGCCCCCTACACACACACCCCAGCCAGCCCACCTGGGCGCACCTGCCGCCCCCTGGCCGTGCACGCAAGGCTGTGCTCATCACATCATTATTTCTCCAGCAAGAGAGCAAAGGGTGCCAGCGGCGACAGCAGCTGCCAGGGGAGGCTTGGTTACAAAATCCTGCACAAGGTAGTGCCTGGATTAGCAACCAACCCTAAAAAAGCCTGGCAAGCTCGCGAGCTCATGGAGAGCTGGGAGTTGGCTACCCCCTGCCGGCGCACGCCTTCCCCCTACCCCAGTCACCACAGCCAAGGCCACCCCGCACCGGGGACCCCACACCTCTCCTTTCCCGCGGGTCCCAGAGAGCATCACCACAAGGAACTGACCAAGGAGGTTGGGGGGAGGTGCGATGTGCCGCCTACCCCACCACCACCACTAAGGCGACTGCCCCTCCAGCGCTGGAACCCGAGTCCCAGTCAGCATGTAGCCCTCTCGCTGGTCAGCCCCTCCATGGGTCTCCTGGCTACTGGGCTCACAGGGCCGAGGAGGGACCTTCGCACCTCCGCGGCGCCCCACTCGGCGCCCGCCGTGCACCCCAGAGCCCGGGACCCAGGGCCCCGCCATAGTGCCGGACGCGCGCGCTGGCTCTGGGCACTCAGTGCCGCCGGGGCGCGGGGCCACACTGCCAACTCGGGGTCCCACGCACAGGTGCCGGAGGACCTGCTCTGGCTCGGGAGCAGCAACCTACGCGCTCCCGCCCCCACGCAGTCTCGTGCAGGGTCCCCCGCCCACACCCGCGCGCTCCGCGGGGACCCTACCCCGCCACCCCCTCCCCCGACGGCGCCCGCGCCCAGACCCGACCTGGCCCCGCAGTCGCACCTTCCTCAGTGCGGACATCCTCCAGTGCTCCAGGCTCAGCAGGTGCTGGGCCACATCGCAAGCGGGCCCCTAGGCGGACGTCGTAGTCCCGTTGCCTCTGAGACTCGAGGCTCCGTTGGTCAGTCAGTCAGGGTTCGAGTGGGTCCAGGGCTGCTTCAGCCACTGCCGCCTAGCACTCTGACCCGGCTCTAGGCCGGTTTTGGTCCTGCCAGCAGTTGGCGCCTGCGCACTAAGCGCCCAGGGAGGCACCTGCGCACTGCGGGGCGGCTGGTGCGCGCTCCACAGGAGGGGCCAGCCCCCTGCACGCCTAGGGGGACGCTCAGCCCCTGTTGCCTCGCACCACGCGCCCCAGCCCAGGCCCCTGGCCCGCCCGCCCTCCTTCACCCCACCCCCGAGTCCCTCCAAACAGACAAGTGCTGTGAGGGGACCAGCAGGGAAAGCTGGGACATGGGGACCAGGGAGGGTCCCTGGGAACATGTCCCTCAGGGGCTGTGGCCTCCACCGCAGTGCGCTGGAGCCCAGCCCCTGGAAAAAATCCATCAAGAAGGGCATTTTGTGGGCCCTCCTATGACCTTGTCTTCACCATAAAGCAGTGACTTTGGGATAGCCCCAGTCTCCGAAGGGAGGCTAAGGTATCCTGCCCTGCCACTCAAAAAACACTGTGTCCTGAAATGCCTGCAATGTTCCCAGCTGTGACCATGAGCTGTGAGCTCAGACCAATAGGGACTTGGAGGTTACACAGGTTCTGGTGCTAAATATAAATATAAGTATATTATAAATATAAGTATAAATGTAAATATAAAGTATAAGTACAAATATGTATGGGCCCTCGGTCAGATGGATGGAGATAGTTCATTTTTGCCATATAATTTAATTATATACAGATGAATTAATTTAAAAATCTACTTTAATATTTATTAAATATGCTAAGTATAGAAACTAACAATCATGTATTAATAATCACACTATGAATCCCAAGGTATGCGTTTTCACATTTATTGAAAATATTTTATTAAAGATGTCCAGAGGGGAGTCAACACCATAGCAGTCTAGCAAAAACCAAACAATGCATACATAACATTCCTGACTTCCATTGATGCTACAAAGCAATAGTAATTAATGTTACATACTGTAATGGAACAAAACCAATTTATAGACCAACAAAAGGAAATTGAAATTTCATAAACAAACCCATATGAGTGTACATAATAAAGGGAAAAAACCTTTTCAGTGGGGGGGTGGGAGGGAAAAAGACCTCTTCAATAGCTGATGCTGAGTAGTCAATGAAGAATGAAACTGCACCAGCCCTTAACACCATATGCCAAATAACTCAAGATGGATCAAAGATCTGGTTATTGGAACTGAGACTAAAATTTATAGAGAGGAAAACATTGGTGAAACACGTCCACAATTTAACATCAGGCTCTATTTGGAGACTCGTCACACTATGGGTAAGCAAAACTAAAACAAGTTTAAATTACTGGGACTACATCAAATTTAACAGCTTCTTCACATTAAAGAAAATTTCATACACACACAAAGGTAATGTTGAAATTGGGAGAAGATACCTGGATGTCACAAAACTGACAAGAGACTGACCACAAATGACAATAAATAAATCATATGATTCAACAATAACAACAATTAAACCCATTATTAAATCACTAATAAAAATAGGGAAAAAAACCAAGCAATGTTCCTTCAGCAACAAGTATATAAAGAACATGTTTTCTTTAGTATTTGTGTTAAGCTAGCTAGACTAAACTCTTTTCTAAATATACTACAGAATGGATGTAAAGCTTCAGAAGGTTACTAAGAAGGTAGCTAGCAGATAGTGTGCTTCTGTGTTTTTATAGATTTTTTATCTTTTTTTTTAAATTAGTGATTTAATAATGATTAACAAGATTGTGGGATAAGAGAAGCACAATCCCATACAACTCCAGTCACCAGAGTTCCCTATACCCTCCCCTCCACTGGAAGGTTCCCTAATCTTTATCCCTCTGGGAGAATGGACCAAGGATTTCCTCTTTTTTTTTTCCTCCAGGGTTACAGCTGTGGCTTGGTGCCTGCACTACAATCCACTGCTCCTGGAGGTCATTATTTTCCATTATTTTGTCCTAGTTGTTACTGCTGTGGTTATTGTAGCCATTGCTATTGTTGTTGTATAGGACAAAGAGAAATCCAGAGAGGATGGGAAGACAGAGGTGGGGAGAGAAAAACAGACACCTGCAGACCTGCCTCACTACTTGTTAAGTGGCCACCCTACAGTTGGGAGCTGTGGGCTCGAACTGGGATCCTTACTCCAATCCTGGAGCTTTGCACCACGTGCACTTAAAACACGCTGTGCTACTACCCAACCACTGGAGCAAAGATTTTATGGGGTGCCGAAGGAGGAGTTCTGAATTCTGTAATTGCTTCTCCACTGGACATGGGCATTGACAGGTGGGTCCATACCCCCATCCTGTTTCTGTCTTTCCCAAGTGAGGCATCAGGGCTCTGGGGATTTAAAAGCCATATCTTTTTTAGTCTCCTATGATTTCACATGAAAAATGTTGATTTTTTTTACCTCTGGGGTTATTGCTGGAACTCAGTGCCTGCACTATAATCCACTGCTACTGGAGGCTATTTTCCCTTTTGTTGCTTATCATCGTTGTTATTAACAATGTTGTTATTGTTGTTGGATAGGACAGAGAGAAACTGAGAGAGGACAGGAAGACAGAGATGGGGAAAGAGAGAGAGACACTTACAGTCCATCTTTACCACTTGTGAAGTGACCCCCCCCCCCGCAGGTCAGGAGCTAGGGGTTCCAATCAGGATCCTTAGGCCAGGCTTTGAGCCTTGTATCATGTGCACTTAATCCACTGCACTACCACCAGGCCCCCAATTATATATATATTACTTGTTAATTTTTTAAAAGATGCCTTCAAATTCTTTTTTTGTTTATTTATCCTTTTGTTGCCCTTGTTTCAAATTATTAATAATAGCTGACTCTATCTTTTCAAATAGTCTCTGAGTAGAGAATGTTTCTCTATTTTCCACCTGAGGAAGTTGGATACTGAAATTGGGGCAGCTTGGACCATTCCTACTCATGACCACAGAATGTGAACTCAGGTCTATAGGGATGCAGAGGTCACATAGGCTCCAAAGCTTAATATGGTCACCAGATCAGATCAAATTGATGTGGTTTACAGTCAACAATATTTATACACCTATCCCATACTTGGCAGCTACTCTCTTCGCTGATCCAGCTTTCTGGTCCTTTCTCCAGCCATGATATCATCTCCACAGTCAATAACTTAGATCCACCTGCATATTAGATGTTAGGCTAGGGAAATAAAAAAGTAGTATAGTCATAGGCTCTTTGGAATACACCTAAAATAGAACTATAACTAACTCTAAAATGGATACCCCCCAACTCTTCATATGAACTTTTACAACATTTAGGATAATGATTAGTCAACTTTTGTTTGTTTGTTTGTTTTATATGTTAACTCTTTTTTTAGACAACAGGTTCCAGATGCTAACATGATGCCAACTGTACTTCCGTGGGCAGAAAACCCCACACCAATGTGTCTTTGAGCTCTGCTTCCCTGAACCCCGCCCCACTAGGGAAAGAGAGACAGGCTGGTAGGTATGGATCGACCTACAAACACCCATGTTCAGTGGGGAAGCAATTACAGAAGCCAAACATTCTGCCTTCTGTACCCCATAGTGACCCTGGGTCCATACTCCCAGAGGGAGAAAGTATAGGAAAGCTATCAGGGGAGGGGGTGGGATATGGCATTCTGGTGGCAGGAATTGTGGGGAATTGTACCCATCATATCCTGTGGTTTTTGTCAGGGTTTCCTTTTTATAAATAAAAATTTTAAATACAGTCTCTGAAACGTGGAGGTGGAAATGAACATAAAAGGAAAGGAAATTTTCCATCATTTTCTGAAGCTGTCTCTAGATCTTATTTATCTGAGGCAACTCCCATTTTAAACACAGTCCTTTGAATGGAGTTTATGGTAATATTCCCAATGGATGTGACCAGTGGTGTTAGAGGGAACTCCTAGAGGTCTTGCCCCACATCATCTGTGGGGGAATCCTATGATCCTCTGGATAGGACCCTAGGTGATAAGAGTGGCTTGACACTGGCTAAAGAGACCATAATTGTGTGAGCCAGTCTCCTGCCCTTATCTAGCTTTTGGAGTCCCTTCTTTATCAGACAAGCTTAGACTTTCTCCCAGTTTTTAAAGTGTTGAGTGGCTTTTCAAACCAATATTAGGTTTGTGAGATATAGGTTACAATCCTCTGGAGAACCTCAGGAGGTCTCTATTCTGTGAAAAGGAACATGGCAGGTTTCCCAGTTCCATGAAACAGTCAAAGATTCACATCCATCACACACACACACACACACACACACACACACACACACACACACACACATTATTCTTCCTGGGCCCTAAGGGTCTTTTATCCCCCACCCATGAGTGTGGCATGTGAGGAGGTAACAGAACAGAATGAAGTGGCATATGCAATTCGGACCACAGTAACACACTCTCCCACATGGTCTTCCAATCTGGTTAGATAAGGACAAACTCAGTCAGATGGGTTGACATAGTTAGATTGGTGTCAGGATTGAAAAGGATGACAGGTATTTGGGGTACAAGGGCCTGCTTTTCTTCACTGAGCACAGTATTTTGTATTAAACTTTCATTCTTTTAATGCATACATATAGTTTTCTTTCCCTTTTCGTTTACTTTTCACACTGGCTTTATCCAATGGTTAATGCTATTTTCCAACTTCTTACAATGAACAAAGCTGAAGAGAACATCTGTTCAGCTATTTTCCTATAAATTCATGATAATTTTCTTAGGATATGTTCCCAGAAATGAAACTGCTGGAAGCAGAAAAAATGGTGGTGGGATTCTTGCTGCCACTGGAATATGGTACCTACACTACTTCCCCATTACAGGCAGACATTTCTTTAGAGAGTAAGAGACATAGAGAAAGAAGAATAGAGAGACACAGAGAAGGAGAGATGTCTGCAACACTGCTTCACAGCCCATGGGTCCTTGTGCTTGGTAGCGTGTGCTACCAATTCTGCCAGTTGAGCCACCACCAGGCCCTGGAATAGTAGTGCTTTTTAAATGTGTGCTATGACCCTTAGTACAATATCATTATAGAAACAAGGAAATATAAACAAATAGATAAATTGAAGAGTAAGAAATAATATTCAGACTTCAAAGAGCAATGTAACTTGCCTTACAAAAAATTAAAATCTGGGCCTAATCATGGTTGATGACATAAACAGCATAGTATAGACTTGGGAATATGTAGTTATCATGATGAAAGATTGAAAAGACAACATCAACAGTTTGTGAAAAATTCTAAATTGCTGGGGGGCAGATAACATAGCAGGTTAAGCACACATGGTACAAAGCGCAAGAACAGGCATAAGGATCCAGGTTTGAGCCTCCAGCTCCCCACCTGCACGAGATCACTTCACAAGCAGTGAAGCAGGTCTGCAGGTCCCTATCCTTCTCTCCCTCTCTGTCTTCTCCTCCTCTCTCTCGTGATTTCTCTCTGTCCTATACAACAACAATGACAGCAATAACAGTAAACAATAAGGGCAACAAAAGGAAAAAAACAGCCTCCAGGATCAATGGATTTACAGCACAGGCACCGCGCACCAGATTAAGCCTGGAGGCAAAAAAAAAATCTAAGTTGCCTAAAGTATAGATTTCAGTACTACGTTTTTAATAGAACCAGAAAACAAATGTTGGAAAACTTGTCAAAATATTACAAAAGATTGAAGTTATTTTTAAAGAGTCAAAGGTATCCTATTACAAGCAAATAAAAAATATTCATACCCACTAACATGCTCATGAGGTTCTCTAGCTCCATCTGTCTCTCTCACACAATTTATAGAAGAAATGTGAAAACATGCCAGTAGGACACTTTTTAGTAGTGGACTATGGTGTTAGTTGGTTGTGGATTTATTTATTCATTCAAAAACTATGTGGAAACTAGGAGACTGCCAAACTTGCCCATTCACTGAATCTCAACCCCTAAAGATAGTGCCATACACTAGCTGGGCAGCCTGGAGAACAAATCTTCCACAGAATGTTCCCTGTGACAGGCAGAGATCCAGGGCCACACAGATAGATTGACTTTTGGCAGTTAAGACCTGAGACACAGGCACAGCAGAAGTAGCTATTCAGTGAGATCATAAAGAACAAATGAGAAGAAAACACGGAAAAGGCTAAATAAATTAATTCATTAAGTTAAAAATCAGGGAATCTTGTCCTTGTATAGGTGAATCAGAAACTGGTACGGGGTAACAGGACCCAAGAGCAGAGTACTGGACCCACAGGAAGTGGCAGTGTTCACAAGACAAGGTCAGACAGATCTGGAGAATCTGTAATGTGTCCCATAGTCTCACTCACTCATCCACAGAATAGTATGACCTCTTCGGTCAGATCTTAGCTAAATAAGACCAGGCACTGGTGTTTTTGTTTTGTTTTGTTTTTTAAATTTATTTATTTTCCCTTTTGTTGCTCTTGTGGTTTAACGTTGTTGTGGTTACTGATGTTATTGTTGTTGGATAGGATAGAGAGAAATGGAGAGAGGAGGGGAAGACAGAGAGGTGGAGAGAAAGACAGACACCTGCAGACCTGCTTCAACACCTGTGAAGTGACTCCCCTGCAAGTGGAGAGCTGGGGGCTCAAACAGGGATCCTTATGCCTGTCCTTGTGCTTTGTGCCACATGCACTTAAACCACTGCGCCACCACCCAACTCCCCAGGCACTGTTTTTTAAGAGCTGTCTCTCCAGAAGAAAGGTGGCTGGGGCAGGGTGTCTGGGGGGATGGGGAGATTTTGATGGTGAGATGCTATTCCATAGAGGGTGCAGAGTGTTACTTGGCCCACCCTATGGATCAGAAAGTGGTACTGATATCACATCTAAGTTCTCATTGGGACACTCACCCTGCTTCCCAAGTGTTGGGGGGGGGCACAGAAAAGTAGCTTGGATTTAGAGGCAAAAGCTTAAGACTTCACCCACATGGTTTCACATTCAGAACCACAGCCATATTTCTCTGGAAAAATAGCTCAACAACAGACCATGCTAAATTCCCAACATCAGACAGGTGGTTAAGAAAGTTAGCGTCTAGGGGTAGGCAGTGGTGCATCCAATTAAACACACATATTACCATGTTTAAAGACCTGGATTTAAGCCCCTGTTCTGAGAGGGGGGGGGAGCGAGAGGAGTTGAGGTGAAGTGAGGTGAGGTGAGGTGAGGTGAGAAGAGAAGGATGAGGAGGAGGATGGAGAAGGGAATAGAAGAGAAAGGTAGTTGTGGTCTATATTCATAATGGAATACTATTCAGCTATTTAAAATGAGGTAATAATCTCTTTTGCCCCATCTTGAATGGAACTTGAAGAAATCATGTTAAGTGACATCAATCAAAAGGAGAAGAATGAACACTATATGATCTCACTTATAAGTGGAACTTAAGAAAGATAAAACACAGGGAGTGGGCGGTAGCACAGTGGGTTAAGTGCACGTGGCACAAAGTGCAAGGACTGGTGTAAGGATCCCTGTTTGAGCCCTCACCTCCCCACCTGCAGGGGAGTCGCTTCACAGGCAGTGAAGCAGGTCTGCAGGTGTCTGTCTTTCTCTCCCACCTCTTTGTCTTCCCCTCCTTTTTCCATTTCTCTCTGCGCTATACAACAACAGCAGTAGTAACTACAACAATAAAAAAGAGCAACAAAAGGGAATAAATAAAATTTTTTTTTAAAGAAAGAAAGATAAAACACTGGGTGAAAACCAGACTAAATGTTCTCTAATGCAGAAAGCCCAAGGAAGGGAGTTGAGTGGCTATCAGGGACCCAATGCAGAGTGGTGGAGCAAAATTGATGGTGGGAATGGTGTGTAGATACCTATCATGGAAGGATGAACAAGTAACCCATGTAAGAACTGTCCTGTAAATCATTATTTTCTGGGTGGACGGTAATATGAAGATGGCCTGGTCACAACCTATGCAAGATGGCTGCAACTGGGTCCCAATGAACCAGCTTCATTGAGCATGACTGTGAACACTGCGCTAAATGCTTTATTTTTAAAATATGGAGACTGGGCAGTGGTGCACCCAGTTGAGCACACATGTTGTAGTGGAACTGGTGTTGAAGTCCCAAGTCCCCATCTGCAGGAGGAAAGCTTCATGTGCAGTGACACAGTACTGCAAGTGTTTCCTCTTTCTCTTTGGCTGTCTCCTCACCCTCCTCTCAATTTCTCTCTGTCCTATCAAATAAAAAGGGGGAAAAGTTCACTGTGTATGTATGTAATTATTTATTAGAAAGAGAGAATCAGTAACAACTCTAGCATGTACATACCAGGGATTGAACTTGGGACTCTCACACACACAGGCTCTGTGTTCTACCTGCTGAGTCACCTCCGGAGCTTCTCTAAATGCTGTATGCTGTACAGCCACAGTTTCACTTCATCCTTGTGGCAATCCTATCAAATCAGCATTGATTCTGTCCCCTTTTGAGTATTAGGATCAGAACTCAGTGATACCACTTGAACTGTCAACCCAGGGGGGCTCCAATTCATTCTCATGCAGGAGAGCAGGACAACATTTCATGACAGACAAGGGGATAATGACATCTTGGCTGGATTAACATATATACTTACAGGTTCTGGTGGATTAGTTCAGTACTTTTTTTCTTTTGTGCAGAGTATAGTACATCATTTTAAAGGGAATGCCTACCTAAACTTACAAAGTTACTGTTAACATATTTTCTATGATTTTAAGGAAAGGCTGGTTGCAAATGTTCCTTTTTAGCAATGACTCATTAAAAGTTTTCTTTTTTGTTGTTCTATGACTACACCAGATGAGAATATCAGATGAAGACTAAAAATCTTGCTCTTCAGTAGTTTTCATGTAATTATTATTATTATTTTTAGAAAAACTCATACTTTACTGTGGTTGCCATGGACAGACAACCAGATTCTTGCCTGAATTCACAGTAAAGTGGCCATGTTGCTCTGTGTACAGACAGTCACCACCTAAGCTGTTGGCACCCAGAAACAATTCTAGGCCCCACTCCCTTTCAGCCTTCCTCCCGAGGGTTCCCTCTCCTCAAATGGCATGTTTCTGTCTCAGCTCAAAAATAAATAAATAAATGTCATGTTATCTTATCCCTGGATACCAAAATTCTCAAACAGGAAGGGTTCTCATTAGACAAAGCAGAACACATTTTGAAAATAGCAAGACTCTCAGAAAGGCAAATATGTTAGTCCATGGAAATTTACATGCAAATGTCTATGGAGGGCCAATCACAAGGGCAAGAGTGCAGGACAACTTCTTCTAGCAGGAAAGAGAGTTTAAGAATAAAAGTTGGAGGCATCCATCATGGAAAAATGACTGGGAATAATTCAGGAGAGGTAAATTTTCTCAAGAGTGAGCCCTATAATGTTCTCTCTGAGAAATGACAGATCAGCCCAAGAGGACTGTCACTCTAAGGGACTGAATGTGAGGACCAGTAGCTGCTGACTGAGAAGCATCTCCACAGCATAGGGGCAGAAATTAATGGCTGAAAAAGCAGAGCAGTGGTTACTGAACTCCAGCTGCTATGGACAACTCAGCCCATTCCTTGTCACTACTGTTCAGGCTAGAAGGCAGGGTAAGTGCACCTATCTGTGTCAGGCACACAACAGGACAGAGCTGAGACTTGGCCTTTCAAAAGGAGACCCTTGACACCACACACACACCCACCATCTTACACACTCCAGAGCCCAGACAAAGAAAATGCCAGTCTTCTGGGAATGGACTGTTTGATAAAAACAGCATTAAGTAAAACTATGGTGGATGAAGAATGACTTTTCTTTTTAATGGGCAGAAGTAGTAAGAGTGAGAGAGACCGGATCACTGAGGCTTTCTTCAATGCCATGGGGGCCCGGGCTCAAACTTGGGTCACACATGTGGCAAAGCTCTGCATTATCCAAGTGAGCAACTTACAAGTTGATTTACAACTTACAAGTGATTTAACTGCACAAGAACACTCTGCTTGCTGACTTCCTGCTTATTTATTTGTTTTAATGTAGTGCCAGAAATGAGCTCTGAGCCTTGTACATATGCAACATCAATTTATGGCTTCATGCGTGGTAGATAACACTACTGAGAGACCTCTTTGGCCCTTTTTCTTTCTTCACTATCTGGGGGACAGGAGAGGAGTATCACATCATCATTCTACCTCATCAGGGGAGCTACCACAGTGCTATCCATGGGACTCCCATGTGGTGCCCAGACTCAAACTCATGGTAAGGTATATGTGCTGCTCACTGACTCATCTTGTCCTTATGACTGAGTTCCTGAACACAACTCTTCATAACCAATGTACTGGCAGTGCTGACACAGGACTCCCTTCTGCCCAGGGCACAAAGGCATAGTATTTTTTATTGTGTACAGTTAAAGACCAGGGCATATCTATTCTGTGTGTCAATAAAATATATTTAATTAACACTCCTTTAAAATCTGTAGTCTAAGTGCCTATTATTCAATAACTTGGGCAACTGAGAAACTATGACTTCATTGTTTTCTTAAATCAATATTATATACTTACTTTTTTGCCACCAGTGTCTGCAACAATCAACCACTCCAAGCAGACTATTTTCTCTCTCTCTTTTTTTTTTCATACAGAGGATGGAATATAGAAAGGGGTAGAGTGAGAGAGACAGAAAGAGGGAGGGGGAGAGAGGGAGGAGAAACACCACAGCACTACTTTACCACTCATGGAGTTTCCCCTCTGCATGGTGCTCCTATGAATACTTAGCATGGCAAAGTGTGTGCTCTACTAAGTGAGCTATCTCCTAGTTGTCACCTCAATATGTTGTTTTAAATAACAAAAGCATCAAGGCATCTCTGCACCCTATGTGCATTTCATGAAAGATACTCTGTTAAGAGCAATAACAGATCCTCTAACAATTAAAAAAAGCCCCATTATAATCCTTTACTTTCAAAACTGGTCAGGTTCTAGGTACCTGGAATACAATGTATTTAAATTCTGCAAAGCACTTTTTTTATAGGATAGGACAGAGTGAATTTTTTCTTTTTTTAATATTTATTTTTCCTTTTTGTTGCCCTTGTTGGTTTTTATTATTGTTGTTATTGATGTCATCGTTGTTAGATAGGACAGACAAAAATGGAGAAAGGGAAGACAGAGAGGGGGAAGAGAAAAAGAGACACCTGCAGACCTGCTTCACCACTTGTGAAACGACTCCTCTCCAGGTGGGGAGCCAGGGGCTCGAACTGGGATTCTTATGCCAGTCCTTGCACTTTGCGCCACATGTGCTTAACACAATGCGCTACCACCCGACTCCCTTTTTTATCTTTATTTATTTATTTATTGGATAGAGACAGCCAGAAATCAAGAGGGAAGAGGGTGACAGAGAGGGAGAGAAATAGAGAGATACCTGCAGCCCTGCTTCACCACTTGTGAAGTTTTCCCCGTGCAGGTGGGGACCGGGCTCGAACCTGGGTCCTTGCACATTGTGACATGTGCACACAACCAGGTGTGCCACCATCTGGTCCCAGGGCAGAGTGAAATTGAGAGAGTAAGGGAAGATAGGGGAAGAGAAAGAGATGACTGCAGACCTGGTTCACTACCTGTGAAGCAACTCCCCTGTAGGTAGGGAGCTGGGGCTTGAACTGGGATAACTTTCACAGGTCCTTGCACTTCGTACTTAACCTGAAGCACTACTGCCGGCCCCCCAAAGGACTTTTTCTATTGAGTATTGGCCCCTCCTGCGCCAGAACCCGAGTCCCAGTCAGCATGTAGCCCTCTCGCTGGTCAGCTCCTCCATGGGTCTCCCGGCTACTGGGCTCACAGGGCCGAGGAGGGACCGTCGCACATCCATGGCGCCCCACTTGCCGCCTGCCATGCACCTCAGAGCCCTGGACCCAGGGACCCGCCATGGTGCAGGACTCGAGTGCTGGCTCCAGGCACTCAGTGCCGCCGGGGCGCGGGGCCACACAGCCAACTCGGGGTCCCACGCACAGGTGCCGGGGGACCTCGCTCTGGCTCGTGAGCAGCGACCTACGCGCTCCCGCCCCCACGCAGTCTCGCGCAGGGTCCCCCGCCCACACCCGCGCGCTCCGCGGGGACCCTACCCCGCCACCCTCCACCCCCCTGCCCCTGATGGCGCCCAGACCAGACCCGGCCCCGCAGTCGCACCTTCCTCAGCGCAGACATCCTCCAGTGCTCCAGGCTCAGCAGGTGCCGGGCCACATGGCTAGCGGGCCCCTAGGCGGGCATCGTAGTCCCGTTTCCTCCGAGACTTGAGGCTCCGTTGGTCAGTCAGTCAGGGTTCCTGTTGGTCCAGCGCTGCCGCCTCCTGCTGCCTAGTGCTCCGACCTTGCTCCAGCCGGTTTTAGTATGTTCCAGAGGTTGGCGCCTGCGCACTCAGCGCCCAGGGAGGCACCTGCGCACTGGGGGGCGGCTGGTGCGCGCTCCACCCAAGGGGCCAGCCCCCTGCATGCCTAGGGTGGCGCTCAGCCCCTGGTGCTTCGCACCGCGCGCCCCAGCCCAGGCCCCTGGCCCGCCCTCCTTCACCCCACCCCCCCAGTCCCTCCAAACAGACAACTGTTGTGCAGGGACCCGGGTCAAGCGGGAACATGGGGATGGTGGAGGGCCCAGGGCGCATGTCCTGTGGGGGATGTGGCCTCCACCTTGGTGCGCTCTAGCCCAGCCACGGGCACTGCAAAGTTCCCCTCAGGACCGCGCAGCCCTGTGCCGGAAGGCCCGCTGGGGACCCAAAGCTCCAGCGCGGGGAGCTCCTGTGCCCACAGAAGTCTTCACAGTGGCTGCTCTGCTCAGTGCTCCAGAGAGAGAGAGAAAGAAAGAAAGGACAGAGGGAGTAAGGAAGGGAGGGAAGGCATGAGAGTGAGAGTGTGTATGCACGCTGGGAGAGTACAGTGATCAAATTGGAGTTGGTGACTCATAGTTGAACTCAACATCTGGAAGTATCTCTTTGAGATACAAGATAAAGCCATTCTCATTACTTCCTAGACATGTTCTATGCCCTCAATTTAAAACATGGGCATTTCAACAGGCCAATAAAAATAAAACACCATAATGTGGAGTGTGGTTCAAAAAGAGGAGAGATATAGACAGACATACAGATAGAGAGACACAGAAAGAGGAAGGAAACCTGGAGAAATATGAAAGTCTTCTATAAATTTCCAAAAAAGATGATGCTAAGCAACTGCTCTCAACCCCTGTCCCCTAAACCTGTAGCCTGGAAGGCACTGTCCAGTACAGCTTTGGGAGTGTAAGGGGGCTATGCTCACAGAGGAATGAGGGCACTTTCCATGTAAACATGTTGAGCTCCTCTCATGAACTGAACCAGAAAAAGGAGGAGACACAGCATAACAGAAGGAAAATGAGGAGGCACCACCCTGCACTTGTGAAGTCTCATTTACCTTCCAAGTTCAAATATCTAGAAAACGATTAAATCATAAAACCTAACAAGAAACACTAAAATGCTATTCCACATCATACAACATGTTGCTTTCAAAGAAGGTCCAGAAATCACCCCTTTCCCCATTCAATTACCAACCACCTGGCTAAGTGCACACATTACAGTGCTCAAAGATCTGGGTTCAAGCCCCCGGTCCCCACCAGCAGAAAGGAAGCTTCATGAGTAGTGAAGTAGAACTGCAGTTGTCTCAACTGGTAGAGCACCAGACCTGCATGCCTAAGATTCCTGGCTTGACTCCTGGCATCATATGTGCCAAAGTGGTGCTCTGGTGTTTCTCCACCCCATCTCATATGAAACTCTCTCTCAAGTATAATAAATAAAAAATGAACCTTGAAAACTGGTTTAAGGATCTGGGGGTATAATTCACTAGGTAAAGTATGTGCCTTGTTATGTGTGCACAGTTCAGGTTTGAGTCCTGGCACTGCCTGGGAGATGCTACAGCACTAGAGGAAGACCTGGTGCTGTGGTGTTTCTCTATCTGAAAGAAAAAGGGGGTTGGGTGGTGGTACAGCAGGTTAAGTGCAGGTGGCTCCAAGTGCAACGACCTGCGTTAAGGATCCCAGTTTGAGCCATCAGCTCTCCACTTGCAGGGGAGTCGCTTCACAGACGGTGAAGCAGGTCTGCAGGTGTCTGTCTTTCTCTCCTCCTGTCTTCCCCTCTTCTCTCCACTCCTCTCTGTCCTGTCCAACAACGATGACATCAGTAACTACAGTAATAACTACAACAATAAAACAAGGGCAACAAAAGGGAAAATAAATAAATAAATATATTTTTAAAAATATTTTTATTTATTATTTATTCCCTTTTGTTGCCCTCATTGTTTTACTGTTGTAGTTATGATTGATGTCGTTGTTGTTGGATAGGACAGAGAGAAATGGAGACAGGAGGGGAAGACAAAGAGGAGGAGAGGAAGATAGACACGTGCAGACCTGTTTCACCTCTTGTAAAGCGATTCCCCTGCAGGTGGGGACCCAGGGGGCTCGAACCTGGATCCTTCAGCCAGTCCTTGTGCTTTGCGCCACCTGCGCCCAACCCACTGCGCTACCATGGACTCCCAATAAATAAATTTTTTTTTAAAAAGAAAGGAAGAGGAGCCCAGTTTGGTGAAATCATGCATGTAGAAGGCCCTGTCTCCTCAAAAAGAAATTGTGCAAAATATCATATGCTTGGAATTTCACAAATAGCAGCAGGGCATAGTAATCAGGAAAAGATGCAAGAGGAAAGCATGCTCGTGCTCACAACTTCTGCTTTTTGCAGACTGGATTTTAAAGTTTCTGAATATTGAAAATAGAACATATTTTGACTTTAGGGGAGCTGCTATTATTTTTTCCCATTAGGGGGAATGGGAATGGGAGACAAGAGATCATTTCCCATTGGAAATACTGGATTTTGAGAGGTTGTTTTTCACTGCTAATGAACACTCATGCTGATGGTTTTCCAGTTGATGTATAGTGGTGTATGTGCAGCTGTTTGTTCCAGGATCAAGTTTCTGCTGTAAATAGGAGATTCTGGGATGAACAGACATAGGACATATTTTGTGGGTCTGCAAATTGGGAGGGAGTTAAGACACAGCTGTATGGTCAGGGCCACACGTACACGTAGGACCTTTCTTTGTTGGGGCTGTTTGAAATCAGATGTCTGCTCATCTCTATTTCTGATATACAAATGCTGGGTCTGAGGGCTGGACAGTAGCACAGCAGGTTAAAAATAACAACAACAACAAAAAAGAGGGGGAAATGGCCTCCAGGAGCAGTGGATTTGTAGTGCAGGCACCCAGGCCCAGAGATAACCCTGGAGACAAAAAGAAAAAATAAAGAAAGGTTGGGTACTACTATGCAATTCCTGCAAACTCCTGCTTAGAGATGACTGTCAAGCCCTGTGTGTCATCATATATATATATCCAGGGTTATTTCTGAGGCTCAGTGCCTGCACTACGAATCCACTGCTCCTGGAGGCCATTTTCCCCATTTGTTGCCTTTATTGTTGTTATTGTTGTTGTTATTGTTGCCATTGCTATTGTTGTTGTTGAATAGGACAGAGAGAAATGGAGAGAGAAGGGGAAGACAGAGAAGGGGAGAGAAAGATAGAAACCTGCAGACCTTCTTTACCATCTGTGAAGTGACCTCTACGCAGATGGGGAGCCAGGGGCTCAAACTGGGATCCTTAGGCCTGTCCTTGTGTTTCGTGCCATGTGCGCTTAACCCAGTGCACTATCCCCGGGCCTTGTGTCTTATATACTTATGTGCATTACATCACAGTATGTGCTTTACATGTGCTGGACACTGCACAGTGCAGTAAATGTACTCACAGCGCACTGTGTGCTGTACGAGGTGTAGCAAATGTGTGTGATGCACTAGTAGTCTGCACCACACCGTGCATATATGTATATGGTTCACACAGGAGTGCAGGCTGCATGTACAGTTCATACTGCATAGATCATAAAATATAAGGCCTTGCCTCTTCATGCTGCAGATGAATAATCTGAGCTCAGAAAGGAAGCATCCAAGCAGGTAAAGTGGAGGTGCCTGGTTCCATCACACGTTCAATTCCATCCTGGCTCCCAAGATGTCACAGAGAATCTTCCTTACTGCATAAAGTGTTCTACATGCATCTCCCAAGCACATCACCCCACCTTCTTGTGATGCTGCCATTACTGTGATAACAATTTTAAAGGTGAAATGGAAACTCAGAAAATTTAAGTAAATGTCAAGAGTCATAAAATAAGTAGCAATACTCAGACACCGAGCCAAGTCCTCAAGCTCCAAGCTGCGTGGTTTTTCCAGACTCCTGCAGATTCATTGAGATTCCGTGTACTCTGCAGCTTTAATGCCAACCACGGCACTTTGATTTGAAGGATGATGATTCCTTTACAGTCCTGGAATTCTTTGTTGCTGGTGGTAGGGCTGCATGTGGGGGTCAGAGCACTCACATGCAGCCATGTAGCGGTGATGACCTCATGTCCCATCACATAAGCCCCGAGTCCAGCTCCCCATGGAAGCAGCCCCTAGCCCATCATAGCCCCTGCCAATATTAACCTAGACACCATGGTCACCAGGATGTCTGTATCTTGCTTTCTGACAATGGCTGTTTCATTGCTTTATCACAGGCTAACTTCAGAAGTCCTGAATATACAGATTTTATTTTCATAGGACAGGTGCCATTTGCTTGGTCCAGGTATCACTGTCATGGCCTCTGTGGGATGAGTGCAAGGCTCAGAGCTTCCTTAGCCTCTGACACACAGAGGACACAGAGGGCTCTCTCATCTGAAAGCCCCACGGGCTATGCAAATGACACGAAACTACCCATTACACATGTCTTCAGATTTAAAGGCCCTCTTCTGTCCTTGTGTCCACACAGTGCCTTCTTCCCTATCTGTTCACCCTTTTACCCACACTTGAAAATGCCCCTCCCCTCTCAGGAAAACTTGCTGGACTAATATGAGCAGAAGGAATTGTTTATCTTTCTAGTTGCTACCCTCACAATCTCAGACACTGTATAAAGCTCACGTCTAAGGCTTCCTAGCCTCATGGCCTCATGTTTCTGACAGCAGGATTCTGTGCATGTTCTCAGCACCCAGATAGCACTGACACATACTCAGAAC
The DNA here is from genome assembly GCF_950295315.1 of Erinaceus europaeus. Classification (NCBI taxonomy): domain Eukaryota; kingdom Metazoa; phylum Chordata; class Mammalia; order Eulipotyphla; family Erinaceidae; genus Erinaceus; species Erinaceus europaeus. Next base: position 174,618,026 of record NC_080163.1, read on the forward strand.
TAAACATAATATGTGTCAACATGACAAAGTGCCACATTTAGATGTTGGTCCCTTCTCTTTGTCTACAGGGTGGTGTCACCTCTGGGTGGTGTGACCTCTGGGTCACCTTATCTGCTCCTCTCAGAGGAGGATTTTTTAAATATTTATTTTATTTATTTATTCCCTTTTGTTGCCCTTGTAGTTTTTTTTTGTAGTTATTATTGTTGTTGTCGTTGTTGGATAGGACAGAGAGAAATGGAGAGAGGAGGGGAAGACAGAGAGGAGGAGAGAAAGATAGACACCTGCAGACCTGCTTCACCGCCTGTGAAGCGACTCCCCTGCAGGTGGGGAGCCGGGGTTCGAACCAGGATCCTTACGCCGGTCCTTGTGCTTTGCGCCACCTGCGCTTAACCCGCTGAGCTACAACCCGACTCCCTCAGAGGAGGTTTTAACAGACACATCTCAGGCTTTCTTAGGGAAAAGATCTAATCACAACTAGTTACTGCACTTCAACATCCTCTGAGAGAAGTGATGTAGCAGATGAATGTACTAAGGACAGACTGAACTAGTTAACATGAAAAGTCACCACCACCCTATAGCCTGAGACAGGCCTCAACTGGTTATACTGCACTGTGTGTATCTGGTGGAGATATAGAGAGACAGACACAGAAAAAGATAGAGAGAGAGAGAGATGGAGGGGGCAGGCACAGCAATAGTGCTTATCTGGTATGCAAAGGACGGGAGAATATATGAGAGTGGAAAACATGAACATGATCTCGACTCCCCTTGAATGATCACTGGAGTACAGGAGGGTCTGAACATCTGGTCCCTCATAACCCAAACACCTGTGACCTGATCTGGGAATCACAGGGACACAGAATACAGGACTTGAAAGAGCCCTGAGGGTCATCTGGTTGAACACCTATGAGCCTCAAAAGTGAGAGATGCTGAGATATCGCTCAGCTGAGGACCAGATAGGAAGAGAGATCCTTTACTGAAGGATACACAAGGGTCACCCCCGAGCCCAGGCCCTTTGGAAATGAGTGAGCCATAGGAACAGGAAGAGAGCCCAACTCTCTCACAGGGATAGATGTGATCCTGAGCCTTCTGCCTACCACACGCCTCACTCAGGCCTTGTAGGCACGTATCCTCCACAGGGCAGGTATCCTGTTATTCCAGAAACCTTCTATCCAGTGTGGAGGGTTTGCTTTATGATGCAGGTGACATTCAAATAAATACACATTAACTGACATCTTTTGAAAGTGGCTTCCCTGGGGAACACGTCATTTCTGAAGAAAAGAATGATCATTAGACCCAATCTCTTAAAGAGTGGAATTGATGGGAAACTTGAAGCATCAGCTTTGTTGGAGGTGACAGGTGCACATTTGATGTCCATTGACGGGTAATGACGGCACAAGATATGTGGCACAACTGACGGCTGCTGCTGGAAGCAGGGATATAAAATGTACCTCTATACCTTGCTCATGTCTGCCCCTGGAGAGCTCCCTGTAGGCTGGGGAGCCCCTGAGTTGTTATGGGCTTTGGGACAAAGCACTGCTGCTATTCAGGCAGAAGAGCTTCCTGGGAGTGTTGTTGCCCAGGTTCTGACATTCAGAAACCTTCCAGAGAAGGTCAGCTCACTTGAAGGCCTGACCACCAGCTCTGTGGCATGTGAAGAATTTTAAAGTAAGTGTAGATTTAGAAAGGGTGGAATTGATTGCACAGTGGCCTCGCATTGAAATGTTAAAAGGCCCAAGCTACTAGTGTTGACTGGAGGGAAGCCCCTCTGTGTTCTCCCTGGGAGAGGTTTTATTTGGTGGAGAATCAGTGGGAAAGTTGATTTAGAAATTAGAAAAATACTCATTTCAGCATGACACCCGTGCTCCTCCACCCCCCCAGTGTTTGTTGAGCTGTTTCAAAAACTGCTTGCAGCTCTTCTCCCACCTGGGACAGCTATGTCCCAGGCACTTTCTTCTGGAAGCCCTTCCACCCACCAGCCTCCTCTTGAAAGAGCCTTCCTAAACCCTGGCTCTCAAGCAGCCAGAACACTTCCTCTTTTCACAGTAGCTACTTCATTCTGCAGACAACTCTCTCATGTGCTATGGTTGCCTTCTATTTATATCTCTAGTAGAGACATGAGCACTGCACACATTCAGTGAATGCTGGATCTATAGAAGCAGATGGATTCTGCTGCCTTCATTCTTTTAGAAGGTGAGGGGCCGTGTGGCTTTGCTTTCAACCCTCTCTGATTCTATCAGTGTAAAAATAAGATACCAGGATTGTTGTGTATAGGAGTCAGGACTCTTTCTGCAACTCATGTAAATACATCAGTGTCCTGAACTGAAATGCACAATAAAGTCAGGACTCAGAGAAAATCCATTCTTCTAGAAACACAATGTAGAAACTGGAATAAAAAGTGAGGGAAATATAACACACTTCTGAGGGAAGAAAAAAAGTACCAAAAAGACAAAGGTAATTTCATGGAGTTCCATGCACTGCAGTTGTGCTGTTCACTTAGGTGTACATTGGAGGTCATTCAAATTAGGGTTAAATGATGTGTGGAACGAATCTCGGTGTGAGATGGTCGTCTTCTTCTCAATACCACTAGGTGGGAGCCTCCTAGCTGCTCCATGGTCCCAATGCAGCAAAACTAATGCTGATTTGCCTTTATGGGTTTCTTTTTTCAAGAGAAAAGGATCTTCTCCTTTCAGACACATTCTTGAAGGATAAAGCAAAGGAGTATGACCAGGGTTTCAGATCCACCCCGCCCTGCCCTGTGGAATAACACAACTGGCAGAAAAGCATCAGGGCCTGAGCTCCTCAAGGCAGTAGGCTCTGGGACAGGTGGCCAGCAGGTTCTTATCTCTCTCCCTTCTGCAATTTCCCTGTTTCAATTATAATACAGCAAGGAGTATTCTCTTCCACAAACACACACACAAAAAAATCAAAGGTGTGCTTCTCCAATCACTCACCAACACTTTCCTTTTACCATATAGTTGAGAGCCTAGAAGTATATTGCTGTTTTATTTAGTTCATCTACTTGATTTTTTATGCTTATCAATGATTTAATAGTGATTTACAAAATTAAAAGATAATAGAGGTAAAATTCCACACTGTTCCTACCTACCACCAGAGTTCTGGGTCCCCACAGCCTTCCAGTGGAAATTATAATAGTTCTCCCAAAGTAACAGATATGGATTGACTATATATTTTTATGGTTTTTTTTAGTGATTAATATTGATTTACTAGATTGTAAAAGTTATAATTGTAATAGGAGAATAATTCCATACAGCTTCTATCAATAGAGTTCTGTGTCCCATCTCCTCTATTGGAAACTTTCCTATTGTTTCTCCATCTGGGAGTATGGACCAAAATTCTTTTTTGGGGTGCAGAATGTGGACAGTCTGGCTTCTGTAATAGTTTCTCTGCTGGCCATGGACTCTGGCTTCTGTAATTGTTTCTCTGCTGGCCATGGACACTGACATGTTGATCCATGCTCCCAACCTGTTTCTATCTTTCCCTAGTGGGTTAGGGCTCAGGAGAGATGAGGTTACAGGATACATTTATGAGGTCATCTGCCCAGGGATGGACTGACTATTGTCTATCATCCAATCTATCTATCTATCTATCTATCTACCTACCTACCTATCTCTATATATTTTTTCCATTTATATTCACTTATATGACCCTGTCTTCTCTTCCTTTCTAAGTCACACTTACACACATTTCTATTACCATTTCTAAGTCACACCTACACCCATTACTACTTCCAAATTTTCATTTTCTTCTTCCCTCTCAGATAAGCAAAACACTGCCTGACTTCCTCTGGTGATTTCCAGATTTTTTTCCCCTTCAGTGATGGGGAAAAAACAAAGATTCCTGGTGACAAACATTTCCTGGCCTGATGGAATTGGGGTTCAAAGTTCTCTGGTCTTCTTCCCTTAACATCCCCCCACCGCTGGAAGTATGAACCCCAAATTCTTTTTGAGGTGCAGAAGGAAGGAGCTCTGGCTTCCATGATTGCTTCTCTACTGGCCAGGGATGTTAGCTAGTTGATCCATATCCCCAGCCTGTCTTTATCTATCCCTAATAAGGGAAGACTATGGAGAGGTGTAACTCATCCATTTGTTTTCTCTATCACAAATGGGTGAAATCATGAGGCATTTGTCTTTCTCCACCTAAACATAATATCTACAAAGTCTATCCAGGCTACTGCCAATAGCAGGCCTTCTTTTCCTTTGATCTGAATATATATTGTGTATGCAGACTACATTTTCATTATCCACTCCCCTCTCTATAGGCAATAGGTTGTTTTCAGTTCTCACATATTGTAAAAAGTGCTGAAATGAACATGGAGATGTAGGTGGCTCTTGAATTACTGTTTATGCATTTTTTGAAGGAGGATAACTGGGCCATATACAACATATATTTTTAATTTTTTGAGGATTACACACATCTTTCCACATGTTGTGAAAGAACAGGAGCTGGGTTAGACAGAAAGTTAGCTCAACAGATTGGGCACATACCTTGCCATACTTGCAGCCTGGGTTCAAGCTTGAACACCCCCGTGGTAACAGTATGGCACCAGGGAAAGCTCTGGTTCTGTGGTAAGTCAGTCTCTCTCTCTCTCTCTCTCTCTCTCTTCCTCTCCCTCTCCCTCTCCCTCCCTTTCTTTGTGTGTCTCTCTAACTGGATTAAAAGCTATTGGAAACTGAACTTGTATCTGTATGAGATTCTGAGTATAAAGAAAAAAAGTGGAGCATGGGGGTATTACCATGAATTGACTTGCTGGAGTTTCAGAAATGACTAACCTCACCATCTTCTTTCCCTTACAATCTAGGAGACCTTGGCATCAACAGCCTGACTAGATATGTTACCATCCTCTGAACAAAAATAGTCACTGACAGATGCCCGTAAATCATCTGGACTGATCCCAAGTGAAATACTCCAACAACTCACCATAAATTGAAAATGTTTCATGGTCATTCATTTCAAATGCACACATTCTCCTCTTCCAATCTATAGTCATCCACAACACACTGGTGACAAGCCAAAACAGTGTTAATAGACACTCATATTTTAATAAATGAACTAGTGGACTCTCTAGAAGAGAAGGTTCATTTGAACTGATCCTAAGTCATGGCCTTGTCACTATGTAGCTGCAATTACATGAGTATTTGTGTAATACATTACAGCAGAGGATATGAACAAAACATTCACCTCAGAGGAGATCTAAAAGGCTAACAAACATATGAAAAACTGCTCTAGGTCACTGATTGTCAGAGAAATGCAAATTAAGACAACACTAAGATATCACCTCACTCCTGTAAGAATGGCATACATCAAAAAGGACAGCAGCAACAAATGCTGGAGAGGTTGTGGGGACAGAGGAACCCTTTTACATTGCTGGTGGAAATGTAAACTGGTACAGACTCTGTGGAGAGCAGTCTGGAAAACTCTCAGAAGGCTAGACATGGACCTTCCATATGATCCAGTAATTCCTCTCCTGGGATTATACCCCAAGGACTCCATAACACCCAACCAAAAAGAGGTGTGTACTCCTATGTTCATAGCAGCACAATTCATAATAGATAAAACCTGGAAGCAACCCAGGTGACCAACAACACATAAGTGGCTGAGAAAGCTGTGGTATATATACACAATGGAATACTATGCAGCTATCAAGAATAATGAACCCACCTTCTCTGACCCATCTTGGACAGAACTAGAAGGAATTATGTTAAGTGAGCTAAGTCAGAAAGATAAAGACGAGTATGGGATGATCCCACTCATCAACAGAAGTTGAGGAAGAAGATCTGAAAGGGAAACTAAAAGCAGGACCTGACCAAATTGTAAGTAGGGCACCAAAGTAAAAACCCTGTGGTGAGGGGTAGACATGCAGCTTCCTGGGCCAGTGGGGGGTGGGAGTGGGTGGGAGGGATGGGTCACAGTCTTTTGGTGGTGAGAATGGTGTTTATGTACACTCCTAGTAAAATGTAGTCATATGAATCACTAGTTAATTAATATGAGAGGGGGAAAATTAATTGTATGTCTCGAAGTTTTTTAAAACACAGACTGAATCTTTTTAATATATAGGCTGTGTATTTGATAGGTGGACTCTCTCAAAAGCCTAGACCAAGTAGATCAGAAGCATCCAATAGCACAGCTATATACAAGATACTGGGTACTGTACAGCAAACCGTAACAAAATGCCTTTTCAAAGTTAACCCAATTACCAAATAATGTGATAATAACATTAACTATCGATTGTCTTTTTGAACCCTAAGACAGCAGGAACCTCACATCTCCACTATAGAGCCTCTACTTCCCCCAGTTCTGGAACCCTTGGATAGGGCCCACTTTCCCGTATGCCTCTCCCAATCCGTATAAAATAATATTGCATCTGCCAATCACTACCTAATCAACACAGTGATGCTTCACTTCAGACTGTGTCCAGAGACTTCACGCGTGGAATGACAACCCTTCAGCTTCATTACTCGGGAGAGACCTTTCCTTTCATAGAATACTCTAATTCCATCTCAGGTGGTTCACTTTCCAACAAAGTCCCAAAACCTAGATATACACCAGTTTCTGTGAGAGAGAGCATATGTTCACACATATCCATAAACTACTGCAAAATATATACCTGAAAGCAGAAGTACACTAGAGTTTGCAGTGAGTATCCCCTAACACTTCCTCTCCACTATTCCAAGCTTTGGGTCCATTATTGCTCAACAATTTGTTTGGATTTGTATGTTTGGCTTTGTATGGGGAAGGCAGAGAGGGGGTGAGAAAGATAGACACCTGCTTCACCACTTGCAAAGTGACCCCCCTTTAGGTGGGGAGCTGGGGACTCAAACCTGTATCCTTAAGCTGGTCCTTGTGCTTTGTGCCTTTTGCGCTTAACCTGCTGCACTACTGCCCAGCACCCTCACTATAAATGTTTTTAGCACATGTCTAAGTTGCACAGTGAACATTTAAAAGTGATTTCACAATAATCCTGTGCAAATCCATGGCAGGCACCCACACATACAGTGTTTTGCATTCAAGCACTTTTGAAAGCCCGCTGCCTAGTCAGTCAAGTTGAAGCACTCCTTTCCCAGCAAAAGTGAAAATCTTCCTGAGGGCAAGTGGAAATATGCTCCTTCGGCACCTGTGTGTGTGTGTGTAGGAGTTTCTGACACGTTGCCTTGCAGGGAATGAGACCCACTGTCTCAAAGACTAGCTGAAGGGAGCGATGAAGCACAGCCTTCTCAGCTTTCTCTCCTCTGTCAGTGAGCACTAGGAAGACAATCAGCATCTGCCAGTAGAACTGGGGGAGCAGCTTCGTGGGTCTTTGCATTATAAAAGACAAGAAACTGTATTTAAGCCCCATCGTCTGCACAGTGATGTGGTCCTGAGAGCAGGAGAGCCTATCATTCTTTCCATTCACATGATAGTGCCCTAAGAGATAGATGACCTTGGCAGAGCTCTCAAAATCAATATGACAGTAGAGAAACTCTCAAATTTTATCATGACTACTGGCTCTTATCCACTGAGCTGAAATCCTCAAGAACCAATTTATTTATATATTTTATAACCTCAGGTGCTATCGCAAAGGCAAACAAATTTAGACTTCTGAGTTACAAAAAATAAAAACACACAAAACAAACAAAAAAACAAAACAAAAAGAAAACCCACACGGTACTCACACACCAAATTCCTTATAAATGAGGAAATGTGCACAGGGTCTGGGTGGTGGCGCACCTGCTTAAGCGGACATGCTACTGTGCACAAGAACTCAGGCTCAGGCCCTGGTCCCCATCTGCAGGGGAAAAGCTTCCCTAGTGGAGAATCAGGGCTGCAGCTGTCTGCCTCCCTCTCTATCTCCTCATTCCCTCTTGATCTCTCTCTGTCTCTATCCAGTAAATAAATAAAGATAATTTACAAAAAAAATTAAAAAAAAGAAAATGTGTACAGAGCCAGAGGACACTCTATTAAACAAATAAGAAAGTACAACTGGGAGTGTGGATCGACCTGCCAACCCCATGTCTCACGGAGAAGAAATTACAGAAGCCAGAACGTCCACCTTCTGCACCCCACAGTGATCCTGGGTCCATACTCACAGAGGGATAAAGAATAGGGAAGCTTCCAATGGAGGGGATGGGATATGGAACTCTGATGGTGGGAGTTGTGTGGCATTGTGCCCCTCTTCAATAAGGTCTTGTTGATCATTATTAAATCAATAAAGTACAGAGAAGAGAAATGAGGTTGGAGAAGGTATCAGTGATTTAACAGTTGTTACCATCTAATCTCACTTAAGACACTGAGAAAAAATGACACAGTTTCTGCTCAACAGAAGTTTACAATTCATATGTAATAAATTATAATTTATTTAACATCCAAGCAGCAATGATTATAAAGAATTAGTATTGGGCTACCAACCAATGAAATTCAGGATGCTGACAATACAATGGGCAAAAAAAAAATTCTAATGGGTCTGAAAAGAGAAGAGTACCAAGCCTCCTTTAAAGAAAATTTAAACTTTCCTCAAAGAATAATAAATGTAAGAAAAGCACGCGTCATAATGAGTTCCACGAAACTGCATACAGTAACCTGACCTCCAAACCCAGCATCACCTCAGACACCTGCATAGCAGCACTCAGGGCTCCTCTGTCTCCTTCAGGTCCCTGCTCAACAGTTCAGATGCTTTTTGCCTATTTTGTACTTTGTGCAAATAGAAATGTTTGATGGGATCCTCATTCTCTTAAAGGATGTTGTGACATTCATCCAATGGTTGCCATGCACATGTACATTTGTCTTTTCATCACTGTAGATCATTCCACTGTGGAATTATCCCATCATCCACAATGATCCGGATGACAGTAGAGCTGACACAGTTTCTAGTTCTGGCCGCTTTGCAAAGATGCCACTAAATCGATGTCTGGGGATGGGGTGTGAGGGCAGGGGAGGAAGCCTGTCCGCCTACCTGTCTGCAGCCTCTTCTCTGGGTTTGCTCTCCCAGCGCTGCGCCGGCCTGGCTGCAGCCGCACTTCTGTCCCAGGCCCAGCTGGCGCGGTCACTGCGGGCTGTGGACAGAGAGAGAGGTTGTCAGCGGGTGAGGGTGAGCAAGAGCCGCGTGTGTGACCACAGGAAGGGCAGTGGCGACTCTGCTCAAGGCCAAAGGGCAGGTGGGGAGGGGAGGGGCTGCAGCTCTCCAACACCCTCACAAGGAGAAGGGCCCAGCTCCACCCAGCGCCCTGCAGTATTACAAAAAATTATTGGGTGCCGGGCAGTAGCACAGCGGGTTAAGCGCACGTGCAGCAGAGCGCAAGGACTGACATAAGGACCCTGGTTCGAGACACTGGCTCCCCACCTGCAGGTGGGTTGCTTCACAGGCGGTGGAGCAGGTCTGTAGGTGTATTTTTCTTTTTAATTTTTTAATTATATTTATTTACTGAATAGAGACAGTCAGAAATCGAGCACTGCTTCACCACTTGTGAAGTTTTCCCCTGCAGGTGGGGAGTGGGGGCTTGAAACCAGGACCTTGTGCATTGTAAGATGTGCGCTCAACCAGGTGCGCCACCACCCAGCCCCGGTCTGCAGGAATCTCTCTCTTTCTCTCCCCCTCTCTGTCTTCCCCTCCTCTCTCCATTTCTCTCTGTCCTATCCAACAATGATGACATCAATAACAGCAATAATAACTATCAAAATAAAAAACAAGGGTAACAAAAGGGAAAAATAAATCAATATTTAAAAAAAAGGAAGCGAGGCAGACACCTGACACATTGCTTCATCACTTGCAAAGCTTTCTCCCTGCAGGTGAGGAGCAGGGGCTCGAACACGGGTCCCTGCACACTGTAACATGTACGCTCAGCATCCTGATTTTATTAAGCGAGTTCTCCCCACACAGTGGAAGCAGTGACATTTTAGTTCAGAGTCTCCAGGGTGTTCTCTGAAGGCACTTGTGTATTTATGTATTTACTGAAGCTGAGCCCCCCCAACCCGCAGTGGGGCCAGGGCTTGAACCTGGGTCCTTGCTCGTGGTTCCACGTGCGCTTAGCCAGGTGCAGCAGTGTGCAGCCGCCCAGTGGCATTTCCTGAAGGTCACAGGCACAGGGCACACAAGGCTGCTTCCCTGACACTTGCCCTGAGGTCTCCGCCCTCAGGAAGCCCAGGTGGGGGGTCGCTGGGCTTCTTGTGAGAGCTGCCAGCAAAGGTGCCTGGTGTGCAGTGAGGGCGGGGGCAGAGCTCTTGCTGTGAGCTTTCTGGGGGCTGAGTCTCCTGGAAGGGGCCCAAGCAGGAGCCGCAGATCAGGCATGTGTGAAAGCCACGGGTCTGTCCTCAGCTGCACACACGTGTCCAACACCTGCTGGGAGCCATTGGGGCTTGGAAGTTGGCCGCAGGGGCTGAGGTGGGATTCACTCACCGATGGGGAATGCCCAGATTTTGCCCCTGGCCTGCTTGTACTTTGTGTTTATAATCTGCCTGTGATGCATTTGTAAGTGGGCGGCAATACAGGACAGAAAGACTGAAAATATAGGGGGCCAGGCGTTGGTGCAGCGGGATAAGCCCACTTGGCACCAAGCGCAAAGATCCTGGTTCAAGCCCCCAGCTCCCCACCTGCAGGGGAGTCGCTTCACAGGCAGTGAAGCAGGTCTGCAGGTGTCTGTCTTTCTCTCCCCCTCTCTGTCTTCCCCTCCTCTCTCCATTTCTGTCTGTCCTATCCAAAGACAGCAATAACAATAACAATGGATTGAAGCCCCAGTGATAACCCTGAAGGCAAAACAGCAACAACAACAACAAACCTGAGACTGTAATAAAGGATTAGGAAGTGCAGAAGGTCTGAAGCAGTGCAGGTGTGTAGTGCAGGCTGGCCTTCCCGGGTGAGCAAGGGACGACAGGTGGAGCCGGTGAAGGCCGGGCTGAACCTTTACTGAGAAGGCACTTCTGTAACCCCACTAGCTCCTGTCTCCTAGAGGACCCCCACACCCCCAGTGGGGTCTCTTATGTGGAGGCTCAACTTTCCCAGGCACAGCTCTGCAGGAAAGATAACAGTAACCAGATAAGGCAACCAGACCCTGAGCAGCAGGTCCAAGTCCCACCCCTTAACCTGCAGCCTCTGCTTCTGGGATGATGCTTTTTGCTCTCCATCCTGTGCCCCATATAAGCCTGTGCTTCCCCTCCGTCCTGTGCCAGACTTATCAGAAAGATCTGAGCCCCTGGCCCAAGCAGGAATAAAAGGCTCCTTTCCTCCTACACCCAACTGGGCTTCGGTCGTCTTGATTATTAACAGAGTTCCTCAGCATCCTCTCCCTTGTTCAGTCCACAGACCTGCAGTGCAGCCCTGCTGTCATGGGGCACATGGCCCAGGGAGGGTCTGGGCTCTGGGATGGGTGGCCGTGATGGCTCTGATGGAGCAGGGTTCAAGCCTCCATTCCTCACCTGCAGGAGGAAAGTTTTGCAAGTGGTGAAGCAGGTCTGCAGGTGTCTCTCTGTCTCTCTCCCTCTCTCTCTCCTCCTCTTCTCTCAATTTCTCTCTGTCTCTATCCAATAACAAATCAATAGAATTAAAAATTGCTGAATGCCTCTAGCTGAGCCGTAATATCAATCTACATGTAGTTTCTATCTATGATTCTTATTTAACATTATGCACTGTCATAAGTTGATCATTCACAATTAAAATATGTGAATGGACCTATTAGTAGAATCTGGTTTCTAGGTACTGAAGAACACTGAGTGATTTTTGTTTATTTTGCTGCTATGTGTAGGGGATGAGTGCCCTCAGGTGGCTGAATCCCAAAACTGCAGCTAAAGCAAATCTGCCTGAACCTTTTGGAGGTGAAGTTCCAGAGTTCAATCCTGGTAGCCCCTGTGATGACTGGTTGTTTCTCTGTCTCCTCCTATCTTTCTCATGAATAAAGAAATTCTTTAAAAAAACAAAACTGGGAGTCGGGCGGTAGCGCAGCAGTTTAAGCGCAGTTGTGAGGCGTAAAGGGCCAGACTCCAGCCTCTGGCTCCCCACCTGCAGGGGGGTCGCTTCACAGGCCAGGCTGTGAAGCAGTTCTGCAGGTGTCTATCTTTCTCTCCCCCTCTCTGTCTTCCCCTCCTCTCTGTTTCTCTCTGTCCTATCTAACAACAACAACATCAATAACAACAACAAGGGCAACAAAAGGGAAAGTAAATAAATATAAAAAATAAAAAAACAAAACAAAACGAAGGGATCTATTCTAGGCTACATCAAGTCCTCTAATGGTTACTTGAATGTACACTTTTTACACTACAGTTGAAGGTCATCAAAGAATATCAACTCTTTTGCCATTCCACTTGCCAAGTGACATTCCCTTTGTACACACACACACACACACACACACACACACACACACACACTTCTGCTCTGGAAATAGTGTGTCTCTGACAGTATCCATGTAAATATCCTACTGTGATACTTACTCTTTAGGATTATATGACCACTGCTTGAAATGGGGGCAAGGCTTGTCGCATCTCTATTATTTCTAATAAATGCATGGCAGTTGGGTGGAGGGTAGATAGCACAATGTTTATGCAAACAGACTCTTGTGCCTGAGGCTCTATAGTCCCAGGTTCAATTCCCCACACCACCGTAAGCCAGAGCTGAACACTGTACTGGTTTAAAAAAAATGCATGGGAGTCTATAGTTATCAGAACAAAATTTCAAAGGACTAATTAAAAAACTCAAAGCTGAAGATGCAAATTGCTTCAGGGACTCAGTCTGTTAGCTGGTCAGTTATGACACTGACCTTTGACCTCTGACATCACAGACCAGTGGCCTTGGCTACAGTGGAATCTTCAGTCTTAGAGACTGAGTTGACAGTGCACACAATGCTATGTTCAGCTCTCTCTTTAGCGTCAAGGAGTGAAGAATAGAGGATGTTTGCGTCTACCAGAAAGTCTTCGCGGCTTTCAGAATGTCTGGGCTGGCTGCCCTGCCTAAGGTAGAGTCTGTTCACATGCCCTGTGTGACCGGCAGAGCAGGAGGAGGGCAGTCCCAGGATGTGCTCTGTGTGATGCCCACGGACAGAATCCTCAGCTTCAGCCCTGGTCTCATGAATGGTTACTTGTGCTCATGAGATTCCCTCCTGCTGATGCCAGAGAGAAGACTTGACCTGCTAGGATCAGAGTCCTGTGGGCTTACTCAGGGCACAGTCAAGGAATAGCTTAGTACTTCCTTGAGCTGAGAAACATTTGGATGTTTGATTTATTATCTGTTGATCTTGGGATTCCTGCCTCCCTCAAGGCCAAAGTGATGACTGAGTTAAGATTAGAGTCAGTTTTCCAGAATCCTGTTATCTAAGGGTGTATGTTAACCTGAGACCACAGTGAAATGACCTCTTCACACTCTTGGATGTCTTGTAATCTGCAATTTGATCTCTATAAGGTCATATATCTGTTTACGTAATTTTTTTTATTATTGCGAGACAGACAGAAGCATAAGAAAGAGAAAGTGAAGGGGTGAAGGAGATGGGGAAAGGAAGAGGAAGAGGAAGAGGAAGGAGAAGAGGGAGGGGAAGGAGACAGCCAGAGAGTCACTGGCATATGCAGAACTTGGGATGACACTTGGGGCTACATGATTTTCAGTTCAACTAGACACTGTGCTATGGACCTGAGTTGCTTGTTTGAAACATTTGTCATTTCTCCTTTGTCCTCTAACTGTTCCTTCATTTAGTGGAGGGGCAGTTTGTTGACATGGGGTAAGATTTCTCATCTCCCAGTGAGACGTGTCTGCAGAACACTCTCCTCCCCACTCAGCTCCTCTCCCAGCATCAAGCACCAGGACCCCAATAACCTCACTCCCCCTCACTCCCTCTTAGTGTCTCCTTTCTACCAGATCCTGCTGAGACTCTGCTGCTTCCTTGTCCCCTGACACTAAAGTGACAGACCCTGTGCCCTGTCCTTCAAGCTGCCCTCCATCTCCACTGGCCCTGAGTGATCTCAACTCTCACAGGACCTCTGTGTAGCTCAGGACTCCTGAATCAGGGTGCTGAGTCCTTCTGGGAGACCGAGACTCCTCTGTAATGCTTGTGAGTGTTGACATTAGCACGAGTCCCTGTGTCCCACTTGCTCATTGACAAGCTGCCCTGGGGGTCTGCTGTGTTGCAGGTCTTCTGTAAAGGAGAGCGGCCTAAAAGAGAGGAACATCCCAGTGTTGCCTCATGGCCGCACCCTCCTCAGTGGCCCTGGCAAATTCCTGAAGAGGCGGAGGTGGCAGAAAAGGCAACTGATCTTATATTCCAACGTGCTGCTCATCTCCAACACAAAGTATGTACCTGCTCCTCCTGCTTCTGACCCCACAGCTGCCTCTTCTCTGCTGCCCTACGGACAGAAGAGGTGGCTTTTCTGCGAGGTTTCTGTCCAGCACTGCGTGGGAATCTGAGGGGAAGCAGGGAGACTGGGCAGGGCCAGAGTCCTGGGGAAGGGCAGCCAGGGTGGAGAGGCTAAAGGAGAGATGCAGAGACAGAGCCCAGGGGAACCAACCTGGAGGACCCTCCCCTGGCCTGCTCTTCCTTCAGGTGTCTGCCCTTCCAGCTCTGCCCGAGGGAGGCAGGACAAGGCACAGCCAGTCTCTGCTTCCCAGGACTCACAGACACTCACACTGAATTTCTGCAAAGTGTTTGCATTCACAGCCTGCACATGGAGACAGGGACCTGGGACTGAGGGAATGAATGATTCATTCACTGACTGAATTTATTCTCTTGTGACAAGAGGCAGTGAATTCAGTGAGTGGAAAACACTGCTGAGCAAAGTCCTCCTCATTTTTTTTTTAACCAGAGCACTGCTCAGCTCTGGCTGATGGGATGTGGGGGTGAACCTGGCACTTTGGAGCCTCAGGCATGAGAGTATCTTTGCATAACCATTATAGTATCTACCCACCACCCTCAAATTTCTTTTTAAGTACCTGAGAGACAGAGAAGGAGATTGGGAAGGGAACAGAGAGGAGAGACACCCAGTCACAGCTCCCACCGTGCAGTTCCCTTTGCTCATGTCCATGGTCCTGCTCATGGTACATGAGCCTCTGCCTGGTTTAGGTGGGCACAGTACTAAAGCAGCTTTTCATGTTTTGCCAGACTCTAAGTGAGATAATTACGAATACAAATTTATGAAAGCAAATTTTCAATAACTTAAGCTTTAAAGGCATGAAAAACCCTTAGAAACTGAGACTGGGTGGCTGGGTGGTGGTGGCACACCTGGTTGAGCATCCATGGCCTAAAACCCAGGTTCAATCCCCACTCCCCATCTGCAGAGGGAAAGATGCATGAGCAGTTAGCAAGGCTGTAGGTTTCATTCCTCTCTTCCACTCAGTCATCTTACCATCTTAATTCTCTCAGTCCTTTTAAAAACAACAAAACAGGGAGTTGGGCAGTAGCACAGCGGATTAAGCACAGGTGACACAAAGTGCAAGGACCAACATTAGGATCCTGGTTCGAGCCCCTAGCTCCCCACCTGCAGGAGAGTCGCTTCACAAGCGGTGAAGCAGGTCTGCAGGTATCTTTCTCTTCCCTCTATCTTCCCCTCCTCTCTCCATTTCTCTCTGTCCTTTCCAACAACAATATCATCATCAACAACAACAATAATAACCACAACAATAAAAAAAAAGGACAAGAAAAGGGAATAAATACATAAATAAGTATATATTAAAACAAACAAACAAAAACCAGGAAAATGACCCACAAAAACAGTGGATTCATCATGTAGCCACCAAGCCACAGTGATAACCTCAGTGGCAATTAAAAATAATAGATATGGAAAATTCAACTTAATTGTTTGGGACTCATAGAAAATATTCTTTTTTTAACTTTTTAAAAAATTATCTTTATTTACTTATTGGATAGAGAAAGCCAGAAATCGAGAAGGAAGAGGGTGATAGGGAGAAGGAGAAAAACAGAGAGTCACCTACAGCCCTGCTTCACTACTTGCGAAGCTTTCCCTCTGTAGGTGGGGACGGGGCTTGAACCCGGGTCCTTGCGCACTACCGCCCAGCCCAGAAAATATTCTTAAAAATTTTTTTTTTATTTAAAGAAAGGATAAATTAACAAAAACATAGGGTAGGAGGGGTATGATCCCACTCATCAACAGAAGTTGAGTAAGAAGATCTGAAAGGGAAACTAAAAGCAGGACCTGATGAACTTGTAAGTAAGGCACCAAAGTAAAAACTCTGTGGTGAGGGGTAGACATCCAGAAAATATTCTTAACTAACATTGTAATGCATGATTTATTTTATTAGTATCCTCAAGCACTTTTAGGATGACAATAATGAACTAACATATTAATTGCAATTTCCATACAATTAATAAGGGAAATATGATCACGGACCATTATGGCTAACAAGCAAGCAACAGGAAAGATGCTAAATGAGTGAAAGGTTCTCTTAGCGAGCTCATAAATATAGGGGGGTATCTAATTGTTCTGCAATGTTCAGGAAAATGGCTGCTTTCCTCCCACTGGTCAGGAGTGTTCAGGGACATCCTGGGCCCGGCTCCAGTCAGCACACAGCACTCAGGCCCCAGCCCTCCCTCTGCTGTGCTCTCAAGGCTCAGCTCAGAGGGGAAGGAGCCACAGAAACACACCCACTATCTCCCCAGGAGAAACCCAGCTGCTCCCAGAATGCTGGAGATGCAAGCTAACTGCTCTGTGCTCTGTTCCCTCTCCAGGTTCAACAGTGACTGCAGAATCAAGTACTGGGTGCCCCTGCTGGACATGTGGGTGGCACACAACTCAAGGAATGGAGCGAGAGCCCGCACATCGCTGGTCTTGGGCTGGGATGACCGCAGCTACGTGGTCTCTTTTCAGTAAGACTGCAGCCCGGCCCTGTCTCCATATGATTCATCTGGGCGGGGGGCACAGCTCCATCTGGGGGTCTATTTGCCACATGTGCTCTGACCCCCACAAGGATAGCTGTATGTTCTCGACTGTCCCCCAATGGTTGTGATTCAAGCAAACACATGCAGCTTCTACGCCCTCTGCAGGTGGGGACCAGGGGTTTGAACCTGGGTCCTTGTGCATGGTAACATGTGCAGTTAACCACTGGCACCACCACCTGAGCCCCAACCCAATTTCTCCTCCTGCTAGAAGATTTCCTTGCCAACCCGCAGCAAACTATCTGTCAGAGAGCTGGGCCTCTCACCACCCAGTGAGCAGGACAGGCCTCCTGACTCACACAGTCCCACCAATAACAACCTGATGTTGATGTTTACATGTTGATTTTATTGTTGTTGTTGTTTCCTGTAGATAATTTCCCCCTGGAAGGGATAACTTTATTTTATTTTATTTATTTATTTTTTACTTTTTATTGGTGGGGGAAATACTCACAATATGTTTGTGTGAATTTTGTGCATTTTAACTTCTTTTCTGCCCTTCTCTTGGATTTCAGTTCAGTCGACAAAATGGAGCAATGGTACCGTGAGCTTCATAGGTATGTCCTTAGTTCAGGTATTTCAAATCTTTTTTTATAAGACATTAATTTATTAATGAGAAAGATAGGAGGAGAGAGAGTAAGAACCAGACATCACTCGTACATGTGCTTCCAGGAACTGAACTAGGATCTTATGCTTGAGACCTTTTTCCTTTGTGTTACCACCCAGGCCATGGTATTTCAAATCTTCAAGTTCTCAGAATGCAGAGTCCTAGCAGTCAATGCTTCTCCCTCTTGTCCCCCTTCTCTCCACTCTGTGATGGGAGCTAACATCACCCTGGACCATGTATTCACCTGCCCTGACTTAAGGGCAGGTTTCTCTGAGGGGTGGTTCTCAAAGCAAATGCACCTGCCAGCCCTACAGCTCAGGGAGGTTCCGGCCTGGACTCCAGGCAGGAAAGCTGTGAAGACAGGATCTGGAGCCCTGCTCTCAGTGACCTGACAATATATGTTTTCTAGGATTTGGTCTCATTTTCCAGAAATACATTTGTATATCTCTTCATTAGATCTTGCTGAGTATGTTGATATCTTGAAAAAGGCATGCAAAATACTGAAGTGACTAGTCAAAACGTAAGTTGACTTGCACATAATCTAACAGATATTATTCTGTTCTGGGTCACTGTGGACTTGATTAGGAACATTCAGAATGAGATTTTGGACTTCCAGAACACCCTCCAAAAGAAGGTGGAAGACATCATTGTAAGTGTTTCTAAGACTAGAACTTACACTCCAAGCTTCTGCCTTGGACAGAAAGAGGTCTAGAGATGAGGGAAGAATCCAGAATGTACCAGATAGAAAAGTGTATCTTTCTACAGACACACAGGTCCGTGTATACACAGAAAAGGAAGCTGGGACTATATTCAACAGTCCTTAGTGGTCACATGACTTAAACTTGGAAAGAAGATTGCATCTGAAATGTTAACGTTTTTTTCAGATTGCCCTAATATCAATCCTTGATGTCTCTTGCACCAAATAATTTTCACAAGACAGCTTTTCTATTACCTTGGATTGTTTTCCCAATTAACTTTTGCATGTACAACGTGGTTTGCATTGTTTCCTGTAGATAATTTATCCCTGGCCAGGATTTTTTTTTTTTTACTTTTTATTCATGGGGAGATTAATGGTTTACAGTAAACAGTAAACAGTTGTTGGCACATATGTATATCGGTTTTCTGCAAAACACTTCACTCCCAGTCCAGCTCCTCCTCCCCCATCATGCACCAGGATTGGAACAACCATTCTCCCTAGTCATTTACTTTGGTGCAGTACACCAAACCCAATTCAAGGATGGCTCTTCAAGTGAAGAGAAAATACTGACCTCAGTTTTCTTTTCCTTTCCTTTCCTTTCTTTTCCTTTTTTCCTTTCCCTTTGTTTTCTCCCTCTCTCTCTCTCTCTCTATCTCTCTCTCTCCCTCCCTCCAGGGTTATTGCTGGGGCTCATTGCTGCACTACAGATCCAGTGCTTTTATGGATATTTTTTTGACTTTTCCTTTTGTTTTTTTTGATAGGACAAAGAGAAATTGAGAGGGGAGGGGAAGATAGAGGAGAGAGAAAGAGACACTGCAGACCTGCTTCACCACTTTTGAAGTGACCCCCATGCAGATCAGGAGCAGGGGCTCGAACTGAACCAGGATCCTTATGTAGGTCCTTGCAGTCTGTACTATGTACTCTTAACCTTGTGCACCATAACACACTTCTCCCCACTCAAGAGAGATAGACACCTGCAGACCTGCTTCAACTCTCAGGAAGCCTCCCCACTACAGGTAGGGAGTGAGGGTTCAGCCCTGGGTTCTTGACTTGGTAAGGTGTGTGCCTAACCAGCTGCACCACCTCCTAGCCCACTTTCTTTTCATTATTTCTTTTATTTTTTTTGCATAATTTGAACAGCTGCATCATGTCAGGGTTGGCCTTGACTCTGCAGCATTGATGACATTTTCCTGCTTCTTCATACACCAGGTAATGCTTCTCCTCAAGGGGGTGGGGGGGAGCTGCTTTTTTTCAAAGCATTTGAGTAGATAGTTGACATATTTGACATTTCAAATTATAAATTACTCACTCAACTGGGAGTTACCTGTGTGTATATCCTGAGACTAGAGAGCAAGCAAGAAGAAATCCACATATCCTTGTCAACACACTTCTGAACATGCACTGAAAACCCAAGGATTCACTCAAATCTACAGTGTCGACTCAACCACAGTCACCCCCAAGGGTCAAGTAGCTTTAATCCTGGACACAGGGCTCTCTCTCTGGGGAAACAGAGCTACTGGGAAATGTGTTCTTCCACTGCTCACTGCAAAGGCTTGTTGTGACCCTGCCTTCCTTCTCTTCCAGGATGCGAATTACAGGCTGGAAGAAACCAGAAAGCCACCTGCATGTGAGTGTCAGGGCAATCTGAGAAGAGGCTGACTGGAGTGAGACATTAACTGTAAAGATTCAGAGTAAATGGTTTCCAGATTTGCTTCAATACCTTCTGACAGGGAAAAGTGCAGGCAACAGGCCTCCATGCATTCAGTAGACAGTGACCAACTCACTGCTCTGTAACAGGCTCTAGGGACAGTCCTTGCTTCTCTACTTCTTTCTCTGTGGCAGATTGGGCTGCTCTGTAGAGCTCTTCCTCATGAGGAATTCATGGCATTCCAGGCACAGGAATGAATAAGAGCATCTTCCTGTTTATTTTGTCAACTCTTTTCTTGGGCATAAGTGAGGGCAAGATCTCCTGTCAGATTCAGGGACACAGAGACACAGAAACACATTGACACAGAGACACAGAGACACCTCCTTCTTTGCACAGAAGGTCCAGGAGAAGGCTCCTGTGTCACACTTACAGTGAGGTGAGTCTCTTCATGGTCAGCCTGGACCTAGACTGAGGTTTCTCTCCATCTAGGTGGCAAACATCTGCAGGAGCATGAAGTGGGCCAATTGCCGGCCACTGAGGAGCTTCCACAGGAAGCACAGGAGTCCCCCAACCTCGCATGTGAAGACCAGCAGGGGAGAGGGGACCCCCTGGGTGCCTGTGTATGCCTTGAGCCAGGTCAGATCTTCCTTCCTGAAACAAGCTCATGACACTGAAAACCAATCCCATGGGAGGGAGGGCAACATTGGCAGGGACCTACAAGCCCCAGAAACCATGCGCGTCTCCACTGACTCTGGTAGAGGTGGAACAACTCTGAGTTGCAGGAATGGACTGGACTCTATTCTGAGCTTGTATTGGAGAAGCCTTGGGATTCCTGTTACAGTGAAACTCTCAATTCCACCCCCAAAGCAATCTCATTTCCCAAGTTGTCTTCAGGCCCAGATCAGCATGACACTAGACTGAAAGTCTATGTGTTATCAGGTGTCTTTAAAATGGTCCTTCTATCCAGTCCCTCCCCTTTCCCCAATATAATGCTAAAACTCTCCCACCAATCTTTGTGCCTTAAAGAAAAGTGCTAGTTGGTATTTATTTGGATCAGAATAGAATGGGTTAAGATATTTTTATTATGATAATTCTAATCCAGAAGTACTGACTTACACTTTCAAGGTTGTATTCATACCCCATCAACCCTGAGGTATTCATAAAACAAATCTTGCCTAAACACTGAAGACAGAACATTGAAAAAAATTTAATATTTATTTATTTCCTTTTGTTGTCCTTGTTTTATTGTTGTAGTTATTATATATGTTGTTGTTGTTGCATAGTACAGGGAGAAATGGAAGGAGGACAGGAAGACAGAGAGGGGGAGAGAAAGATAGACACCTGCAGACCTGCTTCACCAACTGTGAAGCAACTCCCCTGCAGGTTGGGAGCTGGGGGCTCAAACTGAGATCCTTAATCTGGTTCTTGTGTTTTGCAACATGTGTGTTTAACCCACTGTGCTACCGCCCAACTCCAGAAGACATATCAATTTAATAAGCTAGACTGTTTATTCATCCCACTCAGCCCCCACAGATAGAGCATCTCTCTTGTTTGGTCACTGACGGATCATGAGCTCTTCCTCCAAATAATGTCCAGCACAGAAGGACCAAGCCTGACAGGGTGACACAGGACTCTGGTTCTCTGCAGCTGCCTGTGCTCAGCCTCAGAGGACTCTCTGGGTGTAGAGTGAGTGTAAGGAGATGTGGCATTCTTCCTCAAGGCGTTCTTTCTGCTGAGACTCCATATTGAATTTATCTGGATTCCAGTTACAAATATTAAATTCAGTAAAGCATAAGGTCATATACCTCAACTCCTCATTAAACATTTCCCTGCTGATATGCAGGAATCGTCTCCTCGACATAAGACTGGGTTTGCTCTCCCATCTCTCCCTCTACCATGGTTTCAGTGAGGAAGTGGACCCTCAGCCCCTTGGTTCTCCAAGCCCTTCATCCTCTCACTGCCTCTGCTCTGCTCCCTGGGGCCCCTCCTTTGTCCATTGCTAAACCCACTTCTTTGTTCACAGGTCTCTGCACTGGGGGTGACTCTACCTGGACCCTGGACAGCTCTGTTGACAGAGACAAGAACAAGAGTATGTCGGTGGCTGTGGAGCAGAGGAGTGAGGACACTATCTTCCATAACGTGGAGAGCACTAGGCAGTGCTCCATGTTCATTCATCGGCACAGGGCTCCGACACGGCCACCTGTATTGACCCAGACTGCCCCGGAGCCTAACACTGAGTTTCTGATGGGCTGTGGGGACAGGGCCGCCCACAATGCACCACAATACACTGCTCTGGCCCTTAACAGGCCCCATTATCCCATTAATAATGTCATATATTGGTATATAGTCATTTGTTGTATTTTTCTGTTTATTGATATAATAAAATTCATCCTATAATTCTGTATTTATATGACCTCTATTTTTTGTTCAAGGCTCACATAAGTCCCTTGCTGAAGCCTCACCTGGGCAGTTCTGGAATCAGCCGAGGTCATGTGTGTCTCTGCTTAAATTTTATGAACTTCAGGGTAAATTTGGTTGTGTTCTCAGTCTGTCTTGTACATGCGTGTTAGCAAGCATCTCTTTCCATTCGATGTCAGAATTTTTGGAAGCCTGTTCCATACATACCAAATTTCACATTTCTGAATGATAGGCTCATGTCTTTTAGACCTTACTAATGCCTGGGATTATTATTATTATTTTTATTGTTGTAGTTTCTGTTGTTGATATCATCGTTGTCATTGGATAGGACAGAGAGAAATGGAGAGAGGCTGCAGGGGGGGTCACTTCACAGGTGGTGAAGCAGGTCTGCAGGTGTCTATCTTTCTCTCTCCCTCTGTCTTCCCCTCCTCTCTCCATTTCTCTCTGTCCTATCTAACAATGATGACATCAATAACAACAACAATAATAACTACAACAATAAAAAGCAAGGGCAAAAAGGGAAAATAAACCCACATGTGCATACATTATAAAGGACTAAAACCTTTTCAGTGAGTGGAAAGAAGGCCTCTTCAATAGCTGAGGCTGGGTAGTCAATTGCAGAAAAATGAAACTTCACCACCCCTTAATACCATATGCCAAATTAACTCAAAATGGGTCAAAGATCTGGTTATTGGAACTGAGAATAAAAAATATAGAGAAAACATTGGTGGAAAACATCCACAGTTTAACATCAGGTTCTATTTGGAGACTCATTGCTATGAGTAAGCAAAACTAAAACAAGGTTAAATTACTGGGACTACAACAAATTTAACAGCTTCTACAAACTTAACAGCTTCTTCTAAAATAAACACACACACACACACACAAAGGTAACACAGAATTTGGCAGAAGATACCTGGATGTCACATAACTGACAAGAGATGGATAACAAATGATAATAAATAAATCATATGACTCAACAATAACAACAACAAACTCATTATTAAATCACTAATAAAAATAGAAAAAAACAATCAATGTTCCTCCCTCAACAAGTGTACAGAGAACATGTTTTCTTTAGTATTTGTGTTAAGCTAGCTAGACTAAACTCTTTTCTAAATATACTACAGAATGGATGTAGAGCTTCAGAAAGTTACTAAGAAGGCACCTAGCAGATAGTGTGCTTCTTTGATTTTACAGATTTTTTATCTTGTTTTTTTTTAATTAGTGATTTAATAATGATTAACAAGATTGTGGGATAAGAGAAGTACAATCACATACAGTTCCAGTGACCAGAGTTCCCTATACCCTCCCCTCCACTGGAAGGTTCCCTAATCTTTATCCCTCTGCGAGAATGGACCAAAGATTTCTTTTTTTTGCCTCCAGGATTACAGCTGGGGCTTGGTGCCTGCACTACAGTCCACTGCTCTTGGAGGTCATTATTTTCCATTCTTTTGTCCTTGTTGTTATTGCTGTTGTTATTATTGCCATTCCTATTGTTGTTGGATAGGACAGAGAGAAATACAGAGAGGATGGGATGACAGAGGTGGGGAGAGAAAGACAGATACCTGCTTCACCACTTATGAAGTGCCCACCCTGCAGTTGGGGAACTGGGAGCTCATATTGGGATCCTTACTCCAATCCTGGAGCTTTGTGCCATGTGTGCTTAACCTGCTGCCCTAACACCCAGCCCCTGGACCAAAGATTTTATGGGGTGCAGAAAGTAGAGTTGTGACTTCTGTAATTGCTTCTCCACTGGACATGGGCATTGACAGGTGGGTCCATACCACCAACCTGTTTCTGTCTTTCCCTAGTGAGGCAGCAGGGCTTTGGGGAGGTAAGAGTTATATCTTTTCTTCAGTCTCCTATGATTTCACATGAAAAATGTTGATTTTTTTTAAACCTCAGGGGTTATTGCTGGGGCTCAGTGCCTGCACTATAATCCACTGTTCCTGGAGGCTATTTTCCATTTTTGTTGCTTATCATTGTTGTTATTAACACTGTTGTCATTGTTGTTGGATAGGACAGAGAGAATTTGAAAGAGGACAGGAAGACAGAGACAGGGAAAGAGAGAGAGACACCTACAATCCTGCTTTACCTCTTGTGAAGTGATCCCCCTGCAGGTGGGGAGCAAGGGTCTCCTATTGGGACTCTTAGGCCAGTCTTTGAGATTTGCACCCTGTGTGCTTAAACCACTGCACTACCGCCAGGCCCTCGTTTTTTTTTTTTTCTTTTATAATATACTTGTTAAGTTTTTTTTACAAGATGCTTTCAAATTCTTTTTTAAATTTTATTTATTCATTTTCCCTTTTGCTGCCCTTGTTGTTTCAAATTCTTCATAACAGCTGACTCTATCTTTTCAAATAGTCTCTGAGTTAAGAATTTTCATCCTCCTAAGGGAGGCTGGACAACATACTCTATGTTCCACCTGAGGAAGTTGGATACTGAAGTTGGGGCAGCTTGGAACATTCTTACTCATGACCATAGAATGTGAACTCAGGGATGCAGAGGTCACATAGGCTCCTAAGCTGAATATGGGCATTGAATCAGATCAAATTTATGGGGCTTATAGTCAACAATATTTATATACCTTTCCCATATTTGGGAGCTACTCTCTTCCCTGATGCAGCTTTCTGGTCCTTTTTCCAGCCATGATATCATCTTCAGGATCTTCCCCCATAATCTACCTCTTGAATTACTACTGACTTTTATAATCAATCTGAAATTTAATTTTAGATCTACTAGCGGGTGACATTTCTTTTTAGAAAACTTAGTTGAAGAGTTAGATGAGAATACAGAAATGACTATTTATACTTATTAAAATTAGGCACCAAGAATGATCATGGGAATGTCGGGCTCAAAGACATCTCATTAACTCATTAACTCATCATATCTCTGCACATATTTGCAGGTATTTGTACATGAACTGTCTGTCACAAGGAGATAGTTAAATCCCTGATTTGTGCAGAATGTAGGGAAGAGATCTGGCAGGAAGGAGATAACACACCCCATACTTTTAAAGAGATTACCAAAAATTAACAAAAACCATGCACTTGAATTAAGTGAGGAAGAGAAGAAGCAACAATCTACACGAGAGACAAATAGTTAAAAGCCCTCAAAGATCTATTGTTTAACGTTATGTTTTAAAGCACTGACATGATGGGGAGAAAGAAATCATTTAGGTTTTTCAATCAATTTGTATTTTTTTCAGGTAAATAAAGTGTTTTTATTTCTATGGAGGTGCTAAAATCAGTGAGAAAACAATATAAAATTGAAACCAATAATCAATGCTATAGTCTATATAATTCTTAGCGAGATGTTTTTTTTAGCTGAATTATCTAATTCATTCTTATTCTTTGTGTTCATCTGGAAGTGTTATTACTATTTATTAGTATTCTGGCCATTTCTCATAGATGTCCCAGTTTTGGCCTTCTGACCAAATAGTTATGATCTCACAGAAAACATGTTTACTTATGGCAGCTGCAGTTGATCTCGACCAAGGGAGAAAAGCTTCAACTAAGGATGAACAGGTGATGTGCAACTTAAAAGGAAATGCATGAATTTGATGTTTTACTCTGTGTTTTTGCCTTTTCTGGTGCAGTTCTTTTTATTCTCCTTAAAGAATCATTTCCTCCATTCCATAAACATACAAATGTTTGTAACAGTGTTTCCATTTTATAAATAAATACATTAAAATAATAATAATAAAGAAATTACAATCAATTTGTTTTAAAAAAACACTGAAAGAATGAGTCTAACATGTTAAGAAAATAATTCTTGGATGGGGTCATTTGCTTTTTTGGTGCTAAGTTTGCTGAGCTCTTTATATATTTTGGTGATTAGTTTCTTGTCTGATGTCTGGCATGTGAAGATCTTCTCCCATTCTGTGAGGGGTCTCTCTGTTTGTTTAATAGTTTCTTTGGATGTGCAGAAGCTTTTCAATTTGATGTAGTCCCATTGGTTTGTTTCTGCTTTCGTCTTCCTTGCAATTGGGTTTGATTCATCAAAGATGTCCTTGAGGTGTAGGTGGGAAAGTGTTTTACCAATGTTTTCCTCTAAGTATTTGATTGTTTCTGGTCTGACATCTAGGTCTTTGATCCATTTGGAGTTGATTTTTGTTTCTGGAAAACCCTTCAGGTTCATTACTCGGGTGAGACCTTTCCTTTTATAGTACACTCGAATTTCATCTCAGGTAGTTCACTTTCTAACAAAGTCCCATAACCTAGATATACATCAGTTTCTGTGAGAGAGAGCTTATGTTCACACATATCCATAAACTACTGCAAAATATATACCTGAAAGCAGAAGTACACTAGAGTTTGCAGTGAGTACCTCCCTAACACTTCCTCTCCACTATTCCAAGCTTGGGATCCATGATTGCTCAACAAATTGTTTGGCTTCGTATGTTAACTCTCTTTTCAATCACCAGGTTCCAGATGCCACCAGGATGCTGGCCAGGTTTCCCTGGATTGAAGACCCCACCAATGTGTCCTGGAGCTCAGCTTCCCCAGCGACACACCTTACTAGGGAAAGAGAGAGGCATACTGGGAGTATGGACCGACCAGTCAACGCCCATGTTCAGAGGGGAAGCAATTACAGAAGCCAGACCTTCTACCTTCTGCAACCCTCAACGACCCTGGGTCCATGCTCCCAGAGGGCTAGAGAATGGGAAAGCTATCATGGGTGGGGGTGGGTTATGGAGATTGGGTGGTGGGAATTGTGTGGAGTTGTACCCCTCCTACCTTATGTTTTTGTTCATTAATCCTTTGTTAAATAAAAAAAAAGAAAATAATTCACCAAGTACAAGTGGGATTCAACCCTGAGAAACAGGAATGGAACAATATCTGAAAGCCAATCAATAAAATCTATCATACCAGAAAGACAGAGAGAGAGAAGGAAAAGAAAAAAATCACACTGTCATATGAACTAATAGTGAAAAATAATTTGACATGATCCATTAGCCATTTATAATAAAGACACTCAAGAAATTGAGAAAAGAAGGACATTTACTCAACCTAGTAACACCATTAAGACAAACCCACTGCTAACATCATTCTCAATGGGGAAAACCAAACAAGGATGTCCACTACCTCCACTGTTATTCACTATAGTCACTGAGGTCCTCACAACTGCAAGCAGACAAGAAAGAGATATCAAATATATGCAAATTAGAAAGAAAAATTAAACTAGCACTATTTGCTACTGACTGATAACATATCTGGAGAACCTCAAGGCTCTACGGACAAACTACTGAAGTATTTAATAAATTTCATAAAGTAACAGGATATAAAGTCAATACTCATAAGTCTGTGGCATTTCTGTATACAAAAATGTTAGAAGAGAGTAAAATAAAAGACTCATTACATTTACAATCAAAAGCAAAAACATAAAATACCTTGGGATGGTCTCACAAAGGAGGTTAAAAAAATAAACCACACAAACACATAAAGGAAAACTATTGGGCACTGTTAAAAGAAATAGAGAAAGACACACAAGAATTAAAGAACATTCCTTGTCAATATATTGGAAGAATAAACAATATTATATGGTCTTTCTACCAAAAGTAATCTACAATTACAATGCAACCCCTATCAAGACTCAGTGGCATATTTCAAGAAAATTGAACAAATTGTCTAAAAGTTTTGTATGTAATCATATTTTTGAATGCACAGTAATATTCCATGCAATATATATAAGTCCTATAACTCCATACAGGCATGTATCCAAAGTACACTTAAACACTAATGTGAAGGGACATAGACACTCTTATGTTCATAACTGCATTATTCACAATAGTCAAAGAGTGGAAGCTGCCTAAATGCTCATCATCAGAAGACTGGCTAAAGAAGTTAGGGGATATATATTCAATGGAATACTACTCGGCAATCAAAAAGATGATATTGTGTCTGTCAGGACAAAATGGATAGAACTGGAGATGATTTTGTTTATAGATATAAATAAAGGCATTAAAGACAACTCTAAGATGGTTTCACTCATGTGGAATATAGAGAACTGAAACATATCAACCTGAAAAAACAAAACAGATTCAAGCAAAGTGTAAAACTCTAGTGAGAACTCTAGTGGTCATCTTTGGGTAGTGGAGTGGTTGGGATTCAGGACTCGTGGTGGGTGTGATATGGCACTATACACTGGAATTTTACAATCTAATCATAAAATTTAAAAACACAGGGAGTTGGGTGGTAGCGCAGGGGGTTAAGCGCAGGTGGCGCTAAGCACAAGGACCAGCAGAAGGAACCCGGTTCGAGCCCCCGGCTCTCCACCTGCAGGGGAGTCACTTCACAGGCGGTGAAGCAGGTCTGCAGGTGTCTTTCTCTCCCTCTCTCTGTCTTCCCTTTCCTTCCATTTCTCTCCGTCCTATCCAACAACGACATCAACAACAACAACAAAACAACAAGGGCAACAAAATTAATTAATTAATTAATTAAAAAATTTAAAAAAATCAAAAACAAAACAATCAGATAAAACTGAAATAAAAAGTGAAGAAAGAGGACTGGAGATGTATTCCATCAGGCAGGACAAGAACCTTGCCATGCATGTGGTCCACATTCAAGTTCTAGTACCATAGTGAGGGAGCACAGCACCAGAGCAAGTTTCAGAGAGTGGTCTTTCTTTCTTTCTCTTTCTTTATTCCTTGCTTCCTTTCTCCCTCTCTCCATCTCTGTACCTCTCTCTTCCCTTTCTCTCTATTGTTATTGCTATTGTCAATATTGGTAAAGTCAGAGAAAGATCCAGAGAATAGGGGAAGACAGAGATGGAAGAGAAAGAAAGACACCTGTAGACCTAATTCACCACCTGTCAAGCGAACCCCCTGCAGGTGAGGAGCCAGGTGCTGGAACCTGGAGCCTTATGCCAGTCCTTGCGCTTCGTCCCTTGTGCGCTTAACCCGCTGCACCACCACCCAGGTCCCTCATTCTTCCTTTCTTTCATCTTTATTTGTTGGATAGGAATAGACAGAAATTGAAAGGGGGAGATACAGAGGGAGAGAGACAGAGAGACACCTGCAGCCCTGCTTCACCACTGGTGAAGCTTCTCCCCCACCCCTGCAGATGGGACCTGGTGGTGACCCCGGGTCCTTTCACATTGTAACATATGTGCCACCATCTGGCCCCAGCAGTGGTGTTTCAGTCTATCACTATATGAATGGGCAACATCAGCCAGAGTGAGGAGACATGCTAGAAGCCTGAGGTACTCCCCACCCTGCCAAACAAAAGGAGAGGAAGAGGAAACGAAAACTCTTGGAGCAGCAAAACTTCCTGAGATGGGGACGAGGAATGTTCCCATTCAAACAAGGAGGTGCAGGAAGTTGTGGGAGTTGAGCTGATGAAAAGGACTTTTGAAGAGGTCAGGCAACAGCACCAAGGCCTCCACCAGGAGGAAACAGTGCACAGCAGGAACATGTAAGGAGGCTGAGCAGTCAGTCTTCAAGGCCTAGTTTATCAGATCAAAGCAGAAGGAAAACTCAGAAACTTCAAAGATGGTGTCCCAAAGAAGAAGCTGTTGAGTAAAACCCTTGAAGATCACCTGAAACTTAAATTAAAAAAAAAAAAAAAACAAACAGAGCACTGAGTCTATTCTGCAACACAGCCTGTAGTGAACATGGACATCCACATTAAAAGAGGTCTGAACAGCAGAAGCAGCAACAGGCGGGTGAAAAAACTCGCCAGCCAGGGAAGAGACCAGGGGGTGCTCCGTGGATGTCCTGGAGACAAGCAAGAGGACCGAGTTTAACTGAATTTGGAGTTGTTCCTACATGTGATTTGAAAGGGTCACCTGTCCCCTAGTTAATCCACACTTGGGTACATTAAGCATGAGTGTGACAGACACTCTTCCAAGACTTCATGCAAAGTCTCCGTACAGGTCCAGAGGTAAGTATGGTGTTCACATGAATCTTCACTGAGACTGGCTGCCCAGCTGGTGAGTGAGTCAACCCTGGGGGCTTTTTGGAAGTTATTTATTGTTCCTCATTATCACTGTCCTTCACCCTTGGTTTTAATCAAGTATCAAGGAAACTAGATTCATTAACACTAGAATGTGTACAATGAGAGGAAAGGCTATGTAACTAAAAAGACTACTAATCACATTCTAGAAACAATTTTATTTTTCATTTTCTACTGCAATTCACGTCTAGACCATCCCCCAACAGCACTGTTGTTTTATCTGATGTCTGCACATTGCCTTCTATATAGTGTCTACAAAGATATGTGGGCTGACTTGTTACTGTTTACCTGTTTGCTTTAGATTTAAAGATTCTTTTAACTTCTTTATCTCAACATCATTTTTTTTAGTTTTGTTGTTGTTATTGTTTGTTTTTTTCGTCACCAGGGTTATTGCTGGGGATTGGTGCCTGCACAAGGAATCCATCATACTTTACATATTAATTTTCTTTTGTTGCTTAGGATGGCATCTTTAATCTATTTCCAAACTTAAAAAATTATGCTACTACATTATTTTGATAATTAAATACAAAATTCTACCATTTTCAGATTTTATTTTTCCACCAGGGTTATCATTTGGGGCTTGGTGCTTCCACAATGAATCCACTGACCCTAGTGACCATTCATTTTTCCTTCCCTTTTTTTTTTGTTTTTTTGTTTCCTTCATATTTGACAGGACAGAAAGAAACTGGCAGGGGTTGGGGAGAAAGAATGAGAAAGACATAGACATGCCTGCATCCTGGATTCACTGCTCATGAAGCTTCTTCCCTGCAGATGGAGGCCAAGGGCTTGAACCTAGGTCCTTGCACATGTCAATATGTGCACTCAATTGGGAGTGCCACTGCCTGAACACAGACTATTCAATTTTTTAAAGGTTTTTATTAGTGGCTTAATATTGATTTACAAAATTATGAGACAACAGAAGTACAATTCCATTCTTTCTCTGCCCCTTCACTGGGAACTGCAGTGGTTCTCCCAAGGTTAAAGTTATGAGTTGACTTATTCCTTCTGTAAATAGTCATCTTTAAGTCACCTTCCCATAACATTTCTCCTACCTCTGGGAGTATGGACCATAATTCCTTTTGGGGTGCAGAAGGTAAGAATTCTGCCTTCCGGGAATCAGGCTGTAGTGCAGTGGGTTAAGGGCAGGTGGCGCAAAGCACAGGGACCGGCATAAGGGTCCCGGTTCGAACCCCGGCTCCCCACCTGCAGGAGAGTTGCTTCACAGGCGGTGAAGCAGGTCTGCAAGTGTCTATCTTTCTCTCCTCCTCTCTGTCTTCCCCTCCTCTCTCCATTTCTCTCTGTCCTATCCAACAACGGCAACAACAATAATAACTACAACAATAAAACAACAAGGGCAACAAAAGGGAATAAATAAATGAAATAAATTTAAAAAAAGAATTCTACCTTCCGTAACTGCTTCTCCTCTTAACATGGGAGTTGGCATGTTTATCCATACACCCAGCCCATTTGTGACTTTCCTTTGTGGCACTCAGTTTAAAAAAAAAAAAATATATATATATTATCTTTATTTATTGGACAGAGACATCCAGACATTGAGAGGAAAGGGAAGTTAGAGAGGAAGAGAGACAGAGAGACAGAGACACACCTGCAGCACTGCTTTACCTTTTGCAAAGGTTTCCCCCTACAGCTGGGGGTTAGGGACCTCAACCCGGGTCCTTCAGCATTGTAACATGTGTGCTCAAACAGGTGTGCTACCACCCAGCCCCAGATACACTTATTTCTAACACAGACACACACACACACACACCAGACCTGGGAATTTTATGCATCTATGTTCTGTGCTCTGCTTATGAGTTATCTTCCTGGAACTTAACAATTTTTCTTTCAGCTTTTATTTATTGAGTAATGAGAAATTATAGGAGAGCGAGAACCATACATCACTCTTGTACATGTGCTGCCAGGGATTGAACTTAGGACCTCATTCTTGAGAAACCAATGCCTTATCCACTGCACCACCTCCCAGTCCACAGAACTTAACATTTTTTAAACCAGTTTCTTATTTGTCTATTTTTCTCTGAAGTACCAGGATTTGTGTATTGAATTTTGGAGCAAAGGCCCAGTGACTTCCTTGGGACAAGTTTTTTAACGTATATTCTTATTCAAAGAGTCTATGTATTTTCTTTTTTTTTACAACTCTTTATTAATAAGTTACTTCTTTGTTTAATAGGGCCAGAAAAATCAATATGGAAAGAGATATTGAGAGAGAACAGGAGATATAGAGATAGAGATAGATAGATAGATAGACAGATAGATAGAGATAGATCTCCTGCCCTGTTTTACCACTTGTAAAGCTTTTTCCTACAGGTGGAGACTGAAGTCCTGGCCAGGGGTCCTTGCACATGTCATGTCTGTGCTCAATCAGGGGTGCCACTGTCCGGCTCCCAAGCCCATGTGATTTTTTAGTTTAACAATCATTTGAGAACATTTTCTCCTGAAAGTGTGCATCAATTTGCAACCAACTCAGCAATGCTGGTAAGAATGTCACTTTCCCACACTGAATAGAATCAATGATTTAAAAAACTAACCAACCTGTGAGTCAAACAGTATTAAGTTGTAATTTTGTATAAGGGACAGGCCAGAGCACCATTCACTCCAGGACAGGACATGCTGCAGTGGGTAGGAAGCTAAGTCGTCAAGCAGACGCTGTGCTGTGCTCCTACTCATTTGTGAACCTTCAGGTCCTACCAGTGTTGTACACATCTGACTGACTGATCCAATGAGCCTTAGAATACAGGTGGCTTTACACTACTGAGAAAATATTAATAAGCCTATGAATACCTATTTGGCACATACCAGTCACCAGAGTATTGATGTACCTTTCTAAGTCAGAATATACAGAAAGTCTAAGAGGTGAGTGCAATCAACTTCAGTGTCAGCAAGAGCAGCTCTGCCAATTACATAAACACAATCTGTAATTAGCTAGTGGTCACATTTCTTCAGTGTCTGATTAGTTAAAAACATATCTCTAGCTGCAAATTCAACTGTAAATTGGAATGATAGTGATAATAGCTGTATCACAAGATTAAAGTCAGGACCACCTTACTGATTGGACAGTGGCAATCATAACAAAAACCATACTTTAATTTTAGTTAAAGACGAAAGGCCAGGCCAGATGGTGGTTCACCAGGTTAATCGCACATAGTACAAAGTGCAAGGGCCTGTGCTAGGATCCCAGTTCAAGCCAGTGGCTCCCCTCCTGCAGAGGGGTTGCTTCACAAGCAGCAAAGCAGGTCTGCAGGTATCTATCTTTCTCTCCTTCTCTCTATCTCCCCCTCCTCTCTCAATTTCTCTCTGCCCTGCCTAATAAAATAGAAAAAATGCCCGCAGTAGCAGTAGATTCCTGGTGCAGGCACTGAGCCCCAGAAACAACACTGGAGGAAAAAACAAAGAGTAAGAGCCAAATGAAACACAAGTGCAAATAGTATATAAATACAATTATTATTCATCTCCAGGGATGAGTTTTAAATTGAAAATTCATTTTAAATTCAGACATTTTATATTTTTAAATTGAGCACTCATTATAAAAAATAGCATGTAAGCATACCCATATCCTTGCAAGGAAGATCTTAAAACTAGAAAATAGGGGGCTAGGAAGTAGCAGTGCAGTGGGTTAAGCGCACATGGCATGAAACACAAGGACCTGCATAAGGATCAAAAAAAGTTCGAGCCCCTGGCTCCCCACCTCTAGGGGAGTCACTTCACAGGCAGTGAAGCAGGTCTGTTGGTGTCATACTTTCTCTCCCCCTCTCTGTCTTCCCCTTCTCTCTCGACTTCTCTCTGTCCTGTCCAGCAGCAACAACAACAGCAATGGCAACAATAAAAATAACAACAACAATGGCATCAACAAAGGCAGCAAAAATGTGGGGAATGGTCTCCAGAAGCAGTGGATTCGCAATGCAGGTACTGAGCGCCAGCAATAACCCAAGGTATATATATATATATATATATATATATATATATATATATATATATATATATATATATATAATTCCAGGGTTATTGAAATACACAACTTTAGGATGAAATAGACAACTTTAGGATGCAGGAAAGATGAAAGATTTGGAGCAATCCAAAGATGTCCTTGTGGGTGGTGAAAGAAATCTTGTTGTGTAAGCTCTCTAGAAAGAGTGTATCTCATTCATAAGGGCACAAGGAAGCCTCTCAAAACCAGACTCACAGTAACACCTGAGGCAGCATTCCTTCTTTAATTATCTGAGTGCTGAAGACAAGGCAGTTCAAGTCAGAAAGCAGCAGATACATAGACTCAGGTTTCCTAAATAACCTGTAGGTGAAATCACTGGGGCTCATTGGGGGGGGGGGGCTTAGAAGAGCTGAGTTCTATGGACTGCAAAGACTAGAGACAAACAAAACAGTGAAATAACCTCAGAGGTCAAACTCATGCAGTTGAATGAGAAGATAACTGTATCTGTACTGTTGGATTTAAAATGTCTTCTCTCTGAAAGAAAGGCAAGGATACTAGGCATTGATTTTTTTTTTTAATTGTCTAACACTGCCCTCCAGCGGCAGCTCCTCTCTTAGCACTGGGGAGAAAAAAGTCCTAAACTGAACAACCTTACTCTTGGCCAATAGCCAAACAGCCAACAGCCCCAAATTCCACAATTTTTATGGTTTTCCGTAAGGTACATCTTATAGGTCTATGGATTTTTGTGCATATGTGTATGTAACCTATAAGGCATAAGATAACCCAATCCAATAGCCCCAAATTCCACAATTATTTTGGTTTTTCTTACCATGGAAAATTTACATACATATTTGTGTATGTGTGTGTGTGTGTGTTTGTGTGTGTGTGTAAAAGTCATCTTATTAAAACATGTCATCCATTTCACAAATAAGGATGGATTTTTTTTTAGAACAAAACTTTAGGTCACAAAGGGTTAGAGCATTGGCAAACTGAAAGCTACCAATGCATCAGCAGACCCTGGTCTACTTACTTTGTCTTTGGTGCACATGCTTGATCTCAGCAAGACCTACCGACATCTATGGGGTCCCAGGGGGGAAACTAGCAGATGTGTTCTACTAATGAAAGCTAACAGCTGCTGAATCAGGCAGAATATCCCCAACAAGGAGAGTGGACTGGCAAGAGGATCCCCAGGGAGCAACTGACCATCAATGGAAGCCTACAAGATAGCAGTTGAAATTCATTGACTCCTGATCCAGCAAACTCTGGAGACCTTCAAGTTTTTCTGGCTGTTTTTTTCTCTTAGTGAATTTGCCCAATAAAGAAATCTCCAGACTGTACAAAGTTTAAACAGATATCACATATTTAGACAATTACAAGGTATGGAGAGACATATCTACACCACTGACCACTATATTTACAAAATCTGTTTATAATCTTTAAAGACCATTTGATGAATGTTTGTATGTGTGTGTACAAGTACCTAACTTACCTATAACCTTAGCCAGAGAGATCAAAACCGATTGGCCTTGTCAGTATCTAAGATTCTGTTATTAGCAGACAGCCTTAAACAGCAGAAAGCATAGTGAGGTCAAGTATGTTAGAGTAAATCCCAATCACTGGGATTTCAAAGAAAGACAAGCTCAGCAACACTACCTGAGCCACCAGGCCACTACGCACTGCTGCTGACTTGTTACCATGGATTGTCTCCACAGACACCAAGTCTGAGATGTCAACCTCCCATCTCCTCTTATGGTGAGATCTTTCCTCACACATGAGACCACCTAGTTCCATTTCCAGGGCACGTTTTCTAACAAAGTTACAGAGTAGACATAGGCTGGGGCCTAGGATGCTGGGCACAGGTGTACATGTCCCCCTAAATAAGGGGCAATTACATGCCTCAGACAAGAGTCCTTCATAGTCCTTCCCGATTAGACTCAGACCTCACAAGCCTGGAATTCTAGTGGAAGGGTCTAAAGAAGGCATCACACATACTTGAGGGTTCTTATTCATTAAATGTTTTGTCCTGCTTCCCATCTTTCTGACTTTCAGTCACCAAGTTCCAGGTGCTATTGTATTACCGTCCTGACTTTCCTGGGCAGACAACCTCACCAACATGACCCAGAATACAGCTCTCCAGAACCCTGCCCCACCAGGGAAAGATAAATACAGACTAGGGGTATGGATCAACCTGCCAATATCTGTGTCCAGTGGAGAAGCAATTACAGATGCCAGAACTCCCATCTTCTGCGCCCCATAATGATCTTTGGTCCAGACTCCCAGAGGGATTTATGGGAGCAGAAGTGAACCAGAGGGCTCTATACCACTATTCCACCAGGATCCAAACTTTTTGTCACCAGGAAGTTTGTTTTTATAGCATCAATGAAAGGGAAGTGAATTTGGAAAACACCAAAGGAAGCTTTGCAGTTTTACTTATCTGAGAGAGAAGGGGGGAAAGACTCCTGGAAGTAGTAATAGATGCCAGGGGGTGAACTAGAAAGGGGGTAAATGCAGGACCACTATAAAAATTGGGGACAGGGATATATATATATATCCCCAATATATATATATATATCCCCAATATATATATCATATATATATATATATATATATATATATATATATATATATATATATATATATATATACACACACATACAGATAGATTAGTCATAGAATCAGCCTATATTGGTGATCTTGGGAGAACTTTTCTCTCAGATAAGTGAAACTGTGCATAGTTTTCTCTGGTGTTTTGCACATTAGCTTCCCTCTCATTGAAGCTATAAAAACAAGATTCATGGTGACAAACACTCCCAACATCACCCAGGTGAAATGGAGGAGTCAGGACACTGAATTCTGGTGGTGAGAACTTTGTGGAACTGTACCCCTATTACCTTACAGTTTTGTAAATGAATATTAACTCTCTAATAAAAAATTAAAAATACATTTTAAAAGTAAGTAAGAAAGATGAGAACTGTCTGGCAGTTAGTATGTTGAAGTGTTATAAAATGAGGTAAAAGCTAGAATAGAGGTAGGAAAGACCCTTCAGGAACAGCAAGATGGCCGAGCCAGTCAGTTGCCTGCTTTGCCCTGTGCACCACCTGGGCTCAGGTCTGGGTCTCACCACACTATAGAAGACGGCAGTGCTGAGAGCTCCCCCTTCGCTCTGTCCTTATCTGAGAGAGAGAGAAAAAAAACAGCCTTGGAGGAGTGAAGCCCTAGGCATGATAAACATAGAGATATTATGGAAGAAAGAGAGAGAGAGAGAGAGAGAGAGAGAGAAAGAGTGGTACTTCCTTGAGTACCTTTGTATCCACAGGCCAACAACCTAGTTGGTGGAAGCAACAATTTCCTACACAGAGTTCATCCTAATATTTAGTTGTATTGATACCTCTTCAATATAACACATTTAATTGTCATATGAAGTCTGAATTTATAAAATTTTAAATGCATTTATTTCTTCATTTTTGCCGCATGGGTTTTCTATGGGGGTTGCTGTCAGTGTGATACATTTAATGCTCCCAGCGGCCAGCTTTCCTTTCATTGTTTGTTACTCATTATCTTTTTATGACAGAGACAGAGAGAAATAGGCTGAGAGAGTGTGAGATAGAAGGTACAGGGAAGGAGAAACAGAACTCTCACTGCAGGCCTGAGAGTGAGGCCGCTTCCACTGTGAAGGACACAAGGGAAGAGGCCTGCCTGCTGCCAGCCTGCTGTGTGTGTCTGTGTGTCTGTCTGTGTGTGTCTCACACCTGGGCAGTCACCCACCACAGTGCACAAATTGCCCTTGGTTTGTGCGAACAGAGGGCTCAGTGCAAAGACCAGGCCCCAGTTGGTGGCTCAGCTGGAAGAGTGCACGTGTTATCACCACAGTGCAGCTGCGTTCAAGTCCCGGGTCCCTACCTGTGTGTGTGTGTGTATGTGTGTGTGTGTGTGTGTGTGTGTGTGTGTGAGAGAGAGAGAGAGAGAGAGAGAGAGAGAGAGAGAGAAGGCTTTATGAGCTGATGAGCAGTGCTGTAAGGGTCTCATATTTCATGAGTTGAGTGAGGAAAGCACTGTTCAAGCATCACAGCATATTTTCTTTCAAATAGCTTATGAGATACTAAGGAAAAGGTAAGAAAGAAAGAGGAGTCTGAGGAACCCCTCAGACTGGTCAAGCACTCAGATCAGGCAGCATGGCAGTGAGAACAGGCTTCTCCCCATCTCTTCCCCACACAAGCAGACACAGACACAAACACACCTGTCTGGGGCTCAGCACCCTGATTGTTCTGACCAGTGACTATCTCTCTGATGTTAACCTGTATGTTTCTTGTCTGTGATCAGATGGAGTGCATCTTACCAGGGCTGTTTAAGACAAGAAGTGCTGGAGGGGTGGAGCAGAGTGGGGCGCACCTGACTCAGAGCACTAGTTACAAGCTGCTGGGTTCAAGACACTGGTCCCCCTGAAGAGGAAGAGCTTCACAAGCAGTTGAATCAGTGCAGCAGGTGTCTCTCCTTCTCTATCTCTCCATCTGCTCATTCACTCTCACTTTCTCTGTCCCTGTCCAGTGAACTATAGTAAAATGATTATTAAAAAGAAAATGAAAAAGAGTGGACGCCACCTAGATTCCCATCATGAGATGACTTGACTGAATAAGGAGTCATGGGATAGATGTTCCATGAAATACTACTCTGCAATCAAAAAGGACAAAATGGATGGAACTGAAGTGATCATACTTACCAAAATAAGTGAAGATATGAAACACAACCACCAGATGGTTTCACTCATATGTGGAATCTGGAGATTTGATTTACAAACTTGTCAAAAAAAATTCAAACAAAACAGAAGCAAGCAAACTGTGAGACTTGTGAGAACTCTGGTGGTTGTCTTTGGGAGAGAGGGGATACAGTACTCTGGTGGTGCGGAACTGTGCACTGTGATCACAATCTTGTAACAAAATTAATAGCAAATTAAAAAGAAAATGAAAGACCTAATAATAAAAAACAGAAAAATATAGCAAAAAGTTAAGGCATCTATCTATTCTAAGCTACATCAAGTCCTCTAGTGGTTACTCGGATGTGTATCTTTATACTAGATTTGAAGGACATCATAGAATATGTACAACTTGAACCTGAACTGGAATTGGCGTACTGCACCAAAGTAAAGGACTGGGGTGGGTGGAAGGGAGAATACAGGTTTAAAAAAGGGTAACAGAGGACCTAGTGGGGGTTGTATTGTTATATGGAATAGTGGGAAATGTTATGCATGTACAAACTATTATATTTACTATCCAATGTAAAACAGTAATTCACCATTAAAGATATTTCAAAAAATAAATAAAACTAAAAAAGAAGAGTATCTACAACTCATTTTCTATTGGATTGTTTATTTTAAAAATGAGTTTATGGAGATAACATTTCCTTTGTGTACACACACACACACACACACACACACACACACACATTCTAATGTTATACCCAGAAGTTCGAGTCCCGATCTCACACAAAAAAGACCAGAATCACATGCAATAGTAAGAGCCTTTATTAGGAAGCTTAAGCTTAGGCCAACACCCTTCCAAGCAAGGGGAGAGTCTGAAACCCCAATACTATCTCGTCTCACCTTTTCAGAGTTATCACAAGGTGGGCACAGCTGGAAATATCCACACGGAACAACTGGCTTCACGTCAAAAGCTGCTTTCAATATTCTGGGCCCCTATCCAACTCCACAACTACTTATGCTCCTGGAAATAGTGTGTCTCTGACAGCACCCATGTGAATATCTGGCTGTGATATTTACTGTTTAGAATTATATAATGATATAACTACTGTGTGAAATGGGGCAAGGCTTGTGACATTTCTATTATTTCTAGTAAAAGCCTGAAAGTCTACAGTCATCTCAAAAGAAAACTATTTTAATAATGAAGAGTCATGGTGTAACATGCTTCAGGGAGTCAGTCATGCTGTCAGCTGGTCAATTATGACACTGACCTTTGACCGATGACATCACAGCCCAGGGGCCTTGGCTACAGCGGAATCTTCAGTCTTGAAGACTGAGCTGACAGTGCAAGCAGTTCTGTGTCCAGCTCTCTCTTTAGCGTCAAGGAGTGAAGAATAGAGGATGTCTGAGTCTACCAGAAAGTATTCGCAGCTTTCAGGGTGTCTGGGCTGTCTGTCCTGCTTCAGGTAGATTAGTGTCAGTTTTCAATAATCCTGTTATCTAAGTGTGTATGTTAATGTGAGACCACAATGGAATGACCTCTTCACTCTCTTGGATGCCATGCAATCTGACCTCTATAGCTCCCACGTGGATCTGTTTAAAATTATTTTTATGACAGAGGAAGAGAGACAGAGAAGATAAGATAAAAGAAGCAAAGAGGAAAGAAAAGGGGGAGATAAATGGGTAGAGAGAGAAGCAGAGTCACAGGCAAAAACTGCAGATGATACTTGGGGTTGCTGATTTTCCCACAACACTCTATATACTGTGTTGCCTTTAGGCCTTGGCCCTGAGCTGGTTCTTTGAAACATTTCTCATCCTCTCTCCTTTTATTTTTTATTCTTATATTGGGAGCCAGTGTTAATTCACTACAGTGCGGATTGTTGACACAGGTAAGATTTCTCATTTCCCCATGAGAGGGATCTGCAGAACACTTTCACCCCTCACTCAGCTCCTTCCCCAGCACCAAACACCAGGACCCCAACCCTCACTCCCCCTCACTCCCTCTTAGTGTCTCCTTTCTCCCAGGTCCAGTGACTCGGCTGCTTCCTTGTCCCCTGACACTAACGTGACAGTCCCTGTGTCCTGTACGTCAAGCTGCCCTCCATCTCCACTGGCCTCAGTGACCTCAACTCTCACAGGAGCTCTGTGTAGCTCAGGACTCCTGAGTTGGGGTGCTGAGTCATTCTAGGGGACTAAGACTCCTCTGTAATGCTGTGAGTGCTGGCATCAGCATGAGCCCCTGCGTCCGGAATGCTGGCTAACAGGCTGCCCTGTGGGTCTGCTGCGTTGCAGGACTTCTGTGGAGGAGAGTGGCCCGCAAGAGGAGAACATCCCAGTGATGCCTCATGGCCGCATCCTGCTCTTTGGCCCTGCCAAATTCCAGAAGGGGCGGAAGTGGCAGAAAAGACAAATGATCTTATATTCCAACGTGCTGCTCATCTCCAACACAAAGTGCGTACCTGCTCCCCCTGCTCCTTACCCCACAGCTGCTGCTTCTCTGCTGCCCTGAGGACAGAAGAGGTGGCTTTTCTGCAAGGTTTCTGTCCAGCACTGGGCAGGCAGCAGAGGGGAAGCAGGGAGACGGGGCAGGGCCCCGAGTTCTGGGGAAGGGCATCCAGGGAGGAGAAGCTGAAGGAGGGATGCAGAGTCAGAGGCCAGCAGGGACCCAGCCTGGAGGACCCACCACTGGCCTGCTCTTCCAACTGGGCACAAGGGAGATAGGACAAGCCACAGCCAGACATGCTTCCCAGGACTCACAGACACTCACACTGAATTTCTGCAAAGTTTCTATTCACAGCCTGCACCTGGTGACAGGGACCTGGGAATGAGGGAATGAGTAATTCATTAACTGAATTTATTTTGTGTGACACGAGGCAATGAATTCAGTCAGTGGACAACACTGTTGAGCAAAGTCCTCTTCAAATTTCTTTTGAAAGTACCTGAGAGACAAGAGAAGGATATGGGGAATGGAACAGAGAGGAGAGACACCCAGTAACAGCTCCCACTATGCAGTTCCCTTTGCTTGTGCACAAGGTCCTTTTCATGGTACATGAGCCTCTACCTGGCTTTATGATGGGCACAGCATTTAGGCAGCTTTTTACATTTGGCCAGACTTTAAGTGAAATATTATAAATAAAACACTAATAAAGCAAGTTTGAAATAACTTGACTTTTTATCTTTTAAACTAATATTATTGTAGGTTTATGGTTTTGTACAGTTCTTGACACAAAGGTAATCTTGATATTGCACCTTGATATGTATCTGCAAAACACCCTCTTCACTGACTTAGGTCCTTTCTCATCATGCTCCAGGACTCCACAATCACCCCCTGTCCCCCACCCCCAACCTAGCCCTCTCCCTGCCCTCCCTCCCTAGAGTCCTTTCCTTTGGCTCAATACACCAAACCAGTCCACGTTTTGTTACATGTTTCTCCTTTCTGTTGTTGAACCTTATGTTCTGCCTACAAGTGAGATCATCTCTACTCATCCTTCCCCTTTTGGCTTATCTCACATGATTCCTTTACATTTCTAGGCTGCACTCATTTCAGGACCAGTCTTCCTCCAGTGGCAGAGTATGTTGAGTCACCCTCCCTTCAGAGGGTGGGACAGTCCCTACCATTGCTGTTCCACATTGAGGGCAAGGTCCTGTAGAGGCCCACAAGAGGTTATGGTGTTGCTCCTGATGGAGATGACCAGTGACAGTGCAGACAGGTCTCTGTCAGAGGTCTAGGCCCACCGTGTCTATGTGGGAATCCCAGGATTCCCTGACTTGGGCCCCAGATGATGGGGTGGCCTGGTGGTGACCAAGAGAGCCATCACTGAAGTCTGCTGGTCTCTTGCCCTTATTCAACTTTTGTTGTCCTTACTTTGTCTGACAAGTTTAGCCTTAGTGTGATCAAGGAAGTGAAATAGGAAGTGGGTGAAGAGGTATCTAGGTCTAATTATAAACTATTTGATTCAATATTTTATGGTGTCTTTACTTTTCTTTCTACTTGCTTGCTGCACTTATTGACTCATTGTAAACATGTGCACGCTTTCTTTGAGGTAAATATTTTCCCTCTAACTTATGGAAAGGTATGCAAAGCCCTTAGAAACTGAGACTGGGTGGCTGGCTGGTGGCACACCTGGTTCAGTGTGCATACTTATTACCATGCCCAAGGTTGTAGGTTCAATCCCCACTCCTCATCTGCAGGGGAAGCTTCATAAGCAGTTAGCAGGGCTGCAGATTCATTCCTCTCTTCAACTCAGTCTCCCACCCTCTCAATTTCTCTCGGTCCTCTCAAAAACAAACACACAGAAACAGGGGAATGATCAGTAACAACAGTGGATTCATCAGGCAGCCACTGTGATAACCCCAGTGGCAATTAAAACAAAGTGACATGGAAAATACATCTTAATTCTTTCAGTCTCATAGAAAATATATTTAATTTAACTTATAATGCATGACTTATTTCATTAGTATCCTCAAGCACTTTCAGGGTGACAATAATTACCTAATAAGTTAATTATAATTTTCATACAATTAATAAAGGAAATATGATCATGGATCATTATGATTAACAAATAAGACACTATATGGAAAGATGCTAAATGAGTGCAAGGTTCGCTTAGCGAGCTCATAAATATAGGGGGGATATCTAATTGTTCTACAATGTTCAGGAAAATGGCTGTTTTTCTCCCACTGGTAAGGAGTGTTCAGGGACATCCTGGGCCGGGCTCCCATCAGCACACAGCACACAGGCCCCAGCCCTCCCTTTGCTGTGCTCTCAAGGCTCAGCTCAGAGGACAAGGAGCCACAGAAACACACCCACCATCTCCCCAGGAGAAACCCAGCTGCTCCCAGAATGCTGGAGATGCAAGCTAACTGCACTGTACTCTGTTCCCTCTCCAGGTTCAAGAGTCACTTCAGAATCAAGTACTGGGTGCCCCTGCTGGACATTTGGGTGGCACCCAACATGAAGAAACCCAAGAAAGTCTCAAGAATCCACCCATCGCTGGTCTTGGGCTGGGCTGACCGCAGCTTCATTGTTTCTTTTAAGTAAGACTGCAGCCCAGCCCTCTCGCCTCATGACTCTCAAGGGGGAGCACAGCTCCATCTGGGGGTCTATTAGCCAAACGTGTGCTGACCCCCTCAAATACATCTGTGTGCTGTCAACTGTCCCCAATGGATCAGATTCAGGCAAACACATACAACTGCTAAGCCCTCTGAAGGTGGCGACCAGGGGCTTGAACCCATGTCCTTGTGCATGGTAACATGTGCAGTTAACCACCAGTATAACTGCCCAACCCCCAACACAATTTATCCTCCATCTCGAATTTTTTCTTTCCAACCCAGCAAGCTGTCTGTCAAAGAGCAGGGCCCTTACCAACCAGTAGCAGGACAGGCCTCCAGACTCACACAGTCCCACCAATAACCACCACTTCGATGTTTACACTGGCCAGCAATCATAATATGTTTTTGTGAATTTTATGCATTCTAACTTTCTTTCTCCTCTTGGATTTCAGATCAGCTCAGAGGATGGAGCAATGGTATAAGGAGCTTTGTAGGTATGTAATTAGTTCACATATTTCAAATCATTTCTTAAGAATATTCTGTTTATTTTATCAATGAGAAAGGAGGAGAAAGAGAGAGAGAAAGAACCAGGTATCAGTCTGGTACATGTGCTTCTGGGGATTGAACTCAGGACCTCATGCTTGAGAGTCCAATACTTTATCCATTGTGCCATCTCCCAGGCCATGGTACTTCAAATCTTCAAGTTCTCAGAACGCAGAGTCCTAGCAGTCAGTGCTTCTTCCTCTTGTCCCCCTTCTCTCCATGCTGTGATGGGAGCTAACATCACCCCGGACCATGTATTAAACTGCCATGTCTTAAGGGCAGGTTTCTCTGTGGGGTGGTTCTCAAAGCAAATGCATCTGCCAGCCCTATAGGCCAGTGAGGTTCTTGCCTGGACTCCAGGCAGGAAAGC
Organism: Erinaceus europaeus; assembly: GCF_950295315.1. Classification (NCBI taxonomy): domain Eukaryota; kingdom Metazoa; phylum Chordata; class Mammalia; order Eulipotyphla; family Erinaceidae; genus Erinaceus; species Erinaceus europaeus. The sequence continues at coordinate 174,662,805 of NC_080163.1, forward strand.
TGTGAGGACGGGATCTGCAGCCCTGGTCTCAGTGACCTGACAAAATAGCTTTTTTTTTCTTTTTCTGCTATCTGTCCATTCTCCAAAAATACATTTGCATACTGTTTCTCTCATTAGATCTTGCATATATCTTTAAAAAGTTGATATCTGGAAAAAGTAGCAGAAAATACTGAAGTAATCAGCCAAAACATAAGTTGATTAGAAAACAAGCTAACAGCTATTCTTCTGTTTTGGGTCACTGTGGACTTGATTAGCAACATTTACAGTGAGTACATGGACTATGTGGACGCCATGCTGGAATATGCAGAGGATGACATCAGTGTAAGTGTGTCTAAGACTAGAACTTACATGTGCATTCCAAGCTCCTGCCTTGGACAGAAATAGGTCTAGAGATGAGGGAAGAATCCAGAATGTACCAGACAGGAAAGTGTATTTTCCTGCAGACACAGAAAAGGAAGCTGGGACTATATGCAACAATAATTAATTTGACTTAAACATGGAGAGAACATGGCACCTGAAATGTCACAATTTTTTTCCAGAAGGCTTCTTGTGTCAATCCTTGATGTCTCTTGTATTGAACTGTTTTCAAGAGACAGCTTTTCTATTCGCATGGATTTTTTGCATATACAGAGTGTTCTGTGTCGTTTCCAGTAGATTATTTACCCTTGGACAGGGTGATACTTTTAAGTGAAGAGAAAATAATGACCCCAGTTTTCTTTATTCAACTGGAAAAAAGCAAGAAAGGGTGTGGGGGAGACAGTGGTGCACCTGGCAGAGTGCACATGTCACCATGCAAGAGGACCTGGGTTCAAGTCCCTGGCTCCTACTTGCAGCAGGGGAGCTTCCTGTGAGGTGAAGCAGTACTGCAGGTGTCTGTCTAGTCCTCTGCCCCTTCCTCCCCCTTGTTTCCTCTCTATGAAATAAAATGAAAAAAGAAGACGGCGATGGCAGCCAGGAGCAGTGGAGTCATGATGCAGCCACCAAGCCCTGGTGGCAATATAGTTCTTTGTGTATCATTTGATTTCTAGAATTGCAGTGCTGTATCCAAGACATTTATAATGAAGAAATTTTTTTTTTAGTCTCCAAGGTTATAGCTGGGACTAAGTACCAGCACTAAAATTCTACTGCTCCTGGAATCCGTATTTTTTCCTCCATTTTACTGGATAGGACAGACAGAAATTGAGAGTGGGGAGCAGAGAGACAACCGCAGACCTTCTTTGTCGCTAGTGAAGCAATCCACCTACAACTAGGGAGTCAGTGCCTTGAACCCGAGTTCTTGCTCTGGTCCTTGTGTTTAATACTACATGTGCTGAACCAGGTGTGCCACTGCCTGGCCCTCCCAAAACATTCTCTTGCCTACATTTTCTCTAGTGACTGAATAATAGTTAATAATCTCACATAAATATAGGGGTAGATTTCCATGCTCACCCCACTCCAAAGCTCTGTGTCTCCCATAACAAATAACTCCATAGTTCTCACAAACATTGAGATAATTTGACACTTCCATTTGGGGGAGGGGGACTGAACGTGATTACGCTTAGTGAAGTGAAAAGGTGAAAGCTATTAGGTGGCTTCACACATTTATGGAATACAGAGAAATGAGTCATGTGAACTTGAGCATAGAAACTTTGAGTATCTGTCTCAAATGTGTCAATTTACTTCTCTCACTGTGTTAGGATCCTTAGTCATTATGAACTCAGGTAGTTCTTCTTCCCTGTTTTCTGTATTGTTCTCATGAGATCTGCTTACAGATATATTAGACCCTTTGATAATGCATGCAGGTTCCTTGGGCACTGTGTGCTCTTTGTTCAATTCTCTATAGCCTTTATGGTGGAATGATTTATACTGATCTATTATAAAACCAATTCCTCCTCCACTCTTGTCTCCACTAGCAACTTAGTGTGTCGAGAATATGCCTTCCACGCACCTGTTTGAGTTCACAGATTATAATGTGTAAGGACCTGGGTACCAGCCCTCTTCCCCACATGCAGGGAAAAAGCTTTGTGAGTGGTGAAGCAGAGCTGCAGTTCTCTCTCTCTCTTTCCCCCCCTCTCTCCCCCCCCTCTTTTACCCCATACCTATTTCTGGATGTCTCCAATAAATAAATTAAATTAATAATAAGCCTTTCCAGCTGGGCGGTTAACACAGCGGGTTGAACACACAAGTCCTCATCTACAGTGACCCAGAGGGTGACATCACAAGCCTGGAAGCAGTCATGCAGGTGTCTCTCTCTGTCTCTTCTCCCTCTCTGTCCCCCTCCTCTCTCAATTTCTCTCTGTCCTATCAAATAAAATAGAAAGGAAAAAATGGCCACTGGCAGTGGTGTCTGCCTAAATAATGCTGGTGGGACTAAATAAGGACTGAATATATGTGACTTTCAGATATTTTTTAAGCTACTAAATGATTGGTTTTAAATTACTTCAATTTCTTCGCTAATTTTTATCCATCATGAACATATTTCTGTTTATATCATGTCAATAGGTGGAGTAGAAGTTTGTGGGTTTTTCTTTTTTCTTTTGCATAATTTGAGCATCTGCATCATGTCAGGGTTGGTCTTCACTCTGCAGCATTGATGACACTTTCCTGCTTCTTCATATACCAGGCAATGCTTCTCATCACGTTGGGGGAATTGTGGGTTTTTGCTTTCCAATAATTTGATTAGATAGCTGACATATTTTTTAAAGTTTAATTTTTTTTAATATTTATTTATTCCATTTGTTGCTCTTGTTATATGTCTGTAGTTATGATTGTTGTTGTCATCGTAATTGGATAGGACAGAGAGAAATGGAGAGAGGAGGGGAAGACAGAGAGGGGGAAAGAAAGATAGACACCTGCAGACCTGCTTCACTGCTTGTGAAGTGGCTCCTCTACAGGTGGGAGCCCGAGAATCGAGTCGGGATCCTTACACCAGTCCTTGTGATTAGTGCCAAGTGTGCTTAACCTGCGGCACTAAGGCCCGACTCCCAAGATAGTTGGCACTTCAAATTACAAATTATTCACTCAACTGGTAGTTACCTGTGTGTATATCCTGAGACTAGAGAGCAAGAAGGAAGAAACCCACATATCCTTGTCAACACACTTCTGAACATGCACTGAAAACCCAAGGAATCACTAAACTCTAGTGTCAACTCTAAACCACAGTCACCCCCAGGGTTCAAGTAGCTTTGGTGCTGGACACAGGGCTCTCTCTCTCTCTCTCTGGAGAAACAGAGTTGCTGGGAAATGTGTTCTTCCAGAGCTCACTCCCAAGGTTTATTGTAACCCTGAATTCTTTCTCTCCCAGGACTCTGAGGAAGATTATCAGGGACCTGTGAGTTTCAGAATGGAAGAAACCAGAGTCACCTGCAGGTGAGTGTCAGGGCAATCTGAGAAGAGGCTGATTGGAGTGAGACATTAACTGCAAATACTCAGAGTAAATGGTTTCCAGCTTTGCTTCAATACCTTCTGACAGGGAAAAGCACAGGTAACAGGCCTCCATGCATTCAATAGACAGTGACCAACTCACTGCTCTGTAACAGGCTCTAGGGACAGTCCTTGCTTCTCTACTTCTTTCTCTGTGGCAGATTGGGCTTCTCTGTAGAGCTCTTCCTCATGAGGAATTCATGGCATTCCAGGCACAGGAATGTATAAGAGCATCTTCCTCTTTATTTTGTCAACATTGTTCTTGGGCACATGTGAGGGCAGGGTCTCCTGTCAGATTCAGGGACACAGAGACACAGAGACACAGAGACACAGCCTTCTTAGCACAGAAGGTCCAGGAGAAGGCCCGTGTGTCATATTCTACATGAGGTGAGTCTCTTCATGGTCAGCCTGGAACTAGACTGAGGTTTCTCTCCATCTGGATGGCAAACATCTGTAGGAGCATGAAGTGGGCCAAATGCCGGCCACTGAGGAGCTTCCACTAGCAGCCGATGACTCCCCCAGCCTGGCATGTGGAGACCATCAGGGGAGAGGGGACCCCTTGGGTTCCTGTAAATGCCTCCTACCAGGTCAGATCTTCCTTCCTGAAACAAGCTCATGACCCTGAAAACCAATCCCATGGGGGGGACGCAGGATTGGCAGGAACTCAGTAGCCCCCAGAAACCATGCATGTCTCCAAGAAAAACACAGCTCCCTTGCTAAGCTGTGGGCACACTATGTGGTCATGATGGGCTCATCACGGCACCTCAGCCTGAACCTATGCTTGGATTTCTCTCCTCACAGACTGTGACTGTCACCATGAAAATGGAATGGCACCACCGCCCGTGACTGAGGACCTGTCACAGGAACAGGAAGACTCCAGCTCAGCTTCCAGCCGCCAGGAATCTTTCCTTTTGGAGCAGCTACTAGAGGACACCCCAGGTCAGCTCCTCCTCAAGTCCAGGTCCCCAGGTCAGGTCAGCAGGGGAGAGGGGAACTGCACCCTTTGCTGCAAGTGCCACCTCTCTGGCCATCTATCCCCTCCTGAAAACAAGCTCAGGACACTGAAAAACAAACTCCCTGGGGAAATGGGACCAGAATATACACCAGAATTAACAATGACCCAGCATGATAACTTCCAGTGTCAACTTTACAGAAACCTCTTAAGTTCTCAATTAAAAAGCCAACTCCAGTTCCACACCTGCAAATTCAGTAAAAATTAGGGACTCCTGGTCTCCTGTCTCAAGTCCTCATTAAACATTTTCTGGCTGATATGCAGGAATCATCTCCAAGATTTTAGACTGTGTTTGCTCTCCCCATCAGTCCGTCTGCAATGGTGTCAGTGAGGTAGTGGACCCTCGGCCCCTTGGTTCTCGGAGTTCTTCATCCTCTCACTGCCTCTGCTCTGCTCTCTGGGTTGCCTCCTGTCGTTTTCGACGGGTTAGGTTGTTTTCGCCGGGCTGGCTTCACAGGCAGGTAACAGACGACCAGGGACTCATAGTTGAGCTGTAGGCAGTATCTCTTTATTCATGCAGGACGCAGCACAATCTAAGACTAGCTAAGCTAAACTCAAGGTAAAGTACTCTAAAACTCACAATGCTGTCTTTATATATACTTGCCAAGTAGGGTGAAAACAGGGTGTGACATAGAGAGGGTGGAGAGAAAAGTGACTGGTGACAATCAGAGTGTGACAAGGAGAGGATCAGGGTGTGACAAGGAGGGGGGGTGGAGCAAAAACATATCATGAAACAGTGGGGATTGAACCAATGCCCTGGAGGGAGGTACTTGTTAACAGCGGTTATATAAATAGAATGAAGTGGTTATGTAAATAGAATAGTGTTAAGCAGGGGGGATTAAAACCAAATGAAACAGAAGGGGTCTCATGCATACCAACAGCCTCCTTTGTCCATTGCTAAACCCACTGCTATGTTCACAGGTATCTGTGCTGGAGGTGATTCTACCTGGACCCTGGCAGCTCTGTTGGCAGAGGCCACCAGAAGGGCATCTTGGTGGCTGTGGACCAGAGGGGTAACACTGTCACCGCCCTCCATGATGTGGCAGAGCTCCGTGTCCAACCGTCTGCACGGGGCCCTCTCATGGCTGCCTCTGCTGGACCTCACCGCCTCTGAGCTCAGGGTTGACTATCTGATGGGTTATGGGGACAGGGCCACCCACAAGGTGTCACTCTACAACTATGCCCTGGGCAACCCCATCATCCCCGTGAACCTGGCAGTGGAGGATATCAGGGACTGTGTCCATCTGGTCCACCAGAAGGAGGAGGCCACCCACACTCAGTTCTCCTGCCTCATGGCCGTGCTGTGCACCCACAACCATACAGAGATTAACGAAGAGGAGAGGGAGGAGTGAGGCCCTCCATCCTGGTCCCCTGTTCCTGTTAGAGGTAGGCGCCTTCTTCCTGACTGATGCCAGTGGTACAAAGGTGACCAGGCTCCTGGACACCGCTCATCTACACCATGAGTCTGGGTGAGCCTAGGCCATGTGAGATTAATCTAGCAACCAGTCTGTATGAGACGCACAGTGTTCTGCTTGATTGAAACAAGTCAAGAGAATCACATCCCAGCAAGGACAAGACTTCATTCTTCTGGCAGCACAGTCTGGGTGGGGGCTGCAGACATTTGCTGTATTGATTTGAGAGGAAAGGTTTCTACTATGTGCTGACTAGGTTTTAATATATTTAATGCTTTTGATAATAATTAAATTTACCTAATGGCTAGAGACAGTAATTAAAATGGGAGGGAGAGACAGAGAAAGAGAGATACCTACAGCTCTGCTTTCCAGCTCCTGAAGCTTTCCTTTTCTGCATGTGAACACAGGGGCAAGAACCCAGGTCCTTGCTCACTGTGGCATGTGTGCTCACCAGGTGGGCAATACTCAGCCCCTTCATGCATTTATCTCCTTGGAGAAATTTTCTCCTGGGCTAATACATTTCTTCAGGAATCAAGAGGAAGCTACTATCTGAGAATGTGACTTAACTAAGACAGCTCTCTGTTTTTCATTTCAGGCATGACAGTAAGACAGCCTCCTAATTCCAAGCTGGGAGAGAGACACCTACAGAAAGGCGCAGTGATGGACCATCTCAGACCTCTCTGAGCGGGGTCCAGGCAGCACCCTGTCTATCTACACCCTGCTCAGCTGCTAAGGAGCTCAGGGGTCCTCTCAGCACCTTGCTGGGGGCTCCCCTGGCAGGTCTGCAATCAGTGACGCCACCTGGGTGTCTGCTGGAATGCCTACAGCCAGCTTTCCCCTTCTGAGAACTGACCCTTTCTTTTTCCTATTAGTATGATATACAATTGAGAACAATTATATTCTAATAGTTTGCAGAATTTTGAATTATTCCTCTTTGCTGCCATCTATGTGTAAAACTCCTGGTGGAAGACATGAAGCCATCTGACTAAGACACTTCTTTTAAACTTTTTGTCTAGTGGGGTCACAATGGAAAATGTCAACATTCCATATCCAGCTCATTTCATTTGAGTCATTTTCCTTGATCCCTTACACCCTAGTCTTTTCACAGAAACTTCTCACTTATTATTCTTTTCATGGTATATATGTAGTTATATAGTCTTTTACTGTACTTTCTTGCTTATTGCTATAATAAATATCACTTCATGACTCTGTGCCTTAGATGACCCCTCTCTTTGCTCAGGGTCAGATCAGCCCTTGGTGGGCTCCTCAGGGCAGCTCTGCATCAGCTGAGGTCATGTGTGTCTGCAGGCAGCTAACAGCTCCACTGGAGCTACTATGCGTGTCTTGCCTGTTCCCCAGGCCTCCACAGGGTGGCACCTAGCTTCCTCAGTGCTGGAAGTAGGGCTCCCCACAGCCAGACAGGCACTGAGGACTCTGCCTGATTCCCACCTGTCAATGTCCCGGGGGCCACAGCAAGTACATGGCTGAGTCTGAAGTCAGCACAGGAGGAGACAGTAGCAGAGAATAGAGATGGTGCACTTCTGATTTCTGGATGGCTGTTACTGTCATCAGCACACTTCACAGCAAAGTTCAAGGTGAAGCCTCTCCCACACTAGTCCCTCAGCTACTAGCCTTTTACTCCTTAGCCAGCACTTCCCAGACAGAAGCCAAATGTGGGGACATTAGTTCATGGAATAGTCACTCATTCTGCTGACACTGGCACCTGCACACCACATGCAGGTCAGAAGTTCACAGGTCAAAACTGGCATCCTGGGAAAATGAAGGGCACTTTCCTAATTGTCCTTTCTCTAATCTCACCATCTCCTGCTTCCCTCTCAATTTCTGTCTCTACCCAGGTAATAGATAAGTAAATAGAATATTAAAATAAACATTTCTGAAAAAAAGACATTTAAAATTAAATATGGGTTTCTCTCTGTGTGTGTCTCTGCATCTCTTTCAAAAATAAAATTTATAAAAAAGAAAACAGACCTTTAAAATAATATATTTCTTCACACATAAACTCAGCAAAAAATGAAGAGAAAGCATAATTTTCAGGGATTTTAAACACCTGCACATTGGGAGTACATGGGCCAATGAATGAGTGAGAGAAAGAAGGGGAAAAAAAGATTAAATATGAATGTTCTCTGGTGTCCAAACAGGTAATATTATCCTCTACCCATTTGAGTTCTTCAGATACTGCTTAAGTAGGCATTATAAAGACGGATTAGAGAAAAATAAGTGGCGATTAGTAACATGCACACCACCTTCACATATGAGATTAAGAAATGGAGAGGAACTCACCATGTGTTCTTCGATGCCATCTTTAAATAGCTTAGTTAACACCGAGGACATTGTGAAGGGGTAACAGAAGGCCAGCTAGGATGTTAGCCAGAAGAGACACGGTGAAAAAAAAAAACATGTCTACACATAAAATTCTGCTTTCCTCACTGGTCAAATTTTCCCAAAAAGTTGTTCTTATCTCTCAAAAGGAATCTCCATTTTTCTCCTCCCATGAAATTGTTTTTCCCCCAAAGACATACTTTGAGGATGGTAGATTTATTTTTTATTTAGATTATTATTATTTTTTTACCAGAGCACTGCTCAACTCTGGTTTATGGTGGTATGGTGGATTAAACCTAGAACTTGGGAGCCTTTTTTGCCATTTTTCACAGATGTGTGCCTTTGGATTTTGATGGAGATTCAGCTTTAAATATGGTCCTGGAGAACTAATTTACTTAAATCTATTTACAAAGAAAATATTCAAATCATTACTTGACTAATTGGGCTCAGGAATTTCCTAATTAACAAAATGTTGAACAGAACCCCTGGGCAACAGCTTACCCTCTGGCCCTTGAATTGTAGCTACTTCTTTATTAATCATAAGACAATCACCTACGCTAGAAAGAATAAATACCTCTGTCTTTCCACTGAATCTTTAGGCTTTTGGAAGTAGGAGAGAAGATCATTTTCTCTTGAAAATTTCATTCTAGACTTGTTACAGGATTTGCTAATGAGCTGAACTTGGATGGGAAAGGATGGGAAATTGAAAGCCATAGTAAATATTAAAAAGAAATGTTTCTGAGTGGAGCCAGACATGTTCATTCCTACTAGAACCTGGCTTAAAAATGACAAGCTGAGAGCTGACCCCAGAGAGTCCTGAGCAGCCCCACCGCCACCGCCACCTAGTTACCATCACACCCTGGGAGAAGCTGCAGCTGCAGCAGCTGGCCCCAGTCACCATCACCACAACCATGAGCAGGGTGGCCTAGACCCAGCAGCTGCCAGCTGCCCCTGCCCTCAGTTCCACCGACACCAAGCCCAGTACAATGGCAGTGGCTCAGGGAGCGGCTGCCCAGGCAGCCTCACATTGGTGGTGCCTGCTGGCAGGGACAAGAAGTTCAAGGCAACGAAGGTTATGGTAACAGTAAAATGGTTCAATGTAAGGAACGGACATGGTTTCAACCACAGGAATGAGCTGAAGACCTTAAGTGCTTGCTTTTTGCCCCTTGAGCAGATAACCAGACTATCTGCATTATCTATGCAGCATGGGGTTTTTATTATTTTTACCTAAAGATGTCTCTTTTTGGTAATGACAAACGTGTGTGTGTGTGTGTGTGTGTGTGTGTGTGTTTTTTTAAAGGCCTGGTTTTTCTCAGTAAATCTTTAAAGGTTTTTAAATTGTTTCATATCTGGTCAAGTTGAGATTTTTAAGAACCTCATTTTTAATTTGTAATAAAAGTTTACAACTTGATTTAAAAAAAAAAGTCACCAAGCTGTAAGTATCTGTTAATAAAGGTCAAATAAAAAAATGACAAGGGGGTCGGGCGGTGGCACAGTGGGTTAAACGCATGTGACGCAAAGTGCAGGAACCAGCATAAGGATCCCGTTTCGAGCCACCGGCTCCCCACCTGCAGGGGAGTCGCTTCACACAGTGAAGCAGGTCTGCTGGTGTCTATTTTTCTCTTCCCTTCTCTGTCTTCCCCTCCTCTCTCCATTTCTCTCTGTCCTATCTGTGTTCTACCTGCTGAGTCACCTCCGGAGCTTCTCTAAATGCTGTCTGCTGTACAGCCACAGTTTCACTTCATCCTTGTGACAATCCTATCAAATCAGCATAGATTCTGTCCCCTTTGGAGTATTAGGGTCAGAACTCAGTGATACCACTTGAACTGTCACCCCAGGGGGGCTCCAATTCATCCTCATGCAGGAGAGCAGGACAACTTCTCATGACAGACAAGGGGATAATGAATGACATCTTGGCTGGCTTAACATATATACTTACAGGTTCTGGTGGATTAGTTCAGTACTTTTTTCTTTTGTGCAGAGTATAGTACATCATTTTAAAGGTAATGCCTACCTAAACTTACAAAGTTACTGTTAACATATTTTCTATGATTTTAAGTAAAGGCTGGTTGCAAATGTTCCTTTCTAGCAATGACTCATTAAAATTTTTCTTTTTGTTATTCTATGACTACACCAGATGAGAATATCTGCTGAAGTCTGAAAATCTTGCTCTTCAGTAATTTTCATGTAATTATTATTATTATTATTATTTTTAGAAAAACTCATACTTTACTGTGGTTGCCATGGACAGACAACCAGATTCTTGCCTGAATTCACATTAAAGTGGCCATGTTGCTCTGTGTACAGACAGTCACCACCTAAGCTGTTGACACCCAGCAACAATTCTAGGCCCCATTTCCTTTCAGCCTTCCTTCCAAGGATTCCCTCTGCTCAAAAGGCATGTTTCTGTCTCAGCTCAAAAATAAATAAATAAATGTCATGTTATCTTATCCCTGGATACCAAAATTCTCAAACAGGAATGGGCATAGGGGCAGAAAGTAATGGCTGAAAAAGCAGAGCAGTGGCTACTGAACTCCAGCTGCCATGGACAGGTCAGTCCATTCCTTGTCACTACTGTTCAGGCTAGAAGGCAGAGTAAGTGCTCCTATCTGTGTCTGGCACACCACAAGACAGAGCTGAGACTTGGCCTTTCAAAAGGAGAGCCCTGACACCACACACACACACACACACACACACACACACACACACACACACACACCATCTTACACACTCCAGAACCCAGACAAAGAAAGAAAATGTCAGTCTTCTGGGAATGGACTGTTTGATAAAAACAGCATTAAGTAAAACTATGGTGGATGAAGAATGACTTTTCCTTTTAGTGTGCAGAAGTAGAAAGAGTGAGAGAGACCGGAGCACTGAGGCTTTCTTCAATGCTATGGGGGCCCGGGCTCAAACTTGGGTCAAACATGTGGCAAAGCTCTGCATTATCCAAGTGAGCAACTTTGTCAGTCCTTAAAAGTGATTTAACTGCACAAGAACACTCTGCTTGCTGACTTCCTGCTTATTCATTTGTTTTAATGTAGTGCCAGAAATGAGCTCTGAGCCTTGTACATATGCAACATCAATTTATGGATTCATGCGTGGCAGATAACACTACTGAGAGACCTCTTTGGCCCTTTTTCTTTCTTCACTATCTGGGGGACAGGAGAGAAGAGGAGTATCACATCATCATTCTGCCTCATCAGGGGAGCTACCACAGTGCTATCCATAGGACTCCCATGTGGTGCCCAGACTCAAACTCATGGTAAGGTATATTTGCTGCCCACTGACTCATCTTGTCCTTACGACTGACTTCCTGAACACAACTCTTCATAACCAATGTACTGGCAGTGCTGACACTGGACTCCCTTCTGCCCAGGACACAAAGGCATAGTTATTTTTATTGTGTCCAGTGAAACACCAGGGCATATCTATTCTGTGTGTCAATATAATACACTTAATTAACACTCCTTTAAAATCTGTAGTCAAAGTGCCTATTATTCAATAACTTGGGCAACTGAGAAACTATGACTTCCATGTTTTCTTAAATCAATATTATATATTTACTTTTTTGCCACCAGTGTGTGCAAAAATCAACCACTCCAAATAGACTATTATCTCTTTTTTTTCATACAGAGGATGGAATATAGAAAGGGGGAGAGAGAGAGGAGGGCGAAGAAGGAAGAGAGAGGGGGGAGAGAGGGAGGAGAAACACCACAGCACTACTTTACCACTCATGGAGTTTCCCCTATGAATGGTGCTCCTATGAATACTTAGCATGGCAACGTGTGTGCTCTACTAAGTGAGCTATCTACTAGTCATCACCTCAATATGTTGTTTTAAATAACAAAAGCATCAAGGCACCTCTGCACCCTATGTGCATTTCATGAAAGATACTCTGTTAAGAGCAATAACAGATCCTCTAACAATATAAGAAAAGCCCCATTATAATCCTTTACTTTCAATACTGGTCAGGTTCTAGGTACCTGGAATACAATGTATTTAAATTATACAAAGCACTTTTTTTATAGGATAGGACAGAGTGAATTTTTTTATTATTTATTTATTTTTCCCTTTGTTGCCATTGTTGGTTTTTATTATTGTTGTTATTGATGTCATCGTTGTTAGATAAAACAGACAAAAATGGAGAGAGAAGGGGAAGACAGAGAGGGGGAAGAGAAAAAGAGACACCTGCAGACCTGCTTCACCACTTGTGAAGCGACTCCTCTCCAGGTGGGGAGCCAGGGGCTCGAACTGGGATTCTTATGCCAGTCCTTGCACTTTGCGCCAAATGTGCTTAACACGCTGCGCTACCACCCAACTCCCTTTTTTATCTTTATTGATTTATTTATTGGATAGAGACAGCCAAAATCAAGAGGGAAGAGGGTGATAGAGGGAGAGAGACAGAGAGATACCTGCAGCCCTGCTTCACCACTTGTGAAGCTTTCCCCCTTCAAGTGGGGACCAGGCTCGAACCTGGGTCCTTGCACATTGTGACATGTGCACTCAACCAGGTGTGCCATCATCTGGTCCCAGGGCAGAGTGAAATTGAGAGAGGAAGGGAAGATAGGGGAAGAGAAAGAGATGACTGCAGACCTGGTTCACTACCTGTGAAGCAACTCCCATTTAGGTAGGGATCTGGGGCTTGAACTGGGATACTTTCACAGGTCCTTGCACTTCGTACTATGTATGCTTAACCAGAAGCACTACTGCCGCCCCCCCAAAGGACTTTTTCTATTGAGTATTATTATTAATTGCTATTATTTATTTTGTTACTTATACCATTTAAAAAAACCTAACAACAGAGAGATACAGGATATATATATCAAAGGGGAGAAATACCAAAGTAATCTGAATTCTATAGAAGGGTTTTACATGTTAAATTTCATTTCCACCACAAGTAACCTATAACATTCAGAAATACTGGAAAGTAGAATACATGTTTATTTTTGTCTCAAACAGTACCACTTAGGATAATTATACTATAAGTGCAAAATTCTTGCGAAGAAGGAGGAATAAATGCTAAAGAGTTTGAATCAATGACTTAGAATGCTGAACTGAGAACCTTTATTTCATCTGCTTGGTTACTGGACATAGTACTCATTTTGCTCACTCAAGTTACCACTTAGTCTCAAGTGCAATACACAAGTTTGACATGACAAGTGACATAGATGACATCTGTGGCTTATATGAACTCTTAACCAAGAACAGAGAAACATGGAGGAAAGAGTTACTGAAGGGAACTGAGTGATTTGCATGTATAAAGTGCAGTTCCCTTGAACAACTTTTACTGAGAAGAACCCTCAGGTCTGCTGAACTACTGACAGAGGATAAATCGACTCTAAATGTTGGTGGAGAAGATAGTGTCTTTGGTGCGTGTAGTTCCTGTTCCTGTCCCTGCAGGCCTGCAAGGCCCTATCTCTCAGTCCAAATGTACCCACGTACACCATACACCCTGAATCCCACTAGCCATAATGCCAGATGTGGGGTACAAAATAATTCTCATTTGTTCTCTTGCAGGCAATGAAAAAGTCACCCCATCTAAAGGAAATGGTGCACACTCTACAACTACTATTAGAGCCAAAATCTCTGAGTCACAGCCGCCTGCACAAGGCAATTTGGCTACTGGAAAATTCTGATTAATGACATTTTTTGAAAACCCAGAGTAACAACTTGACCTGACAAAAATTAGCATGTTTTTATCATTTTACCTTTTTTTTTTGCCTTGGTTAACTATCACCTTCTTTCACCAGAGAAATAAAGCAGGTAAACTGAAAATTGTGCTGTAATGCAACTCAACCTCAAATCTGAATGAGTCACTCCCAGGGGTGAAAGTGGAGCTAAAAGGGGTCTGTTGCTAACTGGGCTTTGGAATCTCTGAATGTGCCACAGGGACACTCTCCAATTGTCTCCTTGCTGAGAAGTCTTCAAGTCTTAGGACTGAGTGTCAATCAGAAGCACAGGCCTACCTGCCCCCAAATTGATGACTGGGTGAGAACAGAGAAGTCCCCAGCCAGCAACCCCTTCCACCCCAGTTCAGTGGCAGGTGAGGTGCCCCCCCCCCACCCGCACTCCAGCCAAAGGTGATGGAGAGGCAACAGTGCTTCAATCTCCCTAACACAGCCCCTGCAGAATCAATCAACACTGAAGACGGTTCTGCTGGCAATGGCCATATTTTAATCCATACAAGAGTGCCACCGCTGATAAATCATGGATTCCGAATCCCAAGACCTTCACCGAGAGCGACAGGCTGGTGGAGTCCCCCAGCCAGGAGGAGCCCAGAGTTTCCTGGGCCAGTGCAGGCAGGTCCCCTCTGCTAGCCACCTCGCCGGAGCTCGCCACCCCCTCCCCACCTCTTGTAACTCTTCTCTCCTTTAGGCTCCCCAAGTCTAATTCATCCCTACATCCTGGGCACATCTCAGGGATGGGTGGTGGGTGAGGGGCGAGGCGGTGGGCAGCGGCCCCCCTACACACACACCCCAGCCAGCCCACCTGGCCGCACCCGCCGCCCCCTGGCCAAGGCGCACAGGGCTGTGCTCATCACATCATTATTTCTCCTGCAAGAGAGGGAAGGGGCGCAAGCAGCAACAGCTGCTGCCAGGGGAGGCTTGGTTACAAAATCCTCTTCTGGGTAGCGCCTTGCTTAGCAACCTCCCCTAAAAAAGCCAGCAAGCTTGCTCAAACTTGGAAAGCAGGGCGTTGGCCAACCCCTGCCAGCGCGCGCCTTCCCCCCACCCCAGTCGCAGCAGTTGAGGCCACCCCGCACCAGCGACCCCACACCTCTCCTTTCCCGGGGGTCCCAGAGAGCGTCACCACACGGAATTGACCAAGGAGGTTGGGGGTTGGGGTGCAATGTGCCGCCTGCCCCACCACCACCACGGTGGTTGCCCCTCTGGCGCCGGAACCCGAGTCCCAGTCATCATGTAGGCCTCTCGCTGGTCAGCCCCTCCATGGGTCTCCAGCTACTGGGCTCACAGGGCCGAGGAGGGACCATCGCACCTCCGCGGCGCCCCACTCGAAGCCCGCCGTGCACCCCATAGCCTGGGACCCAGGGACCCCCCATGGTGCAGGACCGGAGTGCTGGCTCCAGGCACTCAGTGCCACCGGGGCGCGGGGCCACGCTGCCAGGGGACCTCGCTCTGGCTCAGGAGCAGCGACCTAAGCACTCTCGCCCCCAAGCAGTTTCCCGCAGGGTCCCCTGCCCACACCCACGCGCTCCACGGGACCCTACCCCGCCACCTGCCACCTCCCCTCCCCCCGACAGCGCCTGCGCCCCACCCAACAGGGTCCCATAGTCTCACCTTCCTCAGAGCAGACATCCTGGAGTGTTCCAGGCTCCGCAGGTGCCGGGCCACATGGCAAGCGGGCCCCTAGGCGGGCATCGCAGTCCCGTTGCCTTCGAGACTCGAGGCTCCGTTGGTCACTCAGTCAGGGTTCCTGTTGGTCCAGCGCTGCCGCCGCTGCTGCTGCCTAGCGCTGTGACCTCGCTCCAGCCTGGTTTTGGTCTGTGCCAGAGGCTGGCGACTGCACACTCAGTGCCCAGGGGGCACCTGCGCACTGGGGGGTGGGGGTGTGTGTGCGCTCCACCCAAGGGGCCAGCCCCCTGCACGCCTGGGGGGGCGCTCAGCCCCTGGTGCCTCACACCTCGCGCCCCAGCCCAGGCCCCTGGCCCGCCCTCCTTCACCCCACCACCAGAGTCCCTCCAAACAGACAACTGTTTTGCAGGGACCCTCGGGTCAAGCGGGGAAATGGGGACCGCTGAGGGCCCAGGGCGCATACCCTGCCAGGGCTGCGGCCTCCACCGCGGTGCGCTCAAGCCCAGCCCTGGGCGCTGCATAGTACCCTGCAGGACCTCGCAGCCCCACGCAGGAAGGCCCGCTGGGGACCCAAAGCTCCTGCGCGCGGAGCTCCTGTGCCCACAGAAGTCTTCACAGTGGCTGCTCTGCTCCGTGCACCAGAGAGAAAGAGAGAGAAAGAAAGAAAGGAGAGAGGGAGTAAGGAAGGGAGGGAAGGCATGAGAGTGAGAGTGTGTATGCACGCTGGCAGAGTACAGTGATCAAATTGGAGTTGGCGACCCATAGTTGAACTCAACATCTGGAAGTATCTCTTTGAGATAGAAGATAAAGCCATTCTCATTACTTCCTAGACATGTTCTATGCCCTCAATTTAAAACATGGGCATTTCAACAGGCCAATAAAAATAAAATACCACGATGTGGAGTGTGGTTCAAAAAGAGGAGAGATATAGACAGACATACAGATAGAGAGACACAGAAAGAGGAAGGAAACCTGGAGAAATATGAAAGTCTTCTATAAATTTCCAAAAAAGATGATGCTAAGAAACTGCTCTCAACCCCTGTCCCCTAAACCTGTAGCCTGGAAGGCACTGTCCAGTACAGCTTTGGGGGTGTAAGGGGGCTATGCTCACAGAGGAATGAGTGCACTTTCCATGTAAACATGTTGAGCTCCTCTCATGAGCTGAACAAGAAAAAGGAAGAGACACATGTCACAGAGCTGGTGGTCAGGCCTTCAAGTGAGCTGACCTTCTCTGGAAGTTTTCTGAATGTCAGAGCCTGGGCAGCAACACTCCCAGTAAGCTTTTCTGCCTGAATAGCAGCAGTGCTTTGTCCCAAAGCCCGTAACAACTCTGGTGCTCCCCTGCCTATGGGGAGCTCTCCAGGGGCAGACATGAGCGAGGTACAGAGGTACATTTTATATCCCTGCTTCCAGCAGCAGCCGTCAGTTGTGCTGCACATCTTGTGCCATCATTACCCGTCAATGGACATCAAATATGCACCTGTCACATCCAACAAAGCTGATGCTTCAAGTTTCCCATCAATTCCACTCTTTAGAGACTGGGTCTAATGATCATTCTTTTCTTCAGAAATGACGTGTTCCCCAGGGAAGCCACTTTCAAAAGATGTCAGTTAATGTGTATTTATTTGAATGTCACCTGCATCATAAAGCAAACCCTCCACACTGGATAGAAGGTTTCTGGAATAACAGAATACCTGCCCTCTGGAGGATACGTCCCTACAAGGCCTGAGTGAGGCGCGTGGTAGGCAGAAGGCTCAGGATCACATCCATCCCTGTGAGAGAGTTGGTGGGCTCTCTTCCTGTTCCTGTGGCTCACTCATTTCCAAAGGGCCAGGGCTTGGGGTTGACCCTTGTGTATCCCTCAGAAAAGGACCTCTCTTCCTATCTGGTCCTCAGCTGAGCGATATCTCAGCATCTCTCATTTTTGAGGCTCATAGGTGTTCAACCAGATGACCCTCAGGGCTCTTTCAAGTCCTGTATTCTGTGTCCCTGTGATTTCCAGATCAGGTCACAGGTGTTTGGGTTATGAGGGACCAGATGTTCAGACCCTCCTGTACTCCAGTGATCATTCAAGGGGAGTCGAGATCATGTTCATGTTTTCCACTCTCATATATTCTCCCATCCTTTGCATACCAGATAAGCACTATTGCTGTGCCTGACCCCTCCATCTCTCTCTCTCTCTCTCTCTCTCTCTCTTTCTGTGTCTGTCTCTCTATCTCTCCACTAGATACACACAGTGCAGTATTCCCAGTTGAGGCCTGTCTCAGGCTATAGGGTGAATGTTATAGGTGAATGTTATAGGTTACTTGTGGTGGAAATGAATGTTATAGGTTACTTGTGGTGGAAATGAAATTTAACATGTAAAACCCTTCTATAGAATTCAGATTACCTTGGTATTTCTCCCCTTTGACATATATATCCTGTATCTCTCTGTTGTTAGGTTTTTTTAAATGGTATAAGTAACAAAATAAATAATAGCAATTAATAATAATACTCAATAGAAAAAGTCCTTTGGGGTGTCCGGCAGTAGTGCTTCCGGTTAAGCATACATAGTACGAAGTGCAAGGACCTGTGAAAGTATCCCAGTTCAAGCCCCAGCTCCTTACCTACAGGGGAGTTGCTTCACAGGTAGTGAACCAGGTCTGCAGTAATCTCTTTCTCTTCCCCTATCTTCCCTTCCTCTTTCAATTTCACTCTGTCCTGGGACCAGATGGTGGCACACCTGGTTGAGTGCACATGTCACAATGTGCAAGGACCCAGGTTCGAGCCCGGTCCCCACTTGCAGGGGGAAAGCTTCACAAGTGGTGAAGCAGGGCTGCAGGTATCTCTCTGTTTCTCTCCCTCTCTATCACCCTCTTCCCTCTTGATTTCTGGCTGTCTCTATCCAATTAACAAATCAATAAAGATAAAAAAGGGAGTTGGGTGGTAGCGCAGCGTGTTAAGCACATTTGGCGCAAAGTGCAAGGACTGGCATAAGAATCCCAGTTCGAGCCCCTGGCTCCCCACCTGGAGAGGAGTCGCTTCACAAGTGGTGAAGCAGGTCTGCAGGTGTCTCTTTTTCTCTTCCCCCTCTCTGTCTTCCCCTTCTCTCTCCATTTTTGTCTGTTTTATCTAACAACGATGACATCAATAACAACAATAATAAAAACAAACAAGGTCAACAAAAAGGAAAAATAAATATTAAAAAAAGAAAAAAAATTATTCTCTCCTATCCTATAAAAAAAGTGCTTTGTATAATTTAAATACATTGTATTCCAGGTACCTAGAACCTGACCAGTATTGAAAGTAAAGGATTATAATGGGGCTTTTCTTTTTATTGTTAGAGGATCTGTTATTGCTGTATACAGAGTATCTTTCATGAAATGCACATAGGGTGCAGAGGTGCCTTGATGCTTTTGTTATTTAAAACAACATATTGAGGTGACTACTAGGAGATAGCTCACTTAGTAGAGCACAAACTTTGCCATGCTAAGTATTCATAGGAGCACCATGCAGAGGGGAAACTCCATGAGTGGTAAAGTAGTGCTGTGGTCTTTCTCCTCCCTCTCTCCCCCTCTCTCTTTCTGTCTCTCTCTCACTCTCTGTCTCTCTACCCCTTTCTATGTTCCATCCTCTGTATGAAAAAAAGAGATAATAGTCTACTTGGAGTGGTTGATTTTTGCACACACTGGTGGCAAAAAAGTAAGTATATAATATTGATTTAAGAAAACATGGAAGTCATAGTTTCTCAGTTGCCCAAGTTATTGAATAATAGGCACTTTGACTACAGATTTTAAAGGAGTGTTAATTAGATATATTTTATTGACACACAGAATAGATTTGCCCTGGTCTTTCACTGGACACAATAAAAATAACTATGCCTTTGTGTCCTGGGCAGAAGGGAGTCCTGTGTCAGCACTGCCAGTACATTGGTTATGAAGAGTTGTCTTCAGGAAGTCAGTCGTAAGGACAAGATGAGTCAGTGGGCAGCACATATACCTTACCATGAGTTTGAGTCTGGGCACCACATGGGAGTCCTATGGATAGCACTGTGGTAGCTCCCCTGATGAGGCAGAATGATGATGTGATACTCCTCTTCTCTCCTGTCCCCCAGATAGTGAAGAAAGAAAAAGGGCCAAAGAGGTCTCTCAGTAGTGTTATCTGCCACGCATGAAACCATAAATTGATGTTGCATATGTACAAGGCTCAGAGCTCATTTCTGGCACTACATTAAAACAAATAAATAAGCAGGAAGTCAGCAAGCAGAGTGTTCTTGTGCAGTTAAATCACTTGTAAGGACTGACAAAGTTGCTCACTTGGATAATGCAGAGCTTTGCCACATGTGTGACCCAAGTTTGAGCCCGGGCCCCCATAGCATTGAAGAAAGCCTCAGTTCTCCGGTCTCTCTCACTCTTTCTACTTCTGCATATTAAAAAGAAAAGTCATTCTTGATCCACCATAGTTTTACTTAATGATGTTTTTATCAAACAGTCCATTCCCAGAAGACTGACATTTTCTTTGTCTGGGTTCTGGAGTGTGTAAGATGGTGTGTGTGTGTGTGTGTGTGTGTGTGTGTGTGTGTGTGTGTGTGTGTGTGTGTGTGTGTGTGTTTGTGTGTGTGTGTTTGTGTGTGTGTGTGTGTGTGTGTGTGTGTGTGTGGTGTCAGGGCTCTCCTTTTGAAAGGCCAAGTCTCAGCTCTGTCCTGTCGTATGCCAACACAGATAGGAGCACTTACCCTGCCTTCTAGCCTGAACAATAGTGACAAGGAATGGACTGAGCTGTCCATGGCAGCTGGAGTTCAGTAGCCACTGCTCTGCTTTTTCAGCCATTACTTTCTGCCCCTATGCTGTGGAGATGCTTCTCAGTCAGCAGCTCCTGGTCCTCACATTCAGTCCCTTGGAATGACAATCCTCTTGGGTTGATCTGTCATTTCTCAGAGAGAACATTATAGGGCTCACTCTTGAGAAAATGTACCTCTCTCCTGAATTATTCCCAGTCATTTTTCCATGATGGATGCCTCCAGCTTTTATTCTTAAACTCTATTTCCTGCTAGAAGAAGTTGTCCTGCACTCTTGCCCCTGTGATTGGCCCTCCATATACATTTGCATGTAAATTTCCATGGACTATCATATTTGTCTTTTTGAGAGTCTTGCTATTTTCAAAATGGGTTCTGCTTTGTCTAATGAGAACCCTTCCTGTTTGAGAATTTTGGTATCCAGGCATTAGATAACATGACATTTATTTATTTATTTTTGAGCTGAGACAGAAACATGCCTTTTGAGCAGAGGGAATCCTTGGGAGGAAGGCTGAAAGGGAGTAGGGCCTAGAATTGTTGCTGGGTGCCAACAGCTTAGATGGTGACTGTCTGTACACAGAGCAACATGTCCACTTTAATGTGAAATCAGGCAAGAATCTGGTTGTCTGTCCATGGCAACCACAGTAAAGTATGAGTTTTTCTAAAAAAAATAATAATAATTACACGAAAACTACTGAAGAGCAAGATTTTCAGTCTTCATCTGATATTCTCATCTTGTGTAGTCATAGAATAACAAAAAAGAAAAATTTTAATGAGTCATTGCTAAAAAGGAACATTTGCAACATGACTTTCCTTAAAATCATAGAAAATATTTAATAGTAACTTTGTAAGTTTAGGTAGACATTACCTTTAAAATGATGTACTATACTCTGCACAAAAGAAAAAAAGTACTGAACTAATCCACCAGAACCTGTAAGTATATATGTTAAGCCAGCCAAGATTTTATTATCCCCTTGTCTTTCATGAAAAGTTGTCCTGCTCTCCTGCATGAGGATGAATTGGAGCCCCCCTGGGGTGACAGTTCAAGTGGTATCACTGAGTTCTGATCCTAATACTCAAAAGGGGACAGAATCAATGCTGATTTGATAGGATTGTCACAAGGATGAAGTGAAACTGTGGCTGTACAGCATACAGAATTTAGAGAAGCTCCGGAGGTGACTCAGCAGGTAGAACACACAGCCTGTGTGTGTGAGAGTCCCAAGTTCAATCCCTGGTATGTACATGCTAGAGTTGTTACTGATTCTCTCTTTCTCCTAAATAAGTACATACATACACAATGAACTTTTCCCCCTTTTTATTTGATAGGACAGAGAGAAATTGAGAGGAGGGTGAGGAGACAGCCAAAGAGAAAGAGGAAATACTTGCAGTACTGTGTCACTGCACATGAAGCTTTCCTCCTGCAGATGGGTACCTGGGACTTGAACACCAGTGCCACTACAACATGTGTGCTCAACTGGGTGCACCACTGCCCAGTCTCCATATTTTAAAAAGAAAGCATTTAGCATAGTGCTCACAGTCATGCTCAATGAAGCTGGTTCATTGGGACCCAGTTGCAGCCATCTTGCATAGGTTGTGACCAGGCCATCTTCATATTACCATCCACCCAGAAAATAATGATTTACAGGACAGTTCTTACATGAGTTACTTTTTCATCCTTCCATAATAGGTATCTACACACCATTCCCACCATCAATTTTGCCCCACCACTGTGCATTGGGTTCCTGATAGCCACTCAACTCCCTTCCTTGGGCTTTCTACAATGGATAACATCTAGTCTGGTTTTCACCCAGTGTTTTATCTTTCTTTCTTTTTAAAAAAAATTTATTTATTGCCTTTTGTTGCTCTTTTTTACTGTTGTAGTTACTACTGTTGTTGTTGTATAGGGCAGAGAGAAATGGAGAAAGGAGGGGAAGACAGAGAGGTGGGAGAGAAAGACAGACACCTGCAGACCTGCTTCACTGCCTGTGAAGCGACTCCCCTGCAGGTGGGTAGCTGGGGGCTCAAACAGGGATCCTTACACCAGTCCTTGCGCTTTGTGCCACGTGCACTTAACCCACTGTGCTACCACCCGACTCCCTGTGTTTTATCTTTCTTAAGTTCCACGTATAAGTGAGATCATATCGTGTTCATTCTTCTCCTTTTGATTGATGTCACTTAACATGATTTCTTCAAGTTCCATTCAAGATGGGACAAAAGAGATTATTACATCATTTTAAATAGCTGAATAGTATTCCATTATGAATATAGACCACAACTACCTTTCTCTTCTATTCCGTTCTCCTTCCTCCTCCTCATCCTTCTCTTCTCTACTCTTCTCTTCTCTTCTCCCCTCACCTCACCTCACCTCCCCTCACCTCCCCTCTCTTCCTCTGACCTCCCCTCCCCTCCTCTCGCTTTCCCCCCCCCTCAGAACAGCAGCTTAAATCCAAGTCTTTAAACATGGTAATATGTGTGTTTAATTGGATGCACCACTGCCTACCCCTAGACGCTAACTTTCTTAACCACCTGTCTGTTGTTGGGCATTTAGCATGGTCTGTTGTTGAGCTATTTTCCCAGAGAATTATGGCTGCGGTTCTGAATGTGAAACCATGTGGGTGAAGTCTTAAGCTTTTGTCTCTAAATCCAAGCTACTTTTCTGCCCCCCCCCCAACACTTGGGAAGCAGGGTGAGTGTCCCAATGAGAACTTAGATGTGATATCAGTACCACTTTCTGATCCACAGGGTGGGCCAAGTAACACTCTGCACCTTCTATGGAATAGCATCTCACCATCAAAATCTCCCCATCCACCCAGACCCCCTGCCCCTGCCACCTTTCTTCTGGAGAGACAGTCTTATAAAACAGTGCCTGGGGAGTTGGGCGATGGAGCAGTGGGTTAAGTGCATGTGGCACAAAGCACAAGGACCGGCGTAAGGATCCCTTTTAGAGCCCCCATCTCTCCACCTACAGGGGAGTCACTTCACAAGTGTTGAAGCAGGTCTGCAGGTGTCTGTCTTTCTCTCCACCTCTCTGTCTTCCCCTCCTCTCTCCATTTCTCTCTATCCTATCCAACAACAACATCAATAACCACAACAACGTTAAACAACAAGAGCAACAAAAGGGAAAATAAATAAATTAAACAAAACAAAACAAAAAAACAAACCAGTGCCTGGTCTTATTTAGCTAAGATCTGACCGAAGACGTCATACTATTCTGTGGATGAGTGAGTGAGACTGTGGGACACATTACAGATTCTCCAGATCTGTCTGACCTTGTCTTGTGAACACTGCCACTTCCTGTGGGCCCAGTACTCTGCTCTTGGGTACTGTTACTCTGTACCAGTTTCTGACTCACCTATACAAGGACAAGATTCCCTGATTTTTAATTTAATGAATAAATTTATTTAGCCTTTTCCGTGTTTTCTTCTCATTTGTTCTTTATGACCTCACTAAATAGCTACTTCTGCTGTGCCTGTGTCTCAGGTCTTAACTGCCAAAAGTCAATCTATCTGTGTGGCCCTGGGTCTCTGCCTGTCTCAGGGAACATTCTGTGGAAGATTTGTTCTCCAGGCTTCCCAGCTAGAGTATGGCACTGTCTTTAGGGGTTGAGATTCAGTAAATGGTCAAGTTTGGCAGTCTCCCAGTTTCCACATAATTTTGAATGAATAAATAAATCCACAACCAACTAACTCCATAGTCCACTACTAGAAAGTGTCTTAATGGCATGTTTTCACATTTCTTCTATAAATTGTGTGAGAGAGACAGATGGAGCTAGAGGACCTCATGAGCATGTTAGTGGGTATGAATACTTTTTATTTGCTTGTAATAGGATACCTTTGACTCTTTAAAAATAACTTCAATCTTTTGTAATATTTTGACAAGTTTCCCAACATTTGTTTTCTGGTTCTATTAAAAACGAAGTACTGAAATCTATACTATAGACAATTCAGATTTTTTTTTTTTGCCTCCAGGCTTAATCTGGTGCGCGGTGCCTGTGCTGCAATCCATTGATCCTGGAGGCTGTGTTTTTCCTTTTGTTGCCCTTATTGTTTACTGTTATTGCTGTCATTGTTGTTGTATAGGACAGAGAGCAATCATGAGAGAGAGGAGGAGAAGACAGAGAGAGGGAGAGAAGGATAGGCACCTGCAGACCTGCTTCACCGCTTGTGAAGTGATCCCGTGCAGGTGGGGAGCTGGAGGCTCGAACCTGGATCCTTATGCCTGTTCTTGCGCTTTGTACCATGTGTGCTTAACCTGCTATGTTACCTGCCCCCCAGCAATTTAGAATTTTTCACAAACTGTTGATGTTGTCTTTCCAGTCTTTCATCATGATAACTAGATATTCCCAAGTCTATACTATGCTGTTGATGTCATCAACCATCATTAGGCCCAGATTTTAATTTTTTGTAAGGCAAGTTACATTGCTCTTTGAAGTCTGAACATTATTTCTTAGTCTTCAATTTATCTATTTGTTTATATTTCCTTGTTTCTATAATGATATTGTACTAAGGGTCATAGCACACATTTAAAAAGCACTACTATTCCAGGGCCTGGTGGTGGCTCAACTGGCATAATTGGTAGCACACGCTACCAAGCACAAGGACCCAAGTTCAGGTCCTTGGTGTCTTCCTTCAGGTACCTTCATGGGCTGTGAAGCAGTGTTGCAGACATCTCTCCTTCTCTGTGTATCTCTATTCTTCTTTCTCTATGTCTCTTACTCTCTAAAGAAATGTCTGCCTGTAATGGGGAAGTAGTGTAGGTAACATATTCCAGTGGCGGCAAGAATACCACCACCATTCTTTCTGCATCCAGCAGTTTCATTTCTGGGAACATATCGTAAGAAAATTATCATGAATTTATAGGAAATTAACTGAACAGATGTTCTCTTCAGCTTTGTTCATTGTAAGAAGTTGGAAAATAGCATTAACCATTGGATAAAGCCAGTGTGAAAAGTAAAAGAAGAGAAAAGGGAAAGAAAACTACATGTATGCATTAAAAGGATGAAAGCTTAATACAAAATACTGTGCTCAGTGAAGAAAAGCAGGCCCTTGTACCCCAAATACCTGTCATCCTTTTCAATCCTGACACCAATCTAACTATGTCAACCCGTCTGACTGAGTTTGTCCTTATCTAACCAGATTGGAAGACCATGTGGGAGAGTGTGTTACTGTGGTCTGAAGTGCATATGCCACTTCATTCTGTTGTGTTGCCTCCTCACATGCCACACTCAGGGTGGGGGATAAAAGTCCCTTAGGGCCCAGGAAGAATAAGGTGTGTGTGTGTGTGTGTGTGTGTCTGTGTGTGTGTGTGTGTGTGTGTGTGTGTGTGTGTGATGTGAATCTTTGACTGTTTCATGGAACTGGGAAACCTGCCATGTTCCTTTTCACAGAATAGAGACCAGACCTCCTGAGGTTCTCCAGAGGATTGTAACCTGTATTTCACAAACCTAATATTGGTTTGAAAAGCCACTCAACACTGTAAAAACTGGGAGAAAGTCTAAGCTTGTCTGATAAAGAAGGGACTCCAAAAGCTGGATAAGGGCAGGAGACTAGCTCACTCAATGATGGTCTCTTTAGCCAGTGTCAAGCCACTTTTATCACCTAGGGTCCTATCCAGAGGATCATAGGATTCCCCCATAGATGATGTGGGGCAAGACCTCTAGGAGTTCCCTCTAACACCACTGGTCACATCCATTGGGAATATTACCATAAACTCCATTCAAAGCACTGTGTTTAAAATGGGAGTTGCCTCAGATAAATCAGATCTAGAGACAGCTTCAGAAATGATGGAAAATTTCCTTTCCTTTTATGTTCATTTCCACCTCCATGTTTCAGAGACAGTATTTAAAATTTTTATTTATAAAAAGGAAACCCTGACAAAAACCACAGGATATGATGGGTACAATTCCCCACAATTCCTGCCACCAGAATGCCATATCCCACCCCCTCCCCTGATAGCTTTCCTATACTTTCTCTCTCTGGGAGTATGGAACCAGGGTCACTATGGGGTACAGAAGGCGGAATGTTTGGCTTCTGTAATTGCTTCCCCACTGAACATGGGTGTTGGTAGGTCGATGCATACTACCAGCCTGTCTCTCTTTCCCTAGTGGGGCGGGGTTCTGGGGAAGCAGAGCTTAAAGACACATTGGTGTGGGGTTTTCTGCCCACGGAAGTCCAGTTGGCATCATGTTAGCATCTGGAACCTGTTGTCTAAAAAAAGAGTTAACATATAAAACAAACAAACAAACAAACAAAAGTTGACTAATCATTATCCTAAATGCTGTAAAAGTTCATATGAAGAGTTGGGGGGTATCCATTTTAGAGTTAGTTATAGTTCTATTTTAGGTGTATTCCAAAGAGCCTATGACTATACTACTCTTTTTTTTCCTGAGCCTAACATCTAATATGCAGGTGGATCTAAGTTATTGTCTGTGGAGATGATATCATGGCTGGAGAAAGGACCAGAAATCTGGATCAGCGAAAAGAGTAGCTCCCAAGTATGGGATAGGTGTATAAATATTGTTGACTGTAAACCACATCAATTTGATCTGATCTGGTGACCATATTAAGCTTTGGAGCCTATATGACTGCTGCATCCCTATAGACCTGAGTTCACATTCTGTGGTCATGAGTAGGAATGGTCCAAGCTGCCCCAATTTCAGTTTCCAACTTCCTCAGGTGGAAAACAGAGAAACATTCTCTACTCAGAGACTATTTGAAAAGATAGAGTCAGCTATTATTAATAATTTGAAACAAGGGCAACAAAAGGATAAATAAACAAAAAAAAGAATTTGAAGGCATCTTTTTAAAAATTAACAAGTAATATATATATATATATATATATATATATATATATATATATATATATATATATATATATATAATTGGGGGCCTGGCGGTAGTGCAGTGGATTAAGTGTACATGGTACAAGGCTCAAAGCCTGGCCTAAGGATCCTGATTTGAACTCCTAGCTCCTGACCTGTGGGGGGTGGGGTCACTTCAAAAGTGGTAAAGATGGACTGGAGGTGTCTCTCTCTCTTTCTCCATCTCTGTCTTCCTGTCCTCTCTCAGTTTCTCTCTGTCCTATCCAACAACAATAACAACATTGTTAATAACAACAATGATAAGCAACAAAAGGGAAAATAGCCTCCAGGATCAGTGGATTATAGTGCAGGCACTGAGTTCCAGCAATAACCCCAGAGGTAAAAAAAAAATCAACATTTTTCATGTGAAATCATAGGAGACTAAAAAAGATATGGCTTTTACCTCCCCAGAACCCTGCTGCCTCACTTGGGAAAGACAAAAACAGGTTGGGAGTATGGACCCACCTGTCAATGCCCATGTCCAGTGGAGAAGCAATTACAGAATTCAGAACTCCTCCTTCTGCACCCCATAAAATCTTTGCTTCAGTGGTTGGGCAGTAGCACAGCGTGTTAAGTGCACATGGTGCAAAGCTCCAGGATTGGAGTAAGGATCCCAGTTCGAGCCCGCAGCTCCCAACTGTAGGGCGGCCACTTAACAAGTGGTGAGGCAGGTCTGCAGGTATCTGCTTTTCTCTCCCCACCTCTGTCTTCCCATCCTCTCTGGATTTCTCTTTGTCCTATCCAACAACAATAGCAATGGCTACAATAACCACAGCAGTAACAACTAGGACAAAAGAATGGAAAATAATGACCTCCATGAGCAGTGGACTGTAGTGCAGGCACCAAGCCACAGCTGTAACCCTGGAGGAAAAAAAAAAGAAATCTTTGGTCCATTCTCCCAGAGAGACAAAGATTAGGGAACCTTCCAGTGGAGGGGAGGGTATAGGGAACTCTGGTGACTGGAATTGTATGGGATTGTGCTTCTCTTATCCCACAATCTTGTTAATCATTATTAAATCAATAATTTAAAAAAAAGATAAAAAATCTATAAAAACACAGAAGCACACTATCTGCTAGCTACCTTCTTAGTAACTTTCTGAAGCATCACATCCATTCTGTATTATATTTAGAAAAGAGTTTATTCTAGCTAGCTTAACACAAATACTAAAGAAAACATGTTCTTTATACACTTGTTGCTGGAGGAACATTGCTTGGTTTTTTTTCCTATTTTTATTAGTGATTTAATAATGGGTTTAATTATTGTTATTGTTGAGTCATATGATTGATTTGATTTATTTGTGATCAGTCTCTTGTCAGTTTTGTGACATCCAGGTATCTTCTCCCAATTTCCACGTTACCTTTGTGTGTGTGTGTGTATGAAATTTTCTTTTAATGTGAAGAAGCTGTTAAATTTGATGTAGTCCCAGTAATTTAACCTTGTTTTAGTTTTGCTTACCCATAGTGTGACGAGTCTCCAAATAGAGCCTGATGTTAAATTGTGGACGTGTTTCACCAATGTTTTCTTCTCTATAATTTTTAGTTTCAGTTCCAATAACCAGATCTTTAATCCATCTTGAGTTATTTGGCATACGGTGTTAAAGGCTGGTGCAGTTTCATTTTTCATTGACTACCCAGCATCAGCTATTGAAGAGGCCTTTTTCCCTCCCACCCCCCTCTGAAAAGGTTTTTGACCTTTATTATGTACACACATATGGGTTTGTTTATGGAATTTCAATTTTTTTTGTTGGTCTATAAATTGGTTTTGTTCCAGTACAGTATGTAACATTAATTACTATTGCTTTGTAGCATCAATGGAAGTCAGGAATGTTATGTGTGCATTGTTTGGTTTTTGCTAGACTGCTATGGTGCTGACTCCCCTCTGGACATCTTTAATAAAATATTTTCAATAAATGTGAAAACGCATACCTTGGAATTCATAGTGTGATTATTAATACATGATTGTTAGTTTCTATATTTAGCATATTTAATAAATATTAAAGTAGACTTTTAAATTAATTCATCTCTATATAATTCAATTATATGGCAAAGTTAGTAAAAATGTAAAACCAAGGTCTCTTTTACAATCTTCTCCTTGGGAAACAGAAGATGGCTTGTCACTTATAAGCCAGGTTCTAGTAGGAATGAACATGTCTGGCTCCACTCTGAAACATTTCTTTTTAATATTTACTATGGCTTTCAATTTCCCATCATTTCCCATCCAAGTTCAGCTCATTAGCAAATACAGTAGCAAGTCTAGAATGAAATTTTCAAGAGAAAATGATCATGTCTTTTACTTCCAAAAGCCTGAAGATTCAGTGAAAAGACAGGTATTTATTTCTTCTAGTGTAGGTGATTATTTTTCTTATGATTAATGAAGAAATAGCTACAATTCATGACCAGAGGGTAAGCTTTTGCCCAGGGGTTCTTTTCATCCTTTTGTTAATTAGTAAATTCCTAAGCCCAATTAGTCAAGTAATGACTTGACTACTTTCTTTTTTTATTATCTTTATTTTTAATATTTATTATTCCCTTTTGTTGCCCTTGTTTTTGTTATTGTAATTATTGTTGTTATTGATGCTATCGTTGTTGGATAGGAGAGAGGGAAGAGGAGGGGAAGACAGAGAGGCAGAGAGAAAGATAGACACCTGCAGACCTGCTTCACCTCCTGTCAAGCGA
This sequence comes from Erinaceus europaeus, assembly GCF_950295315.1. Lineage (NCBI taxonomy): Eukaryota > Metazoa > Chordata > Mammalia > Eulipotyphla > Erinaceidae > Erinaceus > Erinaceus europaeus. The sequence continues at coordinate 174,692,596 of NC_080163.1, forward strand.
CTCCCCTGCATGTGGGGAGCCAGGGGCTTGAACCGGGATCCTTACACTAGTCCTGGAGCTTTGCGCCACCTGCGCTTAATCCGTTGTGCTACCACCTGACTCGCTATTTGACTACTTTCTTTGTAAATAGAATTAGGTAAATTAATTCTCCTCCAGGACCATATTTAAAGCTGACTCTCCATCAAAATCCAAAGGCACACACCTGTGAAAAATGGCAAAAAGGCACTGAAGTTCCAGGTTCAATCTGCCATACCACCGTAAGCCACAGTTGAGCAGTGCTATGGTAAAATAAAAATAAAATAAAACAAAATAAAGAATTTAAATAAAAAATAAATCTACCACCCTCAAAAGTATGTCTTTGGGGGAAAATAATTTCAAGGGAGGAGAATAATGGAGATTCCTTTTTAGAGATAAGGCCAACTTCTTGGGAAAAGTTGACCAGTGAGGAAAGCAGAATTTTATGTGTAGTCATGTCCTTTTATTCACCATGTCTCTTCTTGCTAAGCTTACGAGCTGGCCTTCTATTACCCCCTCACAATGTCCTCTGTGTTAACTAAGCTATTAAAGATGGCGTCGAAGAACACATGGTGAATTCCTCACCATATCTGACTCTCATATGTGAAGGTGGTGTGCATGTTATTAATCACCCTTTGTTTTTCTCTAATCCATCTTTTGAATGCCTACTTAAGCAGTATCTGAAGAACTCTGATGGGTAGAGGATAATTTCTTTCTTGTTTGAACACTATAGAACATTCATATTTAGTCTTTTTTTTTTCCCTTCCTTTTTTTACTCACTTGGCCAATGTACTCCCAATGTGCAGGTGTCTAAAAATCCCTGAAAAGCATGCTTTCTCTTCATTTTTTGCTGAGTTTATGTGTGAGGAAATTTTATTTATTTGTTTAAATTTCTCAATTTTCTTTTTTTTATTAATATTATTTTTGAAAGAATGGAGAGACACACACAGAGAACCCCAAGTTTAGTTTTATATGTCATCTTTGGGGGAAATGTTTCTTTTTAATATTCTGTTTACTTATCTATTTCCTGGGTAGAGACAGAAATTGACAGGGAAGCAGGAGATGATGAGATTAGAGAAAGGACAATTAGGAAAGTGCCCTTCATTTTCCCAGAATGCCAGTTTTGACCTGTGACCTTCTGACTTGCATGTGGTGCACAGGTCAGCAGAATGAGTGACTATCCCATGAACTATTGTCCCCACACTTGGCCTCTGTCTGGGAAGTGCTGGCTAAGGAGTAAAAGGCTAGTAGCTGAGGGACTAGTGTGGGAGAGGCGTCACCTTGAGCTTTGCTGTGAAGTGTGCTGATGACAGTAACAGCCATCCAGAAATCAGAAGTGCACCATCTCTAGTCTCTGCTACTGTACTCAGCCATGTACTTGCTGTGGCCCCCGGGACATTGACAGGTGGGAATCAGGCAGAGTCCTCAGTGCCTGTCTGGCTGTGGGGAGCCCTTCTTCCAGCACTGAGGAAGCTAGGTGCCACCCTGCGGAGGCCTGGGGAACAGGCAAGACACACATAGTAGCTCCAGTGGAGCTGTTAGCTGCCTGCAGACACACATGACCTCAGCTGATGCAGAGCTGCCCTGAGGAGCCCACCAAGGGCTGATCTGAGCCCCGAGCAAAGAGAGGGGTAATCTAAGGCACAGAGTCAGGGAGTGATCTTTGTTATAGCAATAAGCAAGAAAATACAGTAAAAGACTATATAACTACATATATACCATGAAAGGAATAATGAGCGAGAAATTTCTGTGAAAAGACCAGGGAGTAAGGGATTAAGGAAGAAGACTCAAATGAAATGATCTGGATATGGAATGCTGATATTTTCCATTGTGACCCCACTAGACAAAAAGTTTAAAAGTCTTAGTCAAAGGGCTTCAAGTCTTCCACACATGGATGGCAGGACTGAGGAACAATGCAAAATCCTGCAAAGTATTAGCCTGTAATTGTTCTCAATTGTATATCATAAACTAACAGGAAAAAGAAAGGGTCAGTTCTCAGAAGGGGAAGGCTGGCTGTAGGCATTCCAGCAGACACCCAGGTGGCCTTACTGATTGCAGACCTGCCAGGGGAGCCCCCAGCAAGGTGCTGAGAAGAGCCCTGAGCTCCTTAGCAGCTGATCAGGGTGTAGATAGACAGGGTGCTGCCTGGACCCCGCTCAGAGAGGTCTGAGATGGTCCATCACTGCGCCTTTCTCTATGTGTCACTCTCCCAGCTTGGAATTAGGAGGCTGGCTTATTGTCATGCCTGAAATGAAACACAGAGAGCTGTCTTAGTCAAGTCACATTCTCAGACAGTAGCTTCCTCTTGATTCCTGAAGAAATGAATTATCCCAGGAGAGAATTTTTCCAAGGAGATAAATGCATGAAGGGGCTGAGTATTGCCCACCTGGTGAGCACAAATGCCACAGTGAGCAAGGACCTGGGTTCTTGCCCCTGTGCCCACCTACAAAAAGGGAAAGCTTCAGGAGCTGGAAAGCAGATGTGTAGGCATCTCTCCTTCTCTCCCCTCTGTCTTTCTCTCCCATTTTAATGTGTCTCTAGCCATTAGGTAAATTGAATCATTATCAGGAGTTAAATATATTAAAACCTAGACAGCACATAGTAGAAACCTTTCCTCTCAAATCAATACAGCAAAAATTTGCAGCCTCCACTAAGACTGTGCTGCCAGAAGAATGAAGTCCTGCCATTGTTGGGATGTGATTCTCTTGTCCTGTTTTAAACAACCAGAATGCCTTGTGTCTCACACAGACTGGTTGCTAGACTAATCTCACATGGCCTAGGCTCACCCAACTCATGGTGTAGATGAGCAGTGTCCAGGAGCCTGGTCACCTTTGTACCACTGGCATCAGTCAGGAAGAAGGTGCCTACCTCTAGCAGAACAGGGGCCAGGATGGAGGGCCTCACTCCTCCCTCTCCTCCTCCTTAATTCCTGTATGGTTGTGGGTGCACAGCACGGCCATGAGGCAAGAGAACTGAGTGCGGGTGGCCTCCTCCTTCTGGTGGACCAGATGGACACAGTCCCTGATATCCGCCACTGCCAGGTTCACAGGGGTTGCCCAGGGCATAGTTGTAGAGTGACACCTTGTGGGTGGCCCTGTCCCCATAGCCCATCAGATAGTCAACCCTGAGCTCAGAGGTAGTGAGGTCCAGCAGAGGCAGCCATGAGAGGGCCCTGTGCAGACGGGTGGACAAGGAGCTCTGCCAGATGCTTTCCACATCATGGAAGGCGGTGACAGTGTCACTCCTCTGGCCCACAGCCACCAAGATGCTCTTCTGGTGGCCTCTGCCAACAGAGCTGCCCAGGGTCCAGATAGAGTCACCTCCAGCGCAGAGACCTGTGAACATAGCAGTGGGTTTAGCAATGGACAAAGGAGGCACCCGAGGCAGCAGAGCAGAGGCAGTGAGAGGATGAAGAACTCCGAGAACCAAGGGGCCGAGGGTCCACTACCTCACTGACACCATTGCAGAGGGACTTATGGGGAGAGCAAACCCAGTCTAAAATCTTGGAGATGATTCCTGCATATCAGCAGGAAAATGTTTAATGAGGAGTTGAAACAGGAGACCAGGATTCACTAATTTTTACTGAATTTGAAGGTGTGGAACTAGAGTTGGCTTTTTAATTGATAACTTAAGAGGTTTCTGTAAAGTTGACACTGGAAGTTATCATGCTGGGTCATTGTTAATTCTGGTGTATATTCTGGTCCCATTTCCCCAGGGAGTTTCGTTTTCAGTGTCCTGAGCTTGTTTTCAGGAGGGGATAGATGGCCAGAGAGGTGGCACTTGCAGCAAAGGGTGCAGTTCCCCTCTCCCCTGCTGACCTGACCTGGGGACCTGGACTTGAGGAGGAGCTGAACTGGGGTGTCCTCTAGTAGCTGTTCCAGAAGGAAGAACTCCTGGCAGCTGGAAACTGAGCTGGAGTCTTCCTGTCCTGTGACAGGTCCTCAGTCACGGGCGGTGGTGCCATTCCATTTTCATGGTGATAGTCACAGTCTGTGAGGAGAGAAATCCAAGCATAGGTTCAGGCTGAGGTGCCGTGATGAGCCCATTGTGATCCCAGAATGTGCCCACAGCTTAGCAAGGGAGCTATGTTTTTCTTGGAGACGTGCATGGTTTCTAGGGGCTACTGGGTTCCTTCCAGTCCATCGTCCCCCCATGGACTTGGTTTTCAGGGTCATGAGTTTGTTTCAGGAAGGAAGATCTGACCTAGTAAGATGAATTTACAGGAACCCAGGGGGTCCCCTCTCCCCTGATGGTCTCCACATGCCAGGCTGGGGGAGTCATCGGCTTCTCGTGGAAGCTTCTCAGTGGCTGGCATTTGGCCCACTTCATGCTCCTGCAGATGTTTGCCATCTAGATGGAGAGAAACCTCAGTCTAGGTCCAGGCTGACCATGAAGAGACTCACCTCATGTAGAATATGACACACGGGCCTTCTCCTGGACCTTCTGTGCTAAGAAGGCTGTGTCTCTGTGTCTCTGTGTCCCTGAATCTGTCAGGAGACCCTCCCTGCCCTCCCATGTGCCCAAGAAAAGAGTTGATAAAATAAAGAGGAAGATGCTCTTATACATTCCTGTGCCTGGAATGCCATGAATTCCTCATGAGGAAGAGCTCTACAGAGCAGCCCAATCTGCCACAGAGAAAGAAGTAGAGAAGCAAGGACTGTCCCTAGAGCCTGTTACAGAGCAGTGAGTTGGTCACTGTCTACTGAATGCACGGAGGCCTGTTGCCTGTGCTTTTCCCTGTCAGATGGTATTGAAGTGAATCTGGAAACCATTGATTTACTCTGAGTCTTTGCAGTTAATATCTCACTCCAATCAGCTTCTTCTCAGATTGCTCTGACACTCACCGGCAGGTGGATCTGTGGTTTCCTCCATCCTGGAACTCACAGGTCCCTGATCATCTTTCTCAGAGTCCTGGAAGAGAAAGAAGTCAGGGTCACAATAATCATTGCAGTGAGCAGTGGTAGAACACATTTCCCAGCAGCTCTGTTTCCCCAGAGAGAGCCCTGTGTCAGTAGCAAAGCTACTTCACCCCCAGGGGGTGGTGGGGTGAGTGGTTTAGAGTCTACACTGTAGATTTGAGTGAATCCTTGGGTTTTCAGTGCATTTTCAGAAGTTTATTGACAAGGATATGTAGATTTCTTCCTGCTTGCTCCCAAGTCTCCCTTGCTGCAAGTAGGACCCTGGGACTTGAACCCAGGTCCTCTTGCATGGTGACATGTGCACTCTACCAGGTACACCAGTGTCTCCTCCTACACCCTTTCTTGCTTTTTTCCAGTTGAATAAGGAAAATTGGGGTCAATATTTTCTCTTCACTTAAAAGTGTCATCCTGTCCAGGGGTAAATAATCTACTGGAAACAACACAGACCACTCTGTATACACAATGGTCAATTGGGAAAAAAAACCCATGTGAATAGAAAAGCTGTCTCCTGAAAACAGTTCAGTACAAGAGCCATCAAGGATTGACACAAGAAGCCTTCTGGAAAAAATTGTGACATTTCAGGTGCCATGGTCTCTCCATGTTTAAGTCAAATTAATTATTGTTGCATATAGTCCCAACTTCCTTTTCTGTGTATACACAGACCTGTGTGTCTGCAGGAAAATACACTTTCCTGTCTGGTACATTCTGGATTCTTCCCTCAACTCTAGACCTCTTTCTGTCCAAGGCAGGAGCTTGGAATGTACGTTCTAGTCTTAGAAACACTTACAATGATGTCGTCCTCCGCATACTCCATGATGGCGTCCTCATAGTCCATGTTCTCACTGTAAATGTTGCTAATCAAGTCCACAGTGACCCAAAACAAAAGAATAGCTGTTAGGTTGTTTTCTAATCAACTTAAGTTTTAGCTGGATACTTCAGTATTTTCCACTACTTTTTCAAGATAATCAACTTTTTAAAGATATATGCAAGATCTAATGAGAGAAACAGTATGCAAATGTATTTTTGGAGAATGGACAGATACCAGAAATAGAATGAAAGATATGAGGTCAGGCCTCTGAGACTAGGGCTGCAGATCCTGTCCTCACAGCTTTCCTTCCTGGAGTCCAGGCCAGACCCTCCCTGGCCTGTAGGGCTGGCAGATGCATTTGCTTTGAGAACCACCCAGTGAAGAAAGCTGCCCTTAAGTCAGTGAAGTTTAATACATAGTCTTGGGTGATGTTAGCTCCCATCACAGCATGGAGAGAAGGGGGACGAGAGGGAGCGGCACTGACTGCTAGGACTCTTCATTCTGAGAACTTAAAGATTTGAAATAACATGGCCTGGGAAGTGGCACAATGGATAAAGTACTGGACCCTCAAGCATGAGGTCCTGAGTTCAATCCCCAGAAGCAAATGTACCAGAATGATATCTGGTTCGTTCTCTCTCTCTCTCTCTCTCCTCCTTTCTCATTAATAAAATAAACAAAATATTCTTAAGAAATGATTTGAAATATGTGAATTAATGACATACCTACAAAGCTCTTTAAACCATTGCTCCATCCTCTCAACTGATCTGAAATGCAAGGGAAGAGGGGAAATCCAGTTAGAATGCATAAAATTCACACAAACATATTGTGAGTGCTGGTCAGTGTAAGCATCAATATCGATCATTATTGGAGGGACTGTGTGAGTCAGGAGGACTGCCCTGGTCACTGGGTGTGAGGGAGCTCTGCTCTTTGACAGACAGTTTGCTGGGTTGGCAAGGAAGTTATCTAGATGGAGGCTAATTGGGTTGGGGGGTCAGGCGGTTATGCTGGTGGTTAACTGCACATGTTACCAAGCACAAGGACCCAGGTCCAAGCCCCTAGTCCCTATCTGCAGAGGGCTTAGCAGTTGCATTTGTTTGCCTGAATCAGAGCCACTAGGGGACAGTTGACAACACACAGATGTTTTTGAGGGGGTCAGAGCACGTTTGGCTAATAGATCCCCAGATGGAGCTGTGTTCCCCTCTGAGTGTCAGGAGGAGACAGGGCCGGGGTGCAGGCTTACTGAAAAGAGACAACGAAGCGGTGGTCAGCCCAGCCCAAGACCAGAGAGGGGCGGACTCTTGTGAATTTCTTGGCTTTCTTCAAGTTGCATATCACCCACATGTCCAGCAGGGGCACCATGTACTTGATTCTGAAGTGACCCTTGAACCTGGAGAGGGAACAGAGCTCAGAGCTGTTAGCTTGCATCTCCAGCATTCTAGGAGCAGCTAGGTTTCTCCTGGGGAGATGGTGGGTGTGTTTCTGTGGCTCCTTCCCCTCTGAGCTGAGCCTTGAGAGCACAGCAGAGGGAGGTCTGGGGCCTGAGAGCTGTGTGCTGACTGGAGCCCAGCCCAGGATGTCCCTGAACACTTCTTACCAGTGGGAGAAAAGCAGCCGTTTTCCTGAACATTGTAGAATTATTAGATCACCCCCCTATATTTATGAGCTCGCTAAGAGAACCTTTCACTCAGTTAGCATCTTTCCATGTAGTGTCTTCTTTGTTAATCATAATGATCCATGATCATATTTCCCTTATTAATTGTATAAAAATTGGAATTAACTTATTAGGTAATTATTGTCACCCTGAAAGTGCTTGAGGATACTAATGAAATAAGTCATGAATTATAAGTTCTGTTAAATATATTTTCTATGAGAATGAAAGAAGTAAGATGTATTTTCCATGTCACTTTGTTTTAATTGCCACTGGGGTTATTACAGTGGCAGCCTGATGAATCCACTGTTCTTACTGATCATTCCCCTGTTTCTGTGTGTTTGTTTTTGAGAGGACCGAGAGAAATTGAGAGGGTGGGAGACTGAGTTGAAAAGAGGAATAAAATCTTTAGCCCTAGGGTGTTGCAGCAGGTTAAGCACATGTGGCACAAAGTGCAAGGACTGGCATTAAGGATCCTGGTTTGAGGTTCTGGCTCCCCACCTGCAGGGGAGTCACTTCACAGACAGTGAAGGGGGTCTACAGGTGTCTACCTTTCTCTCCCCTTCTCTGTCTTCACCTCCTCTCTCCATTTATTTTTCTCTTATCCTATCACGAAGACAACAATAATAACTACAACAACAATAAAAAAACAAGGGCAACAAAAGGGAAAATAAATAAATATAAAATAATAAAAAAGAAAAGAAATCTATAGCCCTCCTAACTGCTTATGAAGCTTCCCCTCTGCAGATGAGGAGTGGGGATTGAACCTGGAACCTTGGGCATGGTAATATGTATGCTCACTGAACCAGTTGTGCCACCAGCCAGCCACCCAATCTTACTTTCTAAGGGCTTTTCATACATTTTTATAAGTTAGAGGAAAAATATATAGCTCAAAGAAAAAGTGCACACATTTATAATGAGTCAATAAGTGCAGCAATCAAGTAGAAAGAAGAAAAAAAAACATAAAGTATTTAATCAAATAATTTATACTTAGACCTAGATACCTCTTCACCCACTTCCTATTTCACTTCCTCAATCACACTAAGGCTAAACTTGTCAGACAAAGTAAGGAAAACAAAAGCTGAATAAGGGCAAGAGACCAGCAGACTTCAATGGCTCTCTTGGTCACCACCAGGCCACCCCATCATCTGGGGCCCAAGTGTGGGAATAGTGGGATTCCCACATAGACAAGATGGGCCTTGACCGCTGACAGAGACCTCCCTGCACTGTCACTGGTCACCTCCATCAGGAGCAACACCATAAACCCTCTTGTGGGCCTCTACAGGACCTTGCCCTCAATGTGGACAGCAGTGGTAGGGACTGCCCCACTCTCCGAAGGGAGGCTGGGTCAACATACACTGCCACTGGAGGAAAACTGGTCCTGAAATGAGTGCAGCCTAGAAACTTAAAGGAATCATTTGAGATAAGCCAAAAGGGGAAGGATGAGTAGAGAGGATCTCACTTGTAGGCAGAACATAAGGTTCAACAATGGAAAGGAGAAACACGTAACAAAACGTTGACTCGTTTGGTATATTGAACCAAAGGGAAGGACTCTAGGGAAGGGAAGGGTAGGGAGAGGGCTAGGTTGGGGGTGGGGTGATTGTGGAGTCCTGGAGCATGATGAGAAAGGACCTAAGTCGATAAAGAGAGTGTTTTCAGACACCTATTAAGGTGCAATGAAAAAATTACCTTTGTGTCAAGAACGGTACAAAACCATAAACCTCAAATAAAATTATTTTAAAAGATAAAAAGTCAAGTTATTCCCTGGACTGAAGACCCCACCAATGTGTCCTGGAGCTCCTTGTCCCCAGAGACCCACCCTAGTAGGGAAAGAGAGAGTCATACTGGGAATATGGATCAACCAGTCAATGTCCATGTTCAGCAGGGAAACAATTACAAAAGCCAGACCTTCCACCTTCTGCAACCCACAACAACCCTGGGTCCATGCTCAAGATGGATAGAGAATGGGAAAGCTATCAGGGGAGGGGATAGGATATGGAGATTGGGTGGTGGGAATTGTGTGGAGTTGTACCCCTCCTCCCCTATTGTTTTGTTAATTTATTCTTTCTTAAATAAAATATAAATTTAAAAAAAAGAAAAAAAATTAACCACTCAAAAAAAAAGTCAAGTTATTTAAAACTTGCTTTCTTAGAGTTCTATTCATAATATTTCACTTAGAGTTTGGCAAAACCTAAAAAGCTGCTTATATACTGTGCCCACCATAAAACTGGCAGAGGCTCACGAGTACCTTGAGAAGGACCATGGACATGAGCAAAGGGAACTGCATGGTGGGAGCTGTCACTGGGTGTCTCTCCTCTCTGTTCCCTTCCCCATCTCCTTCTTTGTCTCTCAGGTACTTTAAAAGAAATTTGAGGGTGGTCTGTAGACACTATAATGGTTATGCAAAGATACTCTCATGCCTGAAGCTCCAAAGTCCCAGGTTCAATCCCCCACACCACATCAGCCAGAGCAGAGCAGTGCTCTGTTTAAAAAAAAAAATTGAGGAGGACTTTGCTCAACAGTGTAGTCCACTCACTGAATTCATTGCCTCGTGTCACACAGAATAAATTCAGTTAATAAATCACTCATTCCCTCAGTCCCTGGTCCCTGTCACCATGTGCAGTCTGTGAATGCAAACACTTTGCAGAAATTTAGTGTGAGTGTCTGTGAGTTGTAGGAAGCAGGTTCTGGCTGTGGGTTGTCCTGTCTCCTTTGGGCTGAGCTGGAAGGGCAGACACATAAAGGAAGAGCAGGCTGGGGAGGGTCTTCCAGGCTGGGGCCCCCCAGGCTCTGTCTCTGCATCTCTCCTTCAGCCTCTCCACCCTGGTGCCCTTCCCTAGGACTCAGGCCCTGCCCAGTCTCCCTGCATCCCCTCTGCTGCCCTCCCTGTGCTGGACAGAAACCTTGCAGAAAAGCCACCTCTTATGTCCTCAGGGCAGCAGAGAAGAGGCAGCTGTGGAGTCAGGAGGAGGGGGAGCAGGTATGCACTTTGTGTTGGAGATGAGCAGCACATTGGAATATAAGAACATTTGTCTTTTCTGCCACCTCTGACCCTTCAGGAAGTTGGCAGGGCCGAAGAGCAGGATGCCTCCACGAGGCACCACTGGGATGTTCTCCTCTTGCAGGCTGCTCTCCTCTTGCGGGCTGCTCTCTTCCACAGAAGAGCTGCAACACAGCAGACACAGGGCAGTGTGTCACTGGGCAGGCAGGACACAGGGGCTCATGCTGATACCAGCACTCACAGCATGAGTCTCACAGAAGAGTCTCAGTCCCTCAGAAGGACTCAGCACCCCGATTCAGGAGTCCTGAGCTACACAGAACTCCTGTGAGAGTTGAGGTCACTCAGGGCCAGTGGAGATGGAGGGCAGCTTGAAGGACAGGGCACAGGGGCTCTCACTTTAGTGTCAGGGGACAAGGAAGCAGCAGAGTCTCCAGACCCAGGGGAAAGGAGACACTAAGAGGGAGTGAGGGGGAGTGAGGGTTGGGGTCCTGGTGCTTGGTGCTGGGGAAGGAGCTGACTGGGGGGGAAAAAGTGATTGGCAGACACCTCTCACAGGGAGATGAGAAATCTTACCCTGTGATAACAAACTGCACTGTAGTGAATTATCACTGGCCCACAATATAAAAATAAATATATATAAAGGGATGCTAAGAGATCAAAGGAGAGAGGATGAGAAATATTTCAAAGAACCAGCTCAGGGCCAAAGCCTAAAGGCAGCACAGTGCCTAGAGTATTGTCGGGAAATCATCAACCCCAAGTATCATCTGTAGTTTTTGCCTCTGTGACTCTGCTTCACTCCCTACCCATTCCTATCCCCCCTTTCTTTCCTCTTCTCTTCTTTTCTTTTCTCTTTTTATCTCTCTCTTCCTCTGTCATAAAAATAACAGACCCATGTGGGATCTATAAAGGTCAGATTGCATTTGCATCCAAGAGTGTGAAGAGGTCATTCCATTGTGGTCTCACATTAACATACACACTTAGATAACAGAATTATTGAAAACTGACTCTAATCTTTAAGTCAGTCTTCACTTTGGGGTTGAGGGGGGCAGGAATTCCACAATCAGCAAATAATAAATCAAACATCCAAATGTTTTTCAACCCAAGGAAGTACTAAGCTATTTGTGGCTGTGCCCTGAGTAAGCCCACAGGACTCTGATCCCAGCAGGTCAAGACTGCTCTCTGGCATCAGCAGGAGGGAATCTCATGAGCACAAGTAACCATTCATGAGACCAGGGCTGAAGCTGAGGATTCTGACAATGGGCATCATACAGAGCACATACTGGGACTGCCCTCCTCCTGCTTTGCCGGTCACACAGGGCATGTGAACAGACTCTACCTGAAGCAGGACAGACAGCCCAGACACCCTGAAAGCCGCAAAGACTTTCTGGTAGATGCAGACATCCTCTATTCTTCACTCCTTGATGCTAAAGAGAGAGCTGGACACAGCACTACTCGCACTGTTAGCTCAGTCACCAAGACAGGAGATTCTGCTGTAGCCAAGGCCACTGGGCTGTGATGTCAGCAGTCAAAGGTCAGTGTCATAACTGACCAGCTGACAGAGGGACTGACTCCCTAAGCATGTTGCACCACCCTCTCTTGATTATTAAAATAGATTTCTTTTGAGATGACTATAGACTTCCAGGCTTTTACTGGAAATAATAGAAATGTCAAAAGTCTTGCCGCATTTCACACAGTGGTCATATAATTATATAATTCTAAACAGAGTAAATATCACAGCAAGATATTTACATGGGTGCTTTCAGAGATACACTATTTCCAGGAGCATAGGTGAGTGTGTGTGTTTGTGTTTGTGTGTCTGTGCACAACTACAATGTTATCTCCATAAAACCACTTTTAATATAAACAATCCAAGAGAAGAGTAGAGTAGAGAAGAGAAGGATGAGGAGGAGGATGGAGAAGGGAATAGAAGAGAAATGTAGTTGTGGTCTATATTCATAATGGAATACTATTCAGCTATTTAAAATGATGTAATAATCTCTTTTGTCCCATCTTGAATGGAACTTGAAGAAATCATGTTAAGTGACATCAATCAAAAGGAGAAGAATGAACACTATATGATCTCACTTATAAGTGGAACTTAAGAAAGATAAAACACAGGGAGTCAGGCGGTAGCACAGTGGGTTAAGTGCACGTGGCACAAAGCGCAAGGACTGGTGTAAGGATCCCTGTTTGAGCCCCCCAACTCCCCACCTGCAGGGGAGTCGCTTCACAGGCAGTGAAGCAAGTCTGCAGGTGTCTGTCTTTCTCTCCCACCTCTCTGTCTTCCCCTCCTTTGTTCATTTCTCTCTGCGCTATACAACAACAACAGTAGTAACTAAAACAATAAAAAAGAGCAACAAAAGGGAATAAATAAATTTTTTTAAAAAAGAAAGAAAGATAAAACACTGGGTGAAAACCAGACTAGATGTTCTCCATTGCAGAACTCCCAAGGAAGGGAGTTGAGTGGCTATCAGGGACCCAATGCACAGTGGTGGAGCAAAATTGATGGTGCAAATGATGTGTAGATACCTATCATGGAAGGATGAAAAAGTAACCCATGTAAGAACTGTCCTGTAAATCATTATTTTCTGGGTGGACGGTAATATGAAGATGGCCTGGTCACAACCTATGCAAGATGGCTGCAACTGGGTCCCAATGAACCAGCTTCATTGAGCATGACTGTGAGCACTATGCTAAATGCTTTCTTTTTAAAATATGGAGACAGGGCAGTGGTGCACCCAGTTGAGCACACATGTTGTAGTGGCACTGGTGTTCAAGTCCCAAGTCCCCATCTGCAGGAGGAAAGCTTCATGTGCAGTGACACAGTACTGCAAGTGTTTCCTCTTTCTCTTTGGCTGTCTCCTCACCCTCTTCTCAATTTCTCTCTGTCCTATCAAATAAAAAGGGGGAAAAGTTCATTGTGTACGTATGTACTTATTTAGGAGAAAGAGAGAATCAGTAACAACTCTAGCATGTACATACCAGGGATTGAATTTGGGACTCTCACACACACAGGCTCTATGTTCTACCTGCTGAGTCACCTCCAGAGCTTCTCTAAATGCTGTATGCTGTACAGCCACAGTTTCACTTCATCCTTGTGAAAATCCTATCAAATCAGCATTGATTCTGTCCCCTTTTGAGTATTAGGATCAGAACTCAGTGATACCACTTGAACTGTCACCCCAGGGGGGGGGGCTCCAATTCATCCTCATGCAGAAGAGCAGGACAACTTTTCATGAAGGACAAGGGGATAATAAAATCTTGGCTGGCTTAACATATATACATACGGGTTCTGGTGGATTAGTTCAGTACTTTTTTTCTTTTGTGCAGAGTATAGTACATCATTTTAAAGGTAATGCCTACCTAAACTTACAAAGTTACTGTTAACATATTTTCTATGATTTTAAGGAAAGGCTGGTTGCAAATGTTCCTTTTTAGCAATGACTCATTAAAAGTTAGCATGTTTTTATCATTTTACCTTTTTTTTTTTGCCTTGGTTAACTATTACCTTTCTTTCACCAGCGAAATAAAGCAGGTAAACTGAAAATTGTGCTGTAATGCAACTCAACCTCAAATCTAAATGAGTCACTCCCAGGGGTGAAAGTGGAGCTAAAAGGGGGTCTGTTGCTAACTGGGCTTTGGAATCTCTGAATGTGCCACAGGGACACTCTCTGATTGTCTCCTTGCTGAGAAGTCTTCAACTCTTAGGAGACTAAAGTCCCTGAGTCCCACATATTTTCTATGATTTTAAGGAAAGGCTGGTTGCAAATGTTCCTTTTTAGCAATGACTCATTAAAAGTTAGCATGTTTTTATCATTTTACCTTTTTTTTTGCTTTGGTTAACTATTACCTTTCTTTCACCAGCGAAATAAAGCAGGTCAATCAGAAGCACAGGCCTCCCTGCCCCCAAATTGGTGACTGGGTGAGAACAGAGACATCCCCTGCCTGCAACCCCTTCCACCCCCAGTTCAGTGGCAGGTGAGGTGCCCCCCACCCCGGGGCACTCCAGCCAAAAGGTGACAGAGAGGCCAAAGCACTTCAATCTCCCTAATGGAACCCCTGCAGAATCAATCAACACTGAAGACTGTTCTGCTGGCAATGGCCTTATTGTTAATCCATACAAGATTGCCACCGCTAATAAATCATGGATTCTGAATCCAAGACCTTCACCTTGAGCGACCGGCTGGTGGGGTCCCCCAGCCAGGAGGAGCCCAGAGTTTCCTGGGCCAGTGCAGGCAGGTCCCCTCTGCTAGCCACCTCGCCCGAGCTCGCCACCCCCTCCCCACCTCTTGCAACTCTTCTCTCCTTTAGGCTCCCCAAGTCTAATTAGTCCTGACACCCCTGACGCATCGCAGGGATGGGTGGTGGGGGTGGGGCGAGGCGATGGGCAGCGGCCCCCCTACACACACACCCCAGCCAGCCCACCTGGCCGCACCCACTGCCCCCTGGCCTAGGCGCACAGGGCTGTGCTCATCACATCATTATTTCTCCCTCAAGAGAGGGAAGGGGCATGAGCAGCGACAGCAGCTGCCAGGGGAGGCTTGATTACAAAATCCTGCTCCAGGTAGAGCCTTGCTTAGCAACCTCCCCTAAAAAAGCCAGCTTACTTGCTTGCACTTGGAAAGCAGGGCGTCGGCCACCCCCTGCCAGCGCACGCCTTCCCCCCAAGCCAGTCGCCACAGCTGAGGCCACCCCGTAACAGCAACCCCACACCTCTCCTTTCCCGCGGGTCCCAGAGAGCGTCACCACACGGAATTGACCAAGGAGGATGGGGGGGGGGTGCAATGTGCCGCCTGCCCCCCCCCACCACCATGGCGTCTGCCCCTCCAGCACCAGAACCCGAGTCCCAGTCATCATGTAGGCTTCTCGCTGGTCAGCCCCTCCATGGGTCTCCCGGCTACTCGGCTCACAGGGCCGAGGAGGGACCGTCACATATCCGCGGCGCCCCACTCGGCGCCCACTGTGCACCTAAGAGCCCGGGACCCAGGGACTCCCCACGGTGCAGGTGGTGCCAGGAGACCTTAATCTGGCCAGGGGACCTGGCGCTGGTGCCAGGGGACCTTAATCTGGCTCCGGAGCAGCGACCTACGCGCTCCCGCCCCCACGCAGTCTCACGCGCAGGGTCCCCCGCCCACACCCGCGCTCTCCGCGGGGACCCTACCCCACCACCCGCCACCCTCCACCCCCCTGCCCCTGATGGCGCCCAGACCTGACCGGGCCCGCAGTCGCACCTTCCTCAGCGCTGACATCCTCCAGTGCTCCAGGCTCAGCAAGTGCCAGACCACATGGCAAGCGGGCCCCTAGGCGGGCATCGTAGTCCTGTTGCCTCCGAGACTCGAGGCTCCGTTGGTCAGTTAGTCAGGGTTCCTGTTGGTCCAGCACTGCCGCTGCCGCTGCTGCCTCGCGCTCCAACCGGGCTCCAGCCCGGTTTTGGTCCATGCCAGCGGTTGGCGCCTGCGCACTCAGCGCCCAGGGAGGCACCTGCGCACTGGGGGGCGGCCGGTGTGAGCTCCACCCTAGGGGCCAACCCCCTGCATGCCTAGGGGGACGCTCAGCCCCTGGTGCCTCGCACAGCAAGCCCCAGCACAGGCCCCTTGCCCGCCCTCCTTCACCCACCCCCGAGACCCTCCAAACAGACAACTGTTTCGCAGGGACCCGCGGTCAAGCGGGGACTTGGGGACTGCGGAGGGCCCGGGGTGCATGTCCTGCCAGGGCTGCGGCCTCCACCACGGTGCACTGGAGCCCAGCCCCAGCGCTGCAAAGTTCCCTGCAGGACAGCACAGCCCTGCACAGGAAGGCCCGCTGGGGACCCAAAGCTCCAGAGCACGGAGCTCCTGTGCTCACAGAAGTCTTCACAGAGGCTGCTCTGCTCAGTGCACCAGAGAGAGAGAGAAAGAAAGAAAGGAGAGAGGGAGTAAGGAAGGGAGGGAAGGCATGAGAGTGAGAGTGTGTATGCACGCTGGGAAAGTACAGTGATCAAATTGGAGTTGGTGACCCATTGTTGAACTCAACAACTGGAAGTATCTCTTTGAGATACAAGACAAAGCCATTCTCATTACTTCCTAGACATGTTCTATGCCCTCAATTTAAAACATGGGCATTTCAACAGGCCAATAAAAATAAAATACCACGATGTGGAGTGTGGTTCAAAAAGAGGAGAGATATAGACAGACATACAGATAGAGAGACACAGAAAGAGGAAGGAAACCTGGGGAAATATGAAAGTCTTCTATAAATTTCCAAAAAAGTACCAAAGTAAGAAAGCAGAAGTATACTAGAGTTAGCAGTGAGTACCTCCCTAATACTTCCTCTCCACTTTTCCAAGCTTTGGGTCCATGATTGCTCAACAATTTGTTTGGCTTTGTATGTTAACTCTCTTTTCAGTCACCAGGTTCCAGGTGTGTCATCAGGATGCCGGCCAGACTTCCCTGGATTGAAGACACCACCAATATGTCCTGGAGCTCAGCATCCCCAGAGACCCATCCTACTAGGGAAAAAGAGAGGCAGACTGGGAGTATGGACCGACCAGTCAACGCCCATGTTCAGCGAGGAAGCAATTACAGAAGCCAGACCTTCTACCTTCTGCAACCCTCAATGACCCAGGGTCCATGCTCCCAGAGGGATAGAGAATGGGAAAGCTATCGGGGGAGGGGGTGGGATATGGAGATTGGGTGGTGGGAATTGTGTGGAGTTGTACCCCTCCTACCCTATGGTTTTGTTAATTAATCCTTTCTTAAATAAAAAAAAAAATCAAAAAAAAAATTTCCAAAAAAGATGATGCTAAGCAACTGCTCTCAACCCCTGTCCCCTAAACCTGTAGCCTGGAAGGCACTGTCCAGTACAGCTTTGAGGGTGTAAGGGGGCTATGCTCACAGAGGAATGAGTGCACTTTCCATGTAAACATGTTGAGCTCCTCTCATGAGCTGAACCAGAAAAAGGAGGAGACACAGCATAACAGAAGGAAAATGAGGAGGCACCGCCCTGCACTTGTGAAGCCTCATTTACCTTCCAAGTTCAAATATCTAGAAAACGATTAAATCATAAAACCTAACAAGAAACACTAAAGTGCTATTCCACATCATACAACATGTTGCTTTCAAAGAAGGTCCAGAAATCACCCCTTTACCCATTCAATTACCAACCACCTGGCTAAGTGCACACATTACAGTGCTCAAAGATCTGGGTTCAAGCCCCCAGTCCCCACCTGCACAAAGGAAGCTTCATGAGTAGTGAAGTAGAACTGCAGTTGTCTCAACTGGTAGAGCGCCAGACCTGCATGCCTAAGATTCCTGGCTTGACTCCTGGCAGCATATGTGCCAAAGTGGTGCTCTGGTGTTTCTCCACCCCATCTCATATGAAACTCTCTCTCAAGTATAATAAATTAAAAAAATGAACCTTGAATATTGGTTTAAGGATCTGGGGATATAATTCACCAGGTAAAGCGTGTGCCTTGTTATGTGTGCACAGTTCAGGTTTGAGTCCTGGCACTGCCTGGGAGATGCTACAGCACTAGAGTAAGACCTGGTGCTGTGGTGTTTCTCTATCTGAAAGAAAAAGGGGGTTGGGTGGTGGTATAGCAGGTTAAGTGCAGGTGGCTCCAAGTGCAAGGACCTGCGTTAAGGATCCCAGTTTGAGCTGTCAGCTCTCCACTTGCAGGGGAGTCACTTCAGAGATGGTGAAGCAGGTCTTCAGGTGTCTGTCTTTCTCTCCTCCTCTCTGTCTTCCCCTCTTCTCTCCATTTCTTTCTGTCCTGTCCAACAACGATGACATCAATAACAACAACAGTAATAACTACAACAATAAAACAAGGGCAACAAAAGGGAAAATAAATAAATAAATATATTTTTAAAAATATTTTTATTTATTATTTATTCCCTTTTGTTGCCCTTGTTGTTTTATTGTTGTAGTTATGATTGGTGTCGTTGTTGTTGGATAGGACAGAGAGAAATGGAGAGAGGAGGGGAAGACAAAGAGGAGGAGAGAAAGATAGACACCTCCAGACCTGCTTCACTGCTTGTGAAGCGATTCCCCTGCAGGTGGGGAGCCGGGGGCTCGAACCGGGATCCTTCAGCTAGTCCTTGTGATTTGCGTCACCTGTGCCCAACCCACTGCGCTACCACGGACTCCCAATAAATAAATATTTTTTAAAAAGAAAGAAAAAGGAGCCCAGTTTGGTGAAATCATGCATGTAGAAGGCCCTGTCTCCTCAAAAAGAAATTGTGCAAAATAGCATATGCTTGGAATTTCACAAATAGCAGCAGGGCATAGTAATCAGGAAAAGATGCAAGAGGAAATCATGCTCATGCTCACAACTTCTGCTTTTTGCAGACTGGATTTTAAAGTTTCTGAATACTGAAAATAGAACATATTTTGACTTTAGGGGAGCTGCTATTATTTTTTCCCATTAGGGGGAATGGAAATAGGAGACAAGAGATCATTTCCAATTGGAAATACTGGATTTTGAGAGGTTGTTTTTCACTGCTAATGAACACTCATGCTGATGGTTTTCAGGTTGATGTATGGTGGTGTCTGTGTAGCTGTTTGTTCCAGGATCAAGTTTCTGCTGTAAACAGGAGATTCTGGGATGAACAGACATAGGACATGTTTTGTGGGTCTGCAAATTGGGAGGGAGTTAAGACACAGCTGTATGGTCAGGGCCACACGTGCACCTGTGTCATAACCTTTCTTTGTTGGGGCTGTTTGAAATCAGATGTCTACTCATCTCTATTTATGATATACAAAGGCTGGGTCTGAGGGCTGGACAGTAGCACAGCAGGTTAAAATAACAACAAAAAAAAAGAGGGGGAAATGGCCTTCAGGAGTAGTAGATTTGTAGTGCAGGCACCAAGCCCCAGAGATAACCCTGGAGACAAAAAGAAAAAATAAAGAAAGGCTGGGTACTACTATGCAATTCCTGCAAACTCCTGCTTAGAGATTCCTGTCAAGCCCTGTGTGTCATCATATATACATACATACATATATATATGTATATATATGTATGTATGTATATATACCTCCAGGGTTATTGCTGGGACTCAGTTCCTGCACTACGAATCCACTGCTCCTAGAGGCCATTTTCCCCATTTGTTGCCTTTATTGTTCTTGTTATTGTTGCCATTGCTATTGTTGTTGTTGAATAGGACAGAGAGAAATGGAGAGAGAAGGGGAAGACAGAGAAGGGGAGAGAAAGATAGACACCTGCAGACCTGCTTTACCATCTGTGAAGCGACACCCATGCAGATGTGGAGCCAGGGGCTCAAACTGGGATCCCTAGGCCTGTCCTTGTGTTTCGTGCCATGTGTCCTTAACCCAGTGCACTATCCCCGGCCCTTGTGTTTTATATACTTATGTGCATTACATCACAGTATGTGCTTTACATGTGCTGGACACTGCACAGTGCAGTAAATGTACTCACAGCACACTGTGTGCTGTACGAGGTGTAGCAAATGTGTGTGATGCACTAGTAGTCTGCACCACACCGTGCATATATGTATATGGTTCACACAGGAGTGCAGGCTGCATGTACAGTTCATACTGCATAGATCATAAAATATAAGGCCTTGCCTCTTCATGCTGCAGATGAATAATCTGAGCTCAGAAAGGAAGCATCCAAGCAGGTAAAGTGGAGGTGCCTGCTTCCATCACACGTTCAATTCCATCCTGGCTCCCAGGATGTCACAGAGCATCTTCCGTACTGCATAAAGTGTTCTACATGCATCTCCCAAGCACATCACCCCAATTCTTGTGATGCTGCCATTGCTGTGATTCCAATTTTAAAGGTGAAATGGAAACTCAGAGAATTTAAGTAAATGTCAAGAGTCATAAAATAAGTAGCAAAACTCAGACACGGAGCCAAGTCGTCAAGCTCCAAGCTCCGTGGTTTTTCCAGGCTCCTGCAGATTCATTGAGATTCCGTGTGCTCTGCAGCTTTAATGCCAACCACGGCACTTTGATTTGAAGGATGATGATTCCCTTAAAGTCCTGGAATTCTTTGTTGCTGGTGGTAGGGCTGCATGTGGGGGTCAGAGCACTCACATGCAGCCATGTAGCCGTGATGACCTCATATCCCATCACAAAAGCCCCGAGTCCAGCTCCCCATGGAAGCAGCCCCCAGCCCATCATAGCCCCTGCCAATAATAACCTAGTCACCATGGTCACCAGGATGTCTATATCTTGCTTTCTGACAATGGCTGTTTCATTGCTTTATCACAGGCTAACTGCAGAAGTCCTGAATATACAGATTTTATTTTCATAGGACAGGTGCCCTTTGCTTGGTCCAGGTATCACTGTCTTGGCCTCTGTGGGATGAGTGCAAGGCTCAGAGCTTCCTTAGCCTCTGACACACAGAGGACACAGAGGGCTCTCTCATCTGAAAGCCCCACGGGCTATGCAAATGACAGGAAACTACCCATTACACATGTCTTCAGATTTGAAGGCCCTCTTCTGTCCTTGTGTCCACACACTGCCTTCTTCCCTATCTGTTCACCCTTTTACCCACACTTGAAAATGCCCCTCCCCTCTCAGGAAAACTTGTTGGACTAATGTGAGCAGAAGGAATTGTTTATCTTTCTAGTTGCTACCCTCACAATCTCAGACACTGTATAAAACTCACGTCTAACGCTTCCTAGCCCCATGGGCTCATGTTTCTGACAGCAGGATTCTGTGCATGTTCTCTGCACCCAGATAGCACTGACACCTACTCAGAACTAAACATAATATGTGTCAACATGACAAAGTGCCACATTTAGATGTTGGTCCCTTCTCTTTGTCTACAGGGTGGCCTCACCTCTGGGTGAAGGCACTCCTTATCTGCTCCTCTCAGAGGAGGTTTTAACAGACACATCTCAGGCTTTCTTAGGGAAAAGATCTAATCACAACTAGTTACTGCACTTCAACATCCTCTGAGAGAAGTGATGTAGCAGATGAATGTACTAAGGACAGACTGAACTAGTTAACATGAAAAGTCACCACCACCCTATAGCCTGAGACAGGCCTCAACTGGGAATACTGCACTGTGTGTATCTAGTGGAGAGATAGAGAGACAGACACAGAAAGAGAGAGAGAGAGAGAGATGGAGGGGTCAGGCACAGCAATAGTGCTTATCTGGTATGCAAAGGACGGGAGAATATATGAGAGTGGAAAACATGAACATGATCTCGACTCCCCTTGAATGATCACTGGAGTACAGGAGGGTCTGAACATCTGGTCCCTCATAACCCAAACACCTGTGACCTGATCTGAGAATC
This sequence comes from Erinaceus europaeus, assembly GCF_950295315.1. Lineage (NCBI taxonomy): Eukaryota > Metazoa > Chordata > Mammalia > Eulipotyphla > Erinaceidae > Erinaceus > Erinaceus europaeus. The sequence continues at coordinate 174,714,233 of NC_080163.1, forward strand.
ACAGAGACACAGAATACAGGACTTGAAAGAGCCCTGAGGGTCATCTGGTTGAACACCTATGAGCCTCAAAAATGAGAGATGCTGAGATATCGCTCAGCTGAGGACCAGATAGGAAGAGAGGTCCTTTACTGAGGGATACACAAGGGTCACCCCGGAGCCCTGGCCCTTTGGAAATGAGTGAGCCACAGGAACAGGAAGAGAGCCCACCAACTCTCTCACAGGGATGGATGTGATCCTGAGCCTTCTGCCTACCACGCGCCTCACTCAGGCCTTGTAGGGACGTATCCTCCACAGGGCAGGTATCCTGTTATTCCAGAAACCTTCTATCCAGTGTGGAGGGTTTGCTTTATGATGCAGGTGACATTCAAATAAATACACATTAACTGACATCTTTTGAAAGTGGCTTCCCTGGGGAACACGTCATTTCTGAAGAAAAGAATGATCTTTAGACCCAGTCTCTAAAGAGTGGAATTGATGGGAAACTTGAAGCATCAGCTTTGTTGGATGTGACAGGTGCATATTTGATGTCCATTGACGGGTAATGACAGCACAAGATGTGCGGCATAACTGACGGCTGCTGCTGGAAGCAGGGATATAAAATGTACCTCTGTACCTTGCTCATGTCTGCCCCTGGAGAGCTCCCAGTAGGCTGGGGAGCCCCTGAGTTGTTATGGGCTTTGGGACAAAGCACTGCTGCTATTCAGGCAGAAGAGCTTCCTGGGAGTGTTGCTGCCCAGGCTCAGACATTCAGAAACCTTCCAGAGAAGGTCAGCTCACTTGATGTGTATTTATTTGAATGTCACCTGCATCATAAAGCAAACCCTCCACACTGGATAGAAGGTTTCTGGAATAACAGGATACCTGCCCTGTGGAGGATACGTGCCTACAAGGCCTGAGTGAGGCGTGTGGTAGGCAGAAGGCTCAGGATCACATCTATCCCTGTGAGAGAGTTGGGCTCTCTTCCTGTTCCTATGGCTCACTCATTTCCAAAGGGCCAGGGCTTGGGGTTGACCCTTGTGTATCCCTCAGTAAAGGACCTCTCTTCCTATCTGGTCCTCAGCTGAGCGATATCTCAGCATCTCTCATTTTTGAGGCTCATAGGTGTTCAACCAGATGACCCTCAGGGCTCTTTCAAGTCCTGTATTCTGTGTCCCTGTGATTCCCAGAACAGGTCACAGGTGTTTGGGTTGTGAGGGACCAGATGTTCAGACCCTCCTGTACTCCAGTGATCATTCAAGGGGAGTCGAGATCATGTTCATGTTTTCCACTCTCATATATTCTCCCGTCCTTTGCATACCAGATAAGCACTATTGCTGTGCCTGACCCCTCCATCTCTCTCTCTCTCTCTTTTTCTGTGTCTGTCTCTCTATCTCTCCACCAGATACACACAGTGCAGTATTCCCAGTTGAGGCCTGTCTCAGGCTATAGGGTGGTGGTGACTTTTCATGTTAACTAGTTCAGTCTGTCCTTAGTACATTCATCTGCTACATCATTTCTCTCAGAGGATGTTGAAGTGCAGTAACTAGTTGTGATTAGATCTTTTCCCTAAGAAAGCCTGAGATGTGTCTGTTAAAACCTTCTCTGAGGGAGTTGGGCTGTAGCTCAGCGGGTTAAGCAGAGGTGGCGCAAAGCAGAAGGACCGGCATAAGATTCCCGGTTAGAACCCCGGCTCCCCACCTGCAGGGGAGTCGCTTCACAGGCGGTGAAGCAGGTCTGCAGGTGTCTATCTTTCTCTCCTCCTCTCTGTATTCCCCTCTTCTCTCCATTTCTATCTGTCTTATCCAACAATGACAACAACAATAATAACAACAACAATAAAACAACAAGGGCAACAAAAGGGAATAAATACATAAAATAAATATTAAAAAAAACCCTCCACTGAGAGGAGCAGATAAGGAATGCCTTCACCCAGAGGTGAGACCACCCTGTAGACAAAGAGAAGAGACCGACATCTAAATGTGGCACTCTGTCAAGTTGACACATATTATGTTTAGTTCTGAGTATGTGTCAGTGCTATCTGGGTGCTGAGAACATGCACAGAATCCTGCTGTCAGAAACATGAGCCCATGGGGCTAGGAAGCGTTAGACGTGAGTTTTATACAGTGTCTGAGATTGTGAGGGTAGCAACTAGAAAGATAAACAATTCCTTCTGCTCACATTAGTCCAGCAAGTTTCCCTGAGAGGGGAGGGGCATTTTCAAGTGTGGGTAAGGGTGAACAGATAGGGAAGAAGGCAGTGTGTGGACACAAGGACAGAAGAGGGCCTTCAAATCTGATGACATGTGTAATGGGTAGTTTCATGTCATTTGCGTAGCCCGTGGGGCTTTCAGATGAGAGAGCCCTCTGTGTCCTCTGTATGTCAGAGGCTAAGGAAGCTCTGAGCCTTGCACTCATTCCACAGAGGCTATGGCAGTGATACCTGGACCAAGCAAAGGGCACCTGTCCTATGAAAATAAAATCTGTATATTCAGGACTTCTGCAGTTAGCCTGTGATAAAGCAATGAAACAGCCATTGTCAGAAAGCAAGATACAGACATCCTGGTGACCATGGTGACTAGGTTATTATTGGCAGGGGCTATGATGGGCTGGGGGCTGCTTCCATGGGGAGCAGGACTCGGGGCTTTTGTGATGGGACATGAGGTCATCACGGCTACATGGCTGCATGTGAGTGCTCTGACCCCCACATGCAGCCCTACCACCAGCAACAAAGAATTCCAGGACTTTAAGGGAATCATCATCCTTCAAATCAAAGTGCCGTGGTTGGCATTAAAGCTGCAGAGCACACGGAATCTCAATGAATCTGCAGGAGCCTGGAAAAACCACGGAGCTTGGAGCTTGAGGACTTGGCTCCGTGTCCGAGTATTGCTACTTATTTTATGACTCTTGACATTTACTTAAATTCTCTGAGTTTCCATTTCACCTTTAAAATTGGGATCACAGTAATGGCAGCATCACAAGAAGGTGGGGTGATGTGCTTGGTAGATGCATGTAGAACACTTTATGCAGTAAGGAAGATGCTCTGTGACATCTTGGGAGCCAGGATGGAATTGAACATGTGATGGAAGCAGGCACCTCCACTTTACCTGCTTGGATGCTTCCTTTCTGAGCTCAGATTATTCATCTGCAGCATGAAGAGGCAAGGCCTTATATTTTATGATCTATGCAGTATGAACTGTACATGCAGCCTGCACTCCTGTGTGAACCATATGCATATATGCACGGTGTGGTGCAGACTACTAGTGCATCACACACATTTGCTACACCTCGTACAGCACACAGTGTGCTGTGAGTACATTTACTGCACTGTGCAGTGTCCAGCACATGTAAAGCACATACTGTGATGTAATGCACATAAGTATATAAGACACAAGGCCCGGGGATAGTGCACTGGGTTAAGCGCACATGGCACGAAACACAAGGACAGGCCTAAGGATCCCAGTTTGAGCCCCTGGCTCCCCATCTGCATGGAGGGCGCTTCATGGATGGTAAAGCAGGTCTGCAGGTGTCTATCTTTCTATCCCCTTCTCTGTCTTCCCCTTCTCTCTCCATTTCTCTCTGTCCTATTCAACAACAACAATAGCAATGTCAGCAATAACAACAACAACAATAAGGCAATAAAAGAGGAAAATGGTCTCCAGGAGCAGTGGATTCATAATGCAGGCACTGAGCCCCAGAAATAACCCTGGATATATATATATATATATATATATATATATATATATATATATATATGATGACACACAGGGCTTGACAGGCATCTCTAAGCAGGAGTTTGCAGGAATTGCATAGTAGTACCCAACCTTTCTTTATTTTTTCTTTTTGTCTCCAGGGTTATCTCTGGGGCTTGGTGCCTGCACTACAAATCCACTGCTCCTGGAGGCCATTTCCCCTCTTTTTTTGTTGTTGTTATTTTTACCCTGCTGTGCTACTGTCCATCCCTCAGACCCAGCCTGTGTATATCAGAAATAGAGATGAGCAGACATCTGATTTCAAACAGCCCCAAAAGAAAGGTCCTACGTGCACGTGTGGCCCTGACCATACAGCTGTGTCTTAACTCCCTCCCAATTTGAAGACCCACAAAACATGTCCTATGTCTGTTCATCCCAGAATCTCCTATTTACAGCAGAAACTTGATCCTGGAACAAACAGCTCCACAGACACCACCATACATCAACCTGAAAACCATCAGCATGAGTGTTCATTAGCAGTGAAAAACAACCTCTCAAAATCCAGTATTTCCAATTGGAAATGATCTCTTGTCTCCCATTCTCATTCCCCCTAACGGGAAAAAATAATAGCAGCTCCCCTAAAGTCAATATATGTTCTATTTATAATATTCAGAAACTTTAAAATCCAGTCTGCAAAAAGCAGAAGTTGTGAGCACGAGCATGCTTTCCTCTTGCATCTTTTCCTGATTACTATGCCCTGCTGCTATTTGTGAAATTCCAAGCATATGATATTTTGCACAATTTCTTTTTGAGGAGACAGGGCCTTCTACATGCATGATTTCACCAAACTGGGCTCCTTTTTCTTTCTTTTTAAAAAATATTTATTTATTGGGAGTCCGTGGTAGCGCAGTGGGTTGGGTGCAGGTGGCGCAAAGCACAAGAACTGGCTGAAGGATCCCGTTTCCAGCTCCCGGCTCCCCACCTGCAAGGGAATCGCTTTACAAGCGGAGAAACAGGTCTTGAGGTGTCTATCTTTCTCTCCTCCTCTTTGTCTTCCCCTCCTCTCTCCATTTCTCTCTGTCCTATCCAACAACAAAGACATCAATCATAACTACAATATAAAACGAGGGCAACAAAAGTGAATAAATAATAAATAAAAAAATATTTAAAAATATATATTTATTTATTTTCCCTTTTGTTGCCCTTGTTTTATTGTTGTAGTTATTATTGTTGTTGTTATAGATGTCATCGTTGTTGGACAGGACAGAGAGAAATGGAGAGAAGAGAGGAAGACAGGAGGAGAGAAACAGACACCTGCAGACCTGCTTCACTGTCTGTGAAGCGACTCCCCTGCAAGTGGAGAGCTGACAGCTCAAACTGGGATCCTTAACGCAGGTCCTTGCACTTGGAGCCACCTGCACTTAACCTGCTATACCACCACCAAACCCCCTTTTTCTTTCAGATAGAGAAACACCACAGCACCAGGTCTTCCTCTAGTGCTGTAGCATCTCCCAGGCAGTGCCAGGACTCAAACCTGAACTGTGCCCACATAACAAGGCACACGCTTTACCTGGTGAATTATATCCCCAGATACTTAAACCATTTTTCAAGGTTCATTTTTTATTTATTATACTTGAGAGAGAGTTTCATATGAGATGGGGTGGAGAAACACCAGAGCACCACTTTGGCACATATGCTGCCAGGAGTCAAGCCAGGAATCTTAGGCATGCAGGTCTGGCGCTCTACCAGTTGAGACAACTCATGAAGCTTCCTATCTGCAGGTGGGGACCGGGGGCTTGAACCCAGATCTTTGAGCACTGTAATGTGTGCACTTATCCAGGTGGTTGGTAATTGAATGGGGAAAGGGGTGATTTCTGGAGCTTTTTTGAAAGCAACATGTTGTATGATGTGGAATAGCACTTTAGTGTTTATTGTTAGGTTTTATGATTTAATCGTTTTCTAGATATTTGAACTTGGAAGGTAAATGAGGCTTCACAAGTGCAGGGCGGTGCCTCCTCATTTTCCTTCTGTTATGCTGTGTCTCCTCCTGTTTCTGGTTCAGCTCATGAGAGGAGCTCAACATGTTTACATGGAAAGTGCACTCATTCCTCTGTGAGCATGGCCCCCTTACACCCCCAAAGCTGTATTGGACAGTGCCTTCCAGGCTACAGGTTTAGGGGACAGGGGTTGAGAACAGTTGCTTAGCATCATCTTTTTTGGAAATTTATAGAAGACTTTCATATTTCTCCAGGTTTCCTTCCTCTTTCTGTGTCTCTCTATCTGTATGTCTGTCTATATCTCTCCTCTTTTTGAACCACACTCCACATCATGGTGTTTTATTTTTATTGGCCTGTTGAAATGCCCATGTTTTAAATTGAGGGCATAGAACATGTCTAGGAAGTAATGAGAATGGCTTTATCTTGTATCTCAAAGAGATACTTCCAGATGTTGAGTTCAACAATGGGTCACCAACTCCAATTTGATCACTGTACTCTCCCAGCGTGCATACACACTCTCACTCTCATGCCTTCCCTCCCTTCCTTACTCCCTCTCTCCTTTCTTTCTTTCTCTCTCTCTCTCTGGTGCACTGAGCAGAGCAGCCGCTGTGAAGACTTCTGTGGGCACAGGATCTCCGCATGCTGGAGCTTTGGGTCCCCAGCGGGCCTTCCTGCGCTGGGCTGCAAGGTCCTGCAGGGTACTTTGCAGCGCCTGGGGCTGGGCTCCAGCGCACCAAGGTGGGGGCCGCAGCCCCCGCGGGACATGCGCACCGGGTCCTCCGTGGTCCCCATGTCCCCGCTTGAACCGAGGGTCCCTGCGAAACAGTTGTCTGTTTGGAGACACTGGGGGGGGGGGGGAAGGAGGGCCGGCCAGGGGCCTGTGCTGGGGCTTGCTGTGCGAGGCACCAGGGGCTGAGCATCCCCCCTAGGCATGCAGGGGGTTGGCCCCTAGGCTGGAGCTCACACCGGCCGCCCCCCAGTGCGCAGGTGCCTCCCTGGGCGCTGAGTGCGCAGGCGTCAACCGCTGGCATGGACCAAAACCGGGCTGGAGCCCGGTTGGAGCGCGAGGCAGCAGCGGAGGCGGCAGCGCTGGACCAACAGGAACCCTGACTAACTGACCAACGGAGCCTCAAATCTTGGAGACAACGGGACTACGATGCCAGCCTAGGGGCCTGCTAGCCATGTGGCCCGGCACCTGCTGAGCCTGGAGCACTGGAGGATGTCCGAGCTGAGGAAGGTGCGACTGCAGGTTGCCATCAGGGGCAGGGGGGTGGTGGGTGGTGGGGTAGCGTCCCTGCGGAGCGCGCGGGTGTGGGCTGGGGACCCTGCGTGAGACTGCGTGGGAGCGGGAGCGCATAGGTCGCTGCTCCCGAGCCAGAGTGAGGTCCCCCGGCACCTGTGCGTGGGACCCCGAGTTGGCCGCGTGGCCCCGCGCCCCAGCGGCACTGAGTGCCTGGAGCCAGCACTCGAGTCCTGCACCATGGCGGGTCCCTGGGTCCTGGGCTCTGAGGTGCACGGCGGGAGCCAAGTGGGGCACCGCGGAGGTGCAATGGTCCCTCCTCGGCCCTGTGAGCCCAGTAGCCGGGAGACCCATGGAGGGGCTGACCAGAGAGAGGCCTACATGCTGACTGGGACTTTGGTTCCGGAGCTGGAGGGGCAGCCGCCATGGTGGTGGGGAGGGCAGGCGGCACATTGCACCCCCCCCCAACCTCCTTGGTCAATTCCGTGTGGTGACGCTCTCTGGGACCCACGGGAAAGGAGAGGCGTGGGGTCGCTGGTGCGGGTGGCCTCAGCTGCTGCGACTGGGGTGGGGGGAAGGCGTGCGCTGGCAGGGGGTGGCCGTTGCCTTGCTTTCCAAATTCAAGCAAGAGTGCTGGCTTTTTTAGGGGAGGTTGCTAAGCAAGGCACTACCAGGAGCAGGATTTTGTAACCAAGCCTCCCTTGGCAGCTGCTGTAGCTGCTCATGCCCCTTCCCTCTCTTGCAGGAGAAATAATGATGTGATGAGCACAGCCCTGCGCACCTTGGCCAGAGGGCAGCGGGTGCGGCCAGGTGGGCTGGCTGGGGTGTGTGTGTAGGGGGGCCGCTGCCCACCGCCCCGCCCCACCCAAATCACCCATCCCCGCGGTGGGCCAGGGGTGTCAGGACAAATTAGACTTGGGGAGCCTAAAGGAGAGAAGAGTTGCAAGAGGTGGGGAGGGGGTGGCGAGCTCGGGCGAGGTGGCTAGCAGAGGGGACCTGCCTGCACTGGCCCAGGAAACTCTGGGCTCCTCCTGGCTGGGGGCCCCCTCCAGCCTGTCGCTCTCGGTGAAGGTCTTGGGATTCAGAATCCATGATTTATCAGCGGTGGCACACTTGTATGGATTAACAATATGGCCATTGCCAGCAGAACCGTCTTCAATGTTGATTGATTCTGCAGGAGCTGTGTTAGGGAGATTGAAGCACTGTTGCCTCTCCATCACCGGCTGGAGTGCGGGGGGGGGGGGGGGGGAGGGGCACCTCACCTACCACTGAACTGGGGTGGAAGGGGTTGCCAGCTGGGGACTTCTCTGTTCTCACCCAGTCATCAATTTGGGGGTGGGTAGGCCTGTGCTTCTGATTGACACTCAGGGACTTTAGTCTCCTAAGACTTAAAGACTTCTCAGCAAGAAGACAATCTGAGAGTGTCCCTGTGGCACATTCAGAGATTCCAAAGCCCAGTTAGCAACAGACCCCCTTTTAGCTCCACTTTCACCCCTGGGAGTGACTCATTTAGATTTGAGGTTGAGTTGCATTACAGCACAATTTTCAGTTTACCTGCTTTATTTTGCTGGTGAAAGAAAGGTAATAGTTAACCAAGGGAAAAAAAAAGGTAAAATGATAAAAACATGTTAATTTTGGGCAGGTCAAGTTGTTACTCTGGGTTTTCAAAAAATGTCATTAATCAGAATTTTCCAGTAGCCAAATTGTCTTGTGCAGACAGCTGTGACTCAGAGATTTTGGCTCTAATAGTAGTTGTAGAGTGTGCACCATTTCCTTTAGATGGGGTGACTTTTTCATTGCCTGCAAGAGAACAAAAGAAGATTATTTTGTACCCCACATCTGGCATTATGGCTAGTGGGATTCAGGGTGTATGGTGTACGTGGGTACATTTGGACTGAGAGGTAGGGCCTTGCAGGCCTGCAGGGACAGGAACAGGAACTACACGCACCAAAGGCACTATCTTCTCCACCAACATTTAGAGTCGATTTATCCTCTGTCAGTAGTTCAGCAGACCTGAGGGTTCTTCTCAGTAAAAGTTGTTCAAGGGAACTGCACTTTATACATGCAAATCACTCAGTTCCCTTCAGTAACTCTTTCCTCCATGTTTCTCTGTTCTTGGTTAAGAGTTCATATAAGCCACAGATGTCATCTATGTCAATTGTCATGTCAAACTTGTCTATTGCACTTGAGACTAAAAGGTAACTTGAGTGAGCAAAATGAGTACTAAGTCCAGTAACCAAGCAGATGAAATAAAGGTTCTCAGTTCAGCATTCTAAGTCATTGTTTCAAACTCTTAAGCATTTATTCCTCCTTCTTCACAAGAACTTTGCACTTATAGTATAATTATCCTAAGTGGTACTGTTTGAGACAAAAATAAACATGTATTCTACTTTCCAATATTTCTGAATGTTATAGGTTACTTGTGGTGGAAATGAAATTTAACATGAAAAACCTTCTATATAATTCGGATTACATTGGTATTTCTCCCCTTTGACATATATATCCTGTAGCTCTCTGTTGTTAGGTTTTTTTAAATGGTATAAGTTACAAAACAAATAATAGCAATTAATAATAATACTCAATAGAAAAAGTCCTTTGGGGGGCCGGCAGTAGTGCTTCAGGTTAAGCATACATTGTACGAAGTGCAAGGACCTGTGAAAGTATCCCAGTTCAAGCCCCAGCTCCCTACCTACATGGGAGTTGCTTCACAGGTAGTGAACCAGGTCTGCAGTCATCTCTTTCTCTTTCCCTATCTTCCCTTCCTCTCTCAATTTCACTCTGTCCTGGGACCAGATGGTGGCACACTTGGTTGAGTGCACATTTCACAATGTGCAAGGACCCAGGTTCGAGCTCGGTTCCCACCTGCAGGGGGAAAGCTTCATAAGCGTTGAAGCAGGGCTGCAGGTATCTCTCTGTCTCTCTACCTCTCTATCACCCTCTTGATTTCTGGCTGTCTATATCCACTAAATAAGTCAATAAAGATAAAAAAAGGGAGTTGGGTGGTAGCACAGCATGTTAAGCACATGTGGCGCAAAGTGCAAGGACTGGCATAAAAATCCCTGTTCGAGCCCCTGGCTCCCCACCTGGAGAGGAGTCGCTTCACACATGGTGAAGCAGGTCTGCAGGTGTCCCTTCCCCCTCTCTGTCTTCCCCTTATCTCTCCATTTTTGTCTGTCCTATCTAACAACGATGACATCAATAACAACAATAATAAAAATCAACAAGGGAAACAAAAAGGAAAAATAAATATTAAAAAAAGAAAAAAATCACTCTGTCCTATCCTATAAAAAAGTGCTTTTCAGAATTAAATACATTGTATTTCATGTACCTAGAACCTGACCAGTTTTTTAAGTAAAGGATTATAATGGGGCTTTTTTAAAATTGTTACAGGAACTGTTATTGCTCTTAACAGAGTATCTCTCATGAAATGCACACAGGGTGAAGAGATGCCTTGATGCTTTTGTTATTGAAAACAATGTATTGAGGTGACGACTAGGAGATAGCTCACTTAGTAGAGCACACACTTTGCCATGCTAAGTATTCATAGGAGCACCATGCATAGGGGAAACTCCATGAGTGGTAAAGTAGTGCTGTGTTGTTTCTCCACCCTCTCTCCCCCTCTCTCTCTCTCTCTCTCTCTCTCTCTCTCTCTCTCTCTCACCCCTTTCTATATTCCATCCTCTGTATGAAAAAAAAGAGAGAGAAAATAGTCTACTTGGAGTGGTTGATTGTTGCAGACACTGGTGGCAAAAAAGTAAGTATATAATATTGATTTAAGAAAACATGGAAGTCATAGTTTCTCAGTTGCCCAAGTTATTGAATAATAGACACTTTGACTACAGATTTTAAAGGAGTGTTAATTAAATATAGTTTATTGACACACAGAATAGATATGCCCTGGTCTTTCACTGGACACAATAAAAATAACTATGCCCTTGTGCCCTGGGCAGAAGGGAGTCCTGTGTCTGCACTGCCAGTACATTGGTTATGAAGAGTTGTGTTCAGGAAGTCAGTCATAAAGACAAGATGAGTCAGTGGGCAGCACATATAACTTACCATGAGTTTGAGTCTTGGCACCACATGGGAGTACCATGGATAGCACTCTGGTAGCTCCCCTGATGAGGTAGAATGATGATGTGATACCCCTCTTCTCTCCTATCCCCCAGATAGTGAAGAAAGAAAAAGGGCCAAAGAGGTCTCTCAGTAGTGTTATCTGCCACAAATGAAGCCATAAATTGATGTTGCATATGTACAAGGCTCAGAGCTCATTTCTGTCACTACATTAAAACAAATAAATAAGCAGGAAGTCAGCAAGCAGAGTGTTCTCCTGCAGTTAAATCACTTGTAAGGACTGACAAAGTTGCTCACTTGGATAATGCAGAGCTTTGCCACATGTGTGACCCAAGTTTGAGCCAGGGCCCCCGTAGCATTGAAGAAAGCCTTAGTGCTCTGGGCCTCACATTTAGTCCCTTGGAGTGATAGTCCTCTTGGGATGATCTGTCATTTCTCAGAGAGAACATTATAGGGCTCACTCTTGAGAAAATGTGCCTCTCCTGAATTATTCCCAGTCATTTTTCCATGATGGATGCCTCCAGCTTTTATTCTTAAACTCTCTTTCCTGCTAGAAGAAGTTGTCCTGCACTCTTGCACTTGTGATTGGCCCTCCATAGACATTTGCATGTAAATTTCCATGGACTAACATATTTGCCTTTCTGAGAGTCTTGCTATTTTCAAAATGGGTTCTGCTTTGTCTAATGAGAACCCTTCCTGTTTGAGAATTTTGGTATCCAGGGATAAGATAACATGACATTTATTTATTTATTTTTCAGTTGAACAGAAACATGCCTTTTGAGCAGAGGGAATCCTCGGGAAGAAGGCTGAAAGGGAGTGGGGCCTAGAATTGTTGCTGGGTGCCAACAGCTTAGGTGGTGACTGTCTGTACACAGAGCAACATGGCCACTTTACTGTGAATTCAGGCAAGAATCTGGTTGTCTGTCCATGGCAACCAAAGTAAAGTATGAGTTTTTCTAAAATAATAATAATTACATGAAAACTACTGAAGAGCAAGATTTTCAGTCTTAAGCTGATATTCTCATCTGGTATAGTCATAGAATAACAAAAAAGAAAACTTTTAATGAGTCATTGCTAAAAAGGAACATTTGCAACAAGACTTTCCTTAAAATCATAGAAAATATGTTAACAGTAACTTTGTAAGTTTAGGTAGGCATTACCTTTAAAATGATGTACTATACTCGCACAGAAGAAAAAAAGTACTGAACTAATCCACCAGAACCTGTAAGTATATATGTTAAGCCAGCCAAGATTTTATTATCCCCTTGTCTTTCATGAAATGTTGTCCTGCTCTCCTGCATGAGGATGAATTGGAGCCCCCCTGGGGTGACAGTTCAAGTGGTATCACTGAGTTCTGATCCTAATACTCAAAAGGGGACAGAATCAATGCTCATTTGATAGGATTGTCACAAGGATGAAGTGAAACTGTGGCTGTACAGCATACAACATTTAGAGAAGCTCCGGAGGTGACTCAGTAGGTAGAACACAGAGCCTGTGTGTGTGAGAGTCCCAAGTTCAATCCCTGGTATGTACATGCTAGAGTTGTTACTGATTCTCTCTTTCTCCTAAATAAGTACATACATACATAATGAAATTTCCCCCCTTTTTATTTGATAAGACAGAGAGAAATTGAGAGGAGGGTGAGGAGACAGCCAAAGAGAAAGAGGAAACATTTGAAGTACTATGTCACTGCACATGAAGCTTTCCTCCTGCAGATGGGGACCTGGGACTTGAACACCATTACCACTACAACATGTGTGCCCAACTATGTGCACCACTGCCCAGTCTCCATATTTTAAAAAGAAAGCATTTAGCATAGTGCTCACAGTCATGCTCAATGAAGCTGGTTCATTGAGACCCAGTTGCAGCCATCTTGCATAGGTTGTGACCAGGCCATCTTCATATTACCATCCACCCAGAAAATAATGATTTATAGGACAGTTCTTACATGGGTTCTTTGTTCATCCTTCCATGATAGGTATCTACACACCATTCCCATCATCAATTTTGCCCCACCACTCTGCATTGGGTCCCTGATAGCCACTCAACTCCCTTCCTTGGGCTTTCTGCAATGGATAACATCTAGTCTGATTTTCACCCAGTGTTTTATCTTTCATTCTTTTAAAAAAATGTTTTATTTATTCCCTTTTGTTGCTCTTTTTATTGTTGTAGTTACTACTGTTTTTGTTGTATAGGGCAGAGAGAAATGGAGAAAGGAGGGGAAGACAGAGAGGTGGGAGAGAAAGACAGACACCTGCAGACCTGCTTCACTGCCTGTGAAGCGAATCCCCTGCAGGTGGGGAGCTGGGGGCTCAAACAGGGATCCTTACACCAGTCTTTGCGCTTTGTGCCACGTGCACTTAACCCACAGTGCTACCGCCCGACTCCCTGTGTTTTATCTTTCTTAAGTTCCACTTATAAGTGAGATCATATAGTGTCCTTTCTTCTCTTTTTGATTGATCTCACTTAACATGATTTCTTCAAGTTCCATTGAAGATGGGGCAAAAGAGATTGTTACATCATTTTAAATAACTGAATAGTATTCCATTATGAATATAGACCACAAGTACCTTTCTCTTCTATTCCCTTCTCCTTCCTCCTCCTCCCCCTTCTCTTCTCTTCTTTTCTCCCCTCCCCTCCCCTCTACTCAAAGACTATTTGAAAAGATAGAGTAAGCTATTATTAATAATTTGAAACAAGGGCAACAAAAGGATAAATAAACAAAAAAGAATTTGAAGGCATCTTTTAAAAAATTAACATATATATATATATATATATATATATATATATAATTGGGGGCCTGGTGGTAGTGCAGTGGATTAAGTGCACATGATACAAGGCTCAAAGCCTGGCCTAAGGATCCTGATTGGAACCCCTAGCTCCTGACCTGCGGGAGGGGTCACTTCACAAGTGGTAAAGATGGACTGTAAGTGTCTCTCTCTCTTTCCCCATCTCTGTCTTCCTGTCCTCTCTCAGTTTCTCTCTGTCCTATCCAACAACAATAACAACATTGTTAATAACAACGATGATAAGCAACAAAAGGGAAAATAGCCTCCAGTAGCAGTGGATTATAGTGCAGGCACTGAGTTCCAGCAATAACCCCAGAGGTAAAAAAAATCAACATTTTTCATGTGAAATCATAGGAGACTAAAAAAAGATATGGCTTTTAAATCCCCAGAGCCCTGTTGCCTCACTTGGGAAAGACAGAAACAGGATGGGGGTATGGACCCACCTGTCAATGCCCATGTCCAGTGGAGAAGCAATTACAGAATTCAGAACTCCTCCTTCTGCACCCCATAAAATCTTTGCACCAGTGGTTGGGCAGTAGCACAGCGCGTTAAGTGCACGTGGTGCAAAGCTCCAGGATTGGAGTAAGGATCCCAGTTCGAGCCCGCAGCTCCCAACTGTAGGGTGGCCACTTAACATGTAGTGAGGCAGGTCTGCAGGTGTCTGTTTTTCTCTCCCCACCTCTGTCTTCCCATCCTCTCTGGATTTCTCTTTGTCCTATCCAACAACAATAGCAATGGCTACAATAACCACAGCAGTAACAACTAGGACAAAATAATGGAAAATAATGACCTCCAGGAGCAGTGGACTGTAGTGCAGGCACCAAGCCACAGCTGTAACCCTGGAGGAAAAAAAAAAAGAAATCTTTGGTCCATTCTCCCAGAGGGATAAAGATTAGGGAACCTTCCAGTGGAGGGGAGGGTATAGGGAACTCTGGTGACTGGAGTTGTATGGGATTGTGCTTCTCTTATCCCACAATCTTGTTAATCATTAAATCACTAATTAAAAAAAAAAGATAAAAAATCTATAAAAACACAGAAGCACACTATCTGCTAGCTACCTTCTTAGTAACCTTCTGAAGCTTTACATCCATTCTGTAGTATATTTAGAAAAGAGTTTATTCTAGCTAGCTTAACACAAATACTAAAGAAAACATGTTCTTTATACACTTGTTGCTGAAGGAACATTGCTTGGTTTTTTTCCCTATTTTTATTAGTGATTTAATAATGGGTTTAATTGTTGTCATTGTTGAGTCATATGATTTAATTATTGTCATTTGTGGTCAGTCTCTTGTCAGTTTTGTGACATCCAGGTATCTTCTCCCAATTTCCACATTACCTTTGTGTGTGTGTGTGTGTGTGTGTGTGTATGAAATTTTCTTTTAATGTGAAGAAGCTGTTAAATTTGATGTAGTCCCAGTAATTTAACCTTGTTTTAGTTTTGCTTACCCATAGTGTGACGAGTCTCCAAATAGAGCCTGATGTTAAATTGTGGACGTGTTTCACCAATGTTTTCCTCTCTATAAATTTTAGTCTCAGTTCCAATAACCAGATCTTTGATCCATCTTGAGTTATTTGGCATATGGTGTTAAGGGCTGGTGCAGTTTCATTTTTCATTGACTATTCAGCATCAGCTATTTAAGAGGTCTTTTTCCCTCCCACCCCCCCACTGAAAAGTTTTTTTCCCTTTATTATGTACACTCATATGGGTTTGTTTATGAAATTTCAATTTCCTTTTGTTGGTCTATAAATTGGTTTTGTTCCATTACAGTATGTAACATTAATTACTATTGCTTTGTAGCATCAATGGAAGTCAGGAATGTTATGTATGCATTGTTTGGTTTTTGCTAGACTGCTATGGTGTTGACTCCCCTCTGGACATCTTTAATAAAATATTTTCAATAAATGTGAAAACGCATACCTTGGGATTCATAGTGTGATTATTAATACATGTCCCTATTAGTGTGATTATTAATACAAGTCCCTATTGGTCTGAGCTCACAGCTCATGGTCACAGCTGGGAACATTGCAGGCTGCACTCATTTCAGGACACAGTGTTTTTTGAGTGGCAGAGCAGGATACCTTAGCCTCCCTTCAGAGACTGGGGCTATCCCAAAGTCACTGCTTTATGGTGAAGACAAGGTCATAGAAGGGCCCACAAAATGCCCTTCTTGATGGATTTTTTCCAGGGGCTGGGCTCCAGCGCACTGCGGTGGAGGCCGCAGCCCCTGAGGGACATGTTCCCAGGGACCCTCCCTGGTCCCCATGTCCCAGCTTTCCCTGCTGGTCCCCTCACAGCACTTGTCTGTTTGGAGGGACTCGGGGGTGGGGTGAAGGAGGGCGGGCGGGCCAGGGGCCTGGGCTGGGGCGCGCGGTGCGAGGCAACAGGGGCTGAGCGCCCCCCTAGGCATGCAGGGGGCTGGCCCCTCTGGGTGGAGCTCGCACAAGTTCCCCCCCCCCCCAGTGCGCAGGTGCCTCCCTGGGCACTGAGTGCACAGGCGCCAACTGCTGGCAGGACCTAAACCAGCCTAGAGCCCGGTCAGAGTGCGAGGCGGCAGTGGAGGAAGCAGCCCAGGACCCACTCGAACCCTGACTGACTGACCAACGGAGCCTCGAGTCTCAGAGGCAACTGGACTACGACGTCCGCCTAGGGACCCGCTTGCAATGTGGCCCAGCACCTGCTGAGCCTGGAGCACTGGAGGATGTCCATGCTGAGGAAGGTGCGACTGCGGGGCCAGGTCAGGTCTGGGCGCGGGCGCCGTCGCGGGAGGGGGTGGCAGGTGGCAGGGTAGGGTCCCCGCGGAGCGGGCAGGTGTGGGAAGGGACCCTGCGCGAGACTGCGTGGGGGCGGGAGCGTGTAAGTTGCTGCTCCCGAGCCAGAGCAGGTCCTCTGGCACCTGTGCCTGGGACCCAGAGTTGGCAGCGTGGCCCCGCGCCCGGGCTGCACTGAGTGCCCGGAGCCAGCGCGCGTCCAGCACCATGGAGGGGCCCTGGGTCCCGGGCTCTGGGGTGCATGGCGGGCACCGAGTGGGGCGCCGCGGAGGTGCGAAGGTCCCTCCTCAGCCCTGTGAGCCCAGTAGCCAGGAGACCCATGGAGGGGCTGACCAGCGAGAGGGCTACATGCTGACTGGGACTCGGGTTCCAGCGCTGGAGGGGCAGTCGCCTTAGTGGTGGTGGGGCAGGCGGCACATCGCACCCCCCCAAACCTCCTTGGTCAGTTCCTTGTGGTGAAGCTCTCTGGGACCCGCGGGAAAGGAGAGGTGTGGGGTCGCTGGTGCGGGGTGGCCTTGGCTGTGGTGACTGGGGTGTGGGGAAGGCGTGCGCCGGCAGGGGGTGGCCAACTCCCAGCTCTCCAAGTGCTAGCGAGCTTGCCAGGCTTTTTTAGGGTTGGTTGCTAATCCAGGCACTACCTTGTGCAGGATTTTGTAACCAAGCCTCCCCTGGCAGCTGCTAACGCCGCTCGCACCCTTTGCTCACTTGCTGGAGAAATAATGATCTGATGAGCACAGCCCTGCGCGCTGTGGCCAGGGGGCAGCAGGTGCGCCCAGGTGGGCTGGCTGGGGTGTGTGTGTAGGGGGGCCACTGTCCACCACCTCGCCCCACCCACCCGCGCTGCGCCAGGGGTGTCGGGACAAATTAGACTTGGGGAGCCTAAAGGAGAGAAGAGTTGCAAGAGGTGGGGAGGGGATGGCGAGCTCGGGCGAGGCGGCAAGGAGAGGGGACCTGCCTGCAGTGGCCCAGGAAACTCTGGGCTTGTCCTGGCTAGGGAACCCCACCAGCCTGTCGCTCTCGGTGAAGGTCTTGGGATTCAGAATCCATGATTTATCAGTGGTGGCAGTCTTGTATTGCCAGGAGAACCATCTTCAGTGTTGATAGATTCTGCCTGGGCAGAGTTAGGGAGATTGAAGCGCTGTCTCCTCCATCACCTTTGGCTGGAGTGCACAGGGGGAGGCCACCTCACCTGCCACTGGACTGGCGGTGGGAGGGGTTACTGGCAGGTGGGGGACTTATCTGTTCTCACCCAGTCATCAATTTGGGGCGGGGAGGCATGTGCCTCTGATTGACACTCAAGGACTTTAGTCTCCTAAGACTTGAAGACTCTTCTCAGCACAATCAGAGAGTGTCCCTGTGGCACATTCAGAGATTCCAAAGCCCAGTTATATATATCTTTTTAAAAAACTGAGCACCA
The DNA here is from genome assembly GCF_950295315.1 of Erinaceus europaeus. Classification (NCBI taxonomy): domain Eukaryota; kingdom Metazoa; phylum Chordata; class Mammalia; order Eulipotyphla; family Erinaceidae; genus Erinaceus; species Erinaceus europaeus. The sequence continues at coordinate 174,732,183 of NC_080163.1, forward strand.
CAAATGAAAGACACAAATAGGCTGGTTGTATGGATCAACATGCCAACTCCCATGTTTAGAGGAGAAGCAGTTACGGAACGCAGAACTCTCAACTTCTGCACCGCAAAAGGAATTCTGGTCCATACTCCCAGTGGGAGGAGAAATGTTATGGGAAGGTGACTCGAAGATGACTATTTACAGAAGGAATAGGTCAACTCAAATCTTTAACCTTGGGAGAACCACTGCAGTTTCCAATGAAGGGGCAGAAAAGGAATGGAATTGTACTTCTGTTGTCTCATAATTTTATAAATAAATATTAAGCCACTAATAAAAACCTTTAAAAACTTGAATCATCTGTGTTCAGGCAGTGGCACTCCCAGTTGAGTGCACATATTGACATGAGCAAGGACCTAGGTTCAAGCCCTTGGCCTCCATCTGCAGGGAAGAAGCTTCATGAGCAGTGAAGCCAGGATGCAGGCATGTCTCTTTCTCTCTCCTTCTTTCTCCCCAACCCCTGTCAGTTTCTTTCTGTTCTGTCAAATATGAAGGAATCAAAAACCAAAAAAAAAAAGGGGAGGAAAAATGAATGGTCACTAGGGTCAGTGGATTCATTGTGGAAGCACCAAGCCCCAAATGATAACCCTGGTGGAAAAATAAAATCTAAAAATGGTAGAATTTTGTATTCAATTATCATAATAATGTAGTAGCATAATATTGTAAGTTTGGAAATAGATTAAAGATGCCATCTTAAGCAACAAAAGCAAATTAATATGTAAAGTATGATGGATTCCTTGTGCAGGCACCAATCCCCAGCAATAACCCTGATGACGAAAGCAAACAATAACAACAACAACAACAAAACTGAAAAAAAATGATGTTGAGATAAAGAAGTTAAAAGAATCTTAAAATCTAAAGCAAACAGTTAAACAGTAACAAGTCAGCCCACATATCCTTGTAGACTCTATATAGAAGCCAGTGTGCAGACATCAGATAAAACAACAGTGCTGTTGGGGGATGGTCTAGACGTGAATTGCAGTAGATAATGAAAAATAAAATTGTTTCTAGAATGTGATTAGTAGTCTTTTTAGTTACATAGCATTTCCTCTCATTGTACACATTTGAAATGTTAACGAATCTAATTTCTTTGATACTTGATTAAAACCAAGAGCGAAGTACAGTGATGATGAGGAGCAATAAATAACTTCAAAAAAGCCCCCAGGGTTGACTCACTCACCAGCTGGGCGGCCAGTCTCAGTGAAGATTCATGTGAACACCATACCTCTGGACCTGTATGGAGACTTTCCATGAAGTCTTGGAAGAGTGTCTGTCACACTCATGCTTAATGTACCCAAGTGTGGATTAACTAGGGGACAGGTGACCCTTTCAAATCACATGTAGGAACAACTCCAAATTCAGTTAAACTCGGTCCTCTTGCTTGTCTCCAAAGATCCACGGAGCACCCCCTGGTCTCTTCCCTGGCTGGTGAGTTTTTTCACCCGCCTGTTGCTGCTTCTGCTGTTCAGACCTCTTTTAATGTGGATGTCCATGTTCACTACAGGCTGTGTTGCAGAATAGACTCACTGCCCTGTTGTTTTTTTTTATTTAAGTTTCAGGTGATCTTCAAGGGTTTTATTCAACAGCTTCTTCTTTGGGACACCATCTTTGAAGTTTCTGAGTTTTCCTTCTGCTTTGATCTGATAAACTAGGCCTTGAAGACTGACTGCTAAGCCTCCTTACATGTTCCTGCTATGCACAGTTTCCTGCCAGTGGAGGCCTTGATGCTGTTGCCTGACCTCTTCAACAGTCCTTTTCTTCTGCTCAACTCCCAGAACTTGCTGCACCTCCTGGTTTGAATGGGAACGTCCATCGTCCCCATCTATTTTCCAGGAAGTTTTGCTGCTCCAAGAGCTTTAGTTTCCTCTTCCTCTCCTTTTGTTTGGCCGGGTGGGGAGGACCTCAGGCTTCTTGCATGTCTCGTCACTCTAGCTGACGTTGCCCATTCATATAGTGATAGACTGAAACACCACTGCTGGGGCCAGATGGTGGCACATGTTACAATGTGCAAGGACCCAGGATTAAGCCACCAGCCCCATCTGCAGGGGTGGGGGGAAGAAGCTTCACCAGTGGTGAAGCAGGGCTGTAGGTGTCTCTCTGTCTCTCTCCCTCTGTATCTCCCCCTTTCAATTTCTGGCTATTTCTATCCAACATATAAAGATGAAAGAAAGGAAGAATGAGGGACCTGGGTAGTGGTGCAGCGGGTTAAGCGCAAAAGGGATGAAGCGCAAGGACTGGCATAAGGCTCCAGGTTCCAGCACCTGGCTCCTCACCTGCAGGGGGTTCGCTTGGTAGGTGGTGAATTAGGTCTACAGGTGTCTTTCTTTCTCTTCCATCTCTGTCTCCCCCTCTTCTCTGGATCTCTCTCTGACTTTACCAACATCGACAATAGGAATAATAATAGAGAGGGAAGAGAGAGGTAGAGGGAGTGAGGGAGAAAGGAAGCAAGGAATAAAGAAAGAGAAAGAAAGAAAGAAAGAAAGAAAGGAAGGAAGGAAGGAAGGAAGGAAGGAAGGAAGGAAGGGAGGGAGGAAGGAGGTAGGAAGGAAGAAAGACCACTCTCTGAAACTTGCTCTGGTGCTGTGGTACCTCACTATGGTACTAGAACCTGAATCTGGACCACGTGTGTGGCAAGATTCTTGTCCTGCTTGATGGAATACATCTCCAGTCCTCTTTCTTCACTTTTTATTTCATTTTTATCTGATTCTTGTGTTTTTAAATTTTATTATTAGATTGTAAAATTCCAGTGTATAGTGCCATCTCACACCCAGCACCAGAGTCCTGAATCCCAACCACTCCACTACCCAGAGATGACCGTTAGAGTTCTCACAAGTCTTACACTTCGCTTGATTCTGTTTTGTTTTTTCAAGTTCATGTTTCAGTTCTCTATATTCCACATGAGTGAAACCATCTGAGAGTTGTCTTTAATGCCTTTATTTATATCTATAAAAAAAATCATCTCCAGTTCTATCCACTTTGTCCTGAAAGACACAATAGCATCTCTCTTTGATTGCAGAGTAGCATTCCACTGAATATATATCCCATAACTTCTTTAGCTAGTCTTCTGATGATGGCATTTAGGCTGCTTCCACTCTTTGACTATTGTGAATAATGCAGCTATGAACATAAGAGTGTCTATGTCCCTTCACATTTGAGTGTACTTTGGATAAATGCCTGTATGGAGTTATGGGTTATATATTATATATATTATATATATGGGAATATTACTGTGCATTCAGAAAAATATGATTACGTACAAAACTTTTAGACAAGTTGTTCAATTTTCTTGAAATATGCCACTGAGTCTTGATAGGGGTTGCATTGTAATTGTACATTAGTTTTGGTAGAAAGACCATTTAATATTGTTTATTCTTCCAATCCAGGGACGAGGAATGTTCTTCAATTCTTGTGTGAAAAGAAATTCTCTATTTCTTTTAACAGTGCCCAATAGTTTTCCTTTATGTGTTTGTGTGGTTTATTTTTTTTAACCTCCTTTGTGAGAACATCCCAAGGTATTTTATATTTTTGATTGTAAATGTACTTGAGTCTTTTATTTTACTCTCTTCTAACTTTTTTTGTATACAGAAATGACACAGACTTATGAGTATTGACTTTATATCCTGTTACTTTATGAAATTTATTAAATACTTCAGTAGTTTGTCCGTAGAGCCTTGAGGTTCTCCAGACATGTTATCAGTCAGTAGCAAATAGTGCTAGTTTAATTTTTCTTTCTAATTTGCATATATTTGATATCTCTTTCTTGTCTGGCTGCAGTGGTGAGGACCTCAGTGACTATAGTGAATAACAGTGGAGGTAGTGGACATCCTTGTTTGGTTTTCCCCATTGAGAATGATGTTAGCTGTGGGTTTGTCTTAATGGTGTTTACTAGGTTGTGATTTTTTCTTTTCCTTCTCTCTCTCTCTCTCTCTCTCTCTCTCTGTCTGTCTCTCCCTTTTTCTGGCATGGTAGATTTTATTGATTGGACTTCACATATTGATCCATTCCTGTTTCTCAGGGATGAATCCCGTTTTACTTGGTGAATTATTTTCTTGATATGTTAGACTCGTTTTCTGTGTTTTTTAAAAAACAAATTGCAATTTCTTTTTCATTATTATATTAATGTATTTATTTAAAAATGGAAACCTTTTACAAACACTTGTATATTTATGGAATGGAGGAAATGATTCTCTAAGGAGTATAAAAAAGAACTGCACCAGAAAAGGCAAAAACACTGAGTAACACATCAAATTCATGCATTTCCTTTTAAGTTGCACATCACCTGTTCATACTTAGTTGAAGCTTTTCTCCCTTGCTCAAGATCAACTGCAGCTGCCATAAGTAAACATGTTTTCTGTGAGATCATAACTACTTGGTCAGAAGGACAAAACTGGGACATCTATGAGAAATGGCCAGAACACTAATAAATAGTAATAATACTTCCAGATGAACTCAAAGAATAAGAATGAATTAGATAATTCAGCTGAAAAAGCATCTCACTAAGAATTCTATAGACTATAGCATTGATTATTGGTTTCAATTTTATGTTGTTTTCTCACTGATTTTAGCACCTCCCTAGAAATAAAAACACTTTATTTACCTGAAAAAAATACAAATTGATTGAAAAACCTAAATGATTCCTTTTCTCCATCATGTCAGTGCTTTAAAACATAATGTTAAACAGTAGATCTTTGAGGGCTTTTAACTATTTGTCTCTCGTGTAGATTGTTGCTTCTTTTCTTCCTCACTTAATTCAAGTGCATGGTTTTTGTTAATTTTTGGTAATCTCTTTAATAATATGGGGTGTGTCATCTCCCTCTTGCCAGATCATCTCTTCCCTACATTCTGCACAAATCAGAGATTTAACTATCACCTTGTGACAGACAGTTCATGTAAAAATCCCTGCAAATATGTGCAGAGATATGATTAGTTAATGAGTTAATGAGATGTCTTTGAGCCCTACATTCCCGTGATCATTCTTGGTGCCTAATTTTAATGAATATAAACAGTCGTTTCTGTATTCTCATCTAACTCTTCAATTAAGTTTTCTAAAAAGAAATGCCACCCACTAGTAGATCTAAAATTAAATTTCATGTTGATTATAAAAGTCGGTAATTCAAGAGGTAGATTATGGGGGAAGATCCTGAAGATGATATCATGGCTGGAAAAAGGACCAGAAAGCTGAATCAGGGAAGAGAGTAGCTCCCAAATGTGGGAAAGGTGTATAAATATTGATGACTGTAAGCCCCAAAAATTTGATCTGATTTGATGCCCATATTCATCTTAGGAGCCTATATGACCTCTGCATCCCTATAGATCTGAGTTCACATTCTGTGGTCATGAGTACGAATGTTCCAAGTTGCCCCAATTTAGGATCCATCATCCTCAGGTGGAACATAGGGTATGTTGTCCATCCTCCCTTAGGAGCATGAAATATTCTTTACTCAGAGACTATTTGAAAAGATAGAGTCAGCTGTTATGAAGAATTTGAAACAACAAGGGCAGCAAAAGGGAAAATAAATAAATAAAATTAAAAAATAATTTGAAAGCATGTTGTAAAAAATTAACAAGTATATTATAAAAGAAAAAAAATCGAGGACCAGGCGGCAGTGCAGTGGTTTAAGCACACATGGTGCAAATCTCAAAGACTGGCCTAAGAGTCCCATTTGGAGACCCTTGCTCCCCACCTGCAGGGGGGTCACTTCACAAGAGGTAAAGCAGGACTGTAGGTGTCTCTCTCTCTTTCCCCGTCTCTGTCTTCCTGTCCTCTTTCATATTCTCTCTGTCCTATCCAACAACAGTGACAACAGTGTTAATAACAAAAATGATTAGCAACAAAAGGGAAAATAGCCTCCAGGAGCAGTGGATTATAGTGCAGGCACTGAGCCCCAGCAATAACCCCAGAGGTTTAAGAAAATCAACATTTTTCATGTGAAATCATAGGAGACTGAAAAAAAGATATAACTCTTACCTCCCCAAAGCCCTGCTGCCTCACTAGGGAAAGACAGAAACAGGTTGGGGGTATGGACTTACCTGTCCATGACCATGTCCAGTGGAGAAGGAATTACAGAAGTCACAACTCTACTTTCTGCACCCCATAAAGTCTTTGGTCCAGGGGCTGGGTGTTAGGGCAGCGGGTTAAGCGCACATGGCACAAAGCTCCAGGATTGGAGTAAGGATCCCAGTTCGAGCCCCCTTTTCCGCAACTGCTGAGTTGGCACTTCATAAGTGGTGAAGCAGGTATGCAGGTATCTGTCTTTATCTCCCCACCTCTGTCTTCCCATCCTGTCTGGATTTCTGTCTGTCTTATCCAACAACAATAGCAATGGCAACAATAACCACAGCAGTACCAACAAAGACAAAAGAATGGAAAATAATGACCTCCAGAAGCAGTGGACTGTAGTGCAGGCACCAAGCCACAGCTGTAACCCTGGAGGAAAAAAAAAGGAATCTTTTGTCCATTCTCACAGAGGGATAAAGATTAGGTAACCTTCCAGTGGAGGGGACAGTATAGGGAACTACGGTGACTGGAATTGTATGGGATTGTACTTCTCTTATCCCACAATCTTCTTAATCATTATTGAATCACTAATTTAAAGAAAGTAAGAGAAAAAAAATCTATAAAAACAAAGAAGCACACTATCTGCTATGTGCCTTCTTAGTAACTTTCTGAGGCTCTACATCCATTCTGTAGTATATTTAGAAAAGAGTTTATTTAGCCTAGCTAGCTTAACACAAATACTAAAGAAAACATGTTCTCTATACACTTGTTGAGGGAGGAACATTGATTGTTTTTTTTTCTATTTTTATTAGTGATTTAATAATGAGTCTGTTCTGTTGTTATCGTTGAGTCATATGATTTGTTTATTATCATTTGTTATCCGTTTCTTGTCAGTTGTGTGACATCCAGGTATCTTCTGCCAAATTCTGGGTTACCTTTGTGTGTGTGTGTGTGTGTGTTTGTGTCTGTGTCTGTTTATTTTAGAAGAAGCTGTTAAATTCGTAGAAGCTGATATATTTGATGTAATCCCAGTAATTTTTTAAAAAAATATTTTATTTATTTTCTCTTTTGTTGTCCTTGTTGTTTTTTTTGTTGTTGTTGTAGTTATTATTGTTATTGATGTTGTCTTTGTTAGATAGGACAGAGAGAAATGGAGAGAGGAGGGGAAGACAGAGAGGGACAGAGAAAGATAGACACCTGCAGACCTGCTTCACCGCTTGTGAAGCAACTCCCCTGCAGGTGGGGAGCCTGGGGCTCGAACCAGGATCCTTATGCTGACCTTGTGCTTTGTGCCACCTGCGCTTAACCCGCTGAGCTACAGCCCGACTCCCTTATATATTTGATGTAGTCCCAGTAATTTATCCTTGTTTTAATTTTGCTTACTCATAGCAATGAGTCTCCAAATAGAGCCTGATGTTAAATTGTGGATGTTTTTCACCAATGTTTTCTTTATATTTTTTATTCTCAGTTCCGATAGCCAGATCTTTGACCCATTTTGAGTTAATTTGGCATATGGTGTTAATTACTGGTGCAGTTTCATTTTTCTCCAATTGACTACCCATCGTCAGCTATTGAACAGGACTTCTTTCCCCCCTACTGAAAAGGTTTTAGTCCTTTATTATGTATGCACATGTGGGTTTATTTTCCCTTTCTGCCCTTGCTTTTTATTGTTATAGTTATTATTGTTGTTGTTATTGATGTCATCATTGTTAGATAGGACAGAGAGAAATGGAGAGAGGAAGGGAAGAGAGAGACGGAGAGAAAGATAGACACCTGCAGACCTGCTTCACCACCTGTGAAGTGACCCCCCTGCAGCCTCTTTCCATTTCTCTCTGTCCTATCCAATGACAACGATGATATCAACAACAGTAACTTCAACAATAAAAATAATAATAATAATCCCAGGCATTTCTTCTTCTTCTAGCGTTTGCCCTTCTTTCGTAGCCAGTCAACAGCATCAGGTTGAGCCTGATGTAAAATTTCGAGACCTCCTTTGAATCTGTAGAGATGGCAGTCGTTGACTATGTGGGTCATAGTCTGTCTGTAGCTGCAGGGGCAGTTCGGGTCGTCTCTGGCTCCCCAGCGATGGAAAATAGCGGCACACCAGCCATGGCCTGTTCGATAGCGATTAAGGGGGCCCAATCATAACGTGCTAGGTCAAAGCCGGGTTGACACTTGCAGGGGTATGTGATGAGGTGTTTGTTCTTTACCTCAGCTGACTGCCAACTCTCTTTCCAAGAGTCTGGGACAGAGAAGTTCACTGTAGGCGTAGGGGACCAGATTGGGTGACGAGACGTCAAGCGTTGGACAGGGTGGGCGAGGATATCTGCGTATATTGTCAGGTCCGGTCAAGCGTAGACGTGGGAAATGAACCGAGCGTAGACGTGGGAAATGAACTTAGATGATGCCGCATCCCGACGAATATCTGGCGGGGCGATGTTGCTAAGAACTGGCAGCCATGGAACCGGGGTGGAACGGATAGTTCCCGAAATTATCCTCATGGAGGAATATAATTTGGAATCGACCAGGTGGACATGGGGGCTACGGAACCATACTGGGGCACAGTATTCTGCAGTGGAATAGAATAATGCCAGAGATGATGATCGCAGTGTGGAAGCACTCGCGCCCCATGAGGAACTGGCCAGTCTTGCAATGATGTTATTCCTCGCGCCCACCTTTGCTGCAGTTTCTATGAGATGTTTGTGAAATGACAGAGTGCGATCGAGAGTAACGCCAAGATACACTGGCTGGGCTTCATGTCAGATTCTCGTATCGCCAAGCTGCACATTAAGCTCACGCGAAGCCGAGGCATGGTGTAGATGGAAAACAGATGATACCGTTTTTGCAGTGCTAGGGATTAGTCGCCATTTTTTACAGTAATCAGATATCAGAGACATGTCTTTCGTGAGTGTTTCCTCAAGGATGTCGAACTTGGATGCCTGGGTTGCACAGCAGATGTCATCGGCATAGATGAACTTCCTTGAAGAAGTTTCTGGGAGGTCATTGATGTAAATATTAAATAGCGTAGGAGCCAGAACAGAGCCCTGGGGGAGGCCACTTGAGACAAGTCTCCATCTGCTAGACTTGTCACCCAGATGCACCCGGAATCTTCTGTTTTGGAGAAGAAACGATATAGTGTTGGCCACCCATGGAGGCAGGCATCTTGAGATCTTGACTAGGAGACCACGGTGCCAAACCCTGTCATAGGCTGCTGTGAGATCAACAAAGACAGCACCCGTCCCAGGCATTAGTAAGCTCTAAAAGACATGAGCCTATGATTCAGAAATGTGAAATTTGGTATGTATGGAACAGGTTTCCAAAAATTCTGACATCGTAAGGAAAGAGATGCTTGCTAACAGGCATGTACAAGACAGACTGAGAACACAACCAAATTTACCCTGAAGTTCATAAAATTTAAGCAGAGACACACATGACCTCGGCTGATTCCAGAACTGCCCAGGTGAGGCCTCAGCAAGGGGCTAATGTGAGCCTTGAACAAAAAATAGAGATCATATAAGTACAGAATTATAGGATAAATTTTATTATATCAATAAACAGAAAAATACAACAAATGACTATATACCAATATATGACACTATTGATGGGATAACGGGGCCTGTAAAGGGCCAGAGCAGTGTTGGTGACTGGCGCGTTGTGGGTGGCCCTGTCCCCAGAGCCCATCAGAAACTCAGTGTTAGGCTCCAGGGCAGTCTGGGTCAATAAAGGTGGCCGTGCCAGAGCCCTGTGCCAATGAATGAACATGGAGCACTGCCTGGTGCTTTCCATGTCATGGAAGGCAGTATTGTCCTCACTCCTCTGCTCCACAGCCACTGACAGACTCTTGTTCTTGTCTCTGTCAATAGAGCTGCCCAGGGTCCAGGTAGAGTCACCCCCAGCACAGAGACCTATGAACATAGCAGTGGGTTTAGCAATGGACAAAGGAGGAGCCTCAGGGAGCAGAGCAGAGGCAGTGAGAGGATGAAGGGCTTGGAGAACCAAGGGGCCAAGGGTCCACTTGAAACCATTGTAGAGGGACAGAAGGGGAGAGCAAACCCAGTCTTAAGTCTAGGAGACATGATCTCGGCATATTAGCAGGAAAATGTTTAATGAGGAATTGAGGTATGTGACCTTATGTTTTACTGAACTTAATATTTGTAACTGGAATCCAGATAAATTCAATATGGAGTCTCAGCAGAGAGAATGCCTTGAGGAAGAATGCCATATCTCCTTACACTCACTCTACACCCAGAGAGTCCTCTGAGGCTGAGCACAGGCAGCAGCAGAGAAACAGAGTCCTGTGTCACCCTGTCAGGCCTGGTCCTTCTGTGCTGGGCATTATTTAGAGGAAGAGTTCATGTTCCCTCAGTGACCAAACAAGAGAGATGCTCTATCCATGGGGGCTGAGTGGGATGACTAAACAGGCTAGCTTATTAAAATGATCTGTCTTCAGAGTTTAGGCAAGATTTGTTTTATGAATACCTCAGGGTTGATGGAGTATGAATACAACCTTGAAAGTGTAAGTCAGTTCTTCTGGATTCGCATTATCATATTAAAAATATTTTAATCCATTCTATTCTGATCCAAAAAAAATGCCAGCTAGGCCTTTTCTTACAAGGCACAAAGATTGGTGGGAGAGTTTTAGCATTATATTGGGGAAGGGGGAGGGACTGGCTAGAACGACCATTTTAAAGACACCTGATAACACATAGACTTTCAGTATAGTTTCTTGCTCATCTGGGCCTGAAGACAACTTGGGAAATGAGTCTGCTCTGGGGGTGGAATTGAGAGTTTCACTGTAACAGGAACACCAAGGCTTCTCCAATATAAGCTCAGAATAGAGTCCAGTCCATCCCTTCAACTCTGAGCTACACTGCAGCTCCACTTCTACCAGAGTCAGTGGAGACACGTATGGTTTCTGGGGGCTTCTAGGTCCCTGCCAATCCTGCCCTCCCTCCCGTGGGATTGGTTTTCAGTTTCATGAGCTTGTTTCAGGAAGGAAGATCTGACCTGGCTCAAGGCATACACAGGCACCCAGGGGGTCCCCTCTCCCCTGCTGGTCTTCACATGCGAGGCTGGGGGACTCCTGTGCTTCCTGTGGAAGCTCCTCAGTGGCTGGCATTTGGCCCACTTCATGCTCCTGCAGATGTTTGCCATCTAGATGGAGAGAACCTCAGTCTAGGTCCAGGCTGACCATGAAGAGACTCACCTCACTGTAAGTGTGACACACGGGCCTTCTCCTGGACCTTCTGTGCAAAGAAGGCCGTGTCTCTGTGTCTCTGTGTCTCTGAACCTGACAGGAGACCCTGCCCTCGCATGTGCCCAAGAAAAGAGTTGACAAAATAAAGAGGAAGATGCTCTTATACATTACTGTGCCTGGAATGCCATGAATTCCTCATGAAGAAGAGCGCTACAGAGCAAATCTGCCACAGAGAAAGAAGTAGAGAAGCAAGGACTGTCACTGGAGCCTGTTACAGAGCAGTGAGTTGGTTACTGTCTATTGTATGCACGGAGGCCTGTTGCCTGTGCTTTTCCCTGTCAGAAGGTATTGAAGCGAAGCCGGAAACAATTTACTTTGAGTCTTTGCAGTTAATGTCTCACTCCAATCAGCCTCTTCTCAGATTACCCTGACACTCACCTGCAGGTGGCTCTGTGGTTTCTTACAGACTGGAATTCGCATCCTAGAAGAGAAGGAAGGCAGGGTCACAACAAGCTTTTGGAGTGAACAGTGGAAGAACACATTTTCCAGCAGCTTTGTTTCCTCAGAGAGAGAGAGAGAGCCCTGTGTCCAGGATCAAAGCTACTTCACCCCTGGGGGTGACTGTGGTTTAGAGTCTACACTGTAGATTTAAGTGAATCCTTAGGTTTTCAGTGCATGTTCAGAAGTGTGTTGACAAGGATATATGGATTTCTTCTTGCTTGCTCTCTAGTCTCAGGATATACACACAGGTAATTCCTAGTTTATTAATTTGTAATTAAAAATATCAACTATCTAATCAAATGGTTTGAAAGAAAAAAATGCACATTTTCCCCTACTTGAGGAGAAGCATTGCCTGGTGTATGAAGAAGCAGGAAAGTGTCATCATCACTGAATGAAGGCCAACCCTGACATGATGCATAAACTCAAATTATGTGAAAGAAGGAATAAAAAAAAAAGGAAAGCAGGCTATGAGGTGGTGCAGCTGGTTAGGCACACACTTTACCAAGTGCAAGAACCCAGGGCTGAACCCTCACTCCCTACCTGTAGTGGGGAGGATTCCTGAGAGGTGAAGCAGGTCTGCAGGTGTCTATCTCTCTTGAGGGGGGAGAGGTGGGTTATGGTGCAACAGGTTAAGCGTACGTAGTACAAAGTGCAAGGATCTACAGAAGGATCCTGGTTCAAGCCTCTGCTCCTAATCTGCATGGGGGTCACTTCAGAAGTGGTGAAGCAGATATGCAGTTTCTCTTTCTCTTTCAATTATCTTCCCCTCCTCTCTCAATTTCTCTCTTTCCTATAAAAAAAGAAAAATCAAATAAATAGCCATAGGAGCAGTTGATTTGTAGTGCAGCAAGAGCCCCAGAGAGAGAGGAGAAAAAGAAAGGAAAGGAGACTTCCGGATCAGAGCTACGAGCAGCAGCATATCACTTTCTCTCCTCTCCTCTCCTCTCCCAGATTAACTAGGAATACCAAAGGAGACCTCCCGGGACTGAACAAGACAGGACTAGAATGACCACAGGAACCCACTAAATCACCGGTGAGTACAAACACGTGTGGCTGGTGACAGAGAGGAGAGAGGAGCGAAAGGAGAGTTGAAGTGACTGCTAACAGTCCAGCAGTTTATCAGTTGAGACACCACCTCCAGTCTGCTCCATGAACAAGGGGACAGCTGAAGGGAGGAGAGGACTCCCCAGAGACTCACCAAGTGCAACTCTGAGTCTCCATTGCTACTGCCCTCAGCATCTGGAGCAGCGACAGGGAGGGACACCAGGGGACAGAGATCTAACCAGGAAACTCAGAAGAAGACCTATACCTCCGTGGCATAGCTGAGGGGCTGTGAAAATCTCTTTGCATAACCACTGGATTACCTATGCCACACCCTGCTTTATCTCTTGGTCAGGAGTCAGTGATTAAGCTAAGAAGCCTACTGATATTTTAAAAGCCCTCAGGCTCCCATAGCCTACAGGGAAGGAAAAAAAGAGGCTTTTAAACCACTGAGCTCCAACTCAGGGATTGATTAAAAAACTATTGAAACAACTGGTAACTTCCACCACTGTGAACCCTTTAATTAACTTACTTAGACACAGGTCAATCCAGGCAATAGTGATCAGTAATTTGAAAAGTACTGATAAAGGGAACTCATAACATAATATATAAAATGGTTAAAACAACAAGAAGAAATACTGGAGAATCGAACCAGGACAGGAGTCCAGCTAAATGTCCTCCAGAGGGTGAAGCACAAAATAATGAGTTCAACATCCAAACATTAGCTAAGGAAATAATAACAGGAGTGAGTAAAGAATTTGAAAAAATTGTAATCAGAAATACAGGAACAACAAATGGGACTATGGAAGAAAATACTAATTATCTCATGGTTATTAGAGAGCTGAAAGCTGAAATTGCTGAGCTAAGAACGCAACTAGCTGAACAAGCTAAAACAGTATCAGAACAGGGCAACAAAACAGATGAACTCCAGAAAACAGTAGAGGGCAGAGAGAATAGAATCTATGAGGCTGAAGACAGAATTAGCAAGATTGAGGATGAATTAGAGACAACTAACAAAGAAGTAAGAGATCTCAAAAAGAGATAAATAGATGCTGAAACAACAACAGAGTCCTATGGCATGACTTCAAAAGAAACAATATATGCATTATTGGCATACCAGAGGAAGAAAGAGCAGGAGAGGAAGAAAGCATTTTCCAGGCCATAATAGTTGAAAACTTCTCTAGTCTAGACAACATCAAAGACATAAAGATTCAAGAAGCCCAGAGGGTCCCAAACAGAATTAACCCAGACCTAAAGACACCAAGACATATCATACTTAGAATGGAAAGGAATAAGGATAAAGAAAGGATCCTGAAGGCTGCAAGGGAAATACAAAGAGTCACCTACACAGGAAAACCCATAAGATTAGAAGCAGACTTCTCCACACAAACACTACAGGCCAGAAGAGAATGGCAAGATATCTATCGAGTGCTCAATGAGAAAGGCTTTCAACCAAGAATACTATATCCTGCTAAAATGTCATTCAGACTCGATGGAGGCATCAAAACCTTCTCAGACAAGCAATAGTTGAAGGAATCAACTATCAACAAGCCTGCCCTGAAAGAAGTTCTGAAAGGTCTCCTATAAACAATCAGACCACCACAAATAGGACATATATCAAAACACTCTAAAACTCTACAAGAGTGGCCTTAAAATATCTTCAATATTTGATATCAATTAATGTCAATGGCCTGAATTCACCTATTAAAAGACACAGTGTAGGAAGATGGATCAGAAAACACAACCCAACAATATGCTGTCTACAGGAAGCCCACCGAACTCAACAAGACAAACACAGACTTAAAGTGAAAGGATGGAAAACTATCATACAAGCCAATGGCCCAGAAAAAAAGTGCAGGAACAGCTATACTCATATCTGACACGATAGACTTTAAAATAGATAAGATTAAAAAAGATAGGAATGGACACTACTTAATGCTGAGAGGATCAATCAAGAGGACTGAACAATTATTAACATCTATGCACCCAATGAGAAGCCATCTAAATACATCAAACTTTTACTGAAAGAGCTACAGCAATATATTAACAGCAACAAAATCATAGTAGGGGACTTCAACACCCCATTCTCTCAACTTGACATATCATCCAGGCAGAATATCAGTAAAGACATAAGGGAGATAAATGAAGAGATAGATAAACTAGAACTATTGGACATTTGAAGAGTCATTCATCCCAAGAAACTGGAATACACATTTTACTCAAATCCACATGGGTCATTGTCAAGGATAGACCATACATTAGGCCACAAAGACAGCATCAGCCAATTCAAGAGCATTGAAATCATCCTAAGCATCTTCTCAGACCACAGTGGAATTAAACTAACACTTAACAAGAAACAAAAGATTAGTAACAGTGCCAAAATGTGGAAGCTCAACAGTACACTTCTTAACAACTTCTGGGTCAAAGAGGAAATCAAGGAAGAAATCAAAATGTTTCGAGAGTTCAATGAAAATGAAGACACAAGCTATCAAAATATTTGGGACACAGCTAAAGCTGTCCTAAGAGGGAAGTTCCTAGCTATACAAGCACACATTAGGAAACAAGAAAAAGCACAAATAAACAGCCTGATTGCACATCTTAAAGACCTATAAGAAGAAGAACAAAGGAACCCTAAAGCAACCAGAAGGACATAAATCACTAAAGTTAGGGCAGAAATAAATAACATTGAGAATAAGAAAACCATACAAAAGATCAACGAAAGTAAATGTTGGCTCTTCAAAAGAGTGAACAAAATCGACAAACCTTTAGCCAGACTCACAAAACAAAAAAGGGAGAAGACCCAAGTAAATTGGATAGTAAATGAAAGAGGAGATATCACAGCAGACACTGCAGAAATTCAACATGTCATGCGAGACTTCTATGAACAACTATATGCCACCAAGCTAGAGAACCTGGAAGAAATGGATGATTTCCTAGATACCTACCAACTTCCAAAACTAAGTAAAGAGGAAGTGGATAACACAAACAGGCCCATCACAGCTAATGAAATTGAAACAGTTATCAAAAATCTCCCCAAAAATACAAGTCCTGGACCAGATGGCTTTACAAATGAATTCTACAAAACCTTCAAAGAAGAACTAATACCTCTACTTTTAAAAGTCTTCCAGAAGATTGAAGACACTGGAATACTCCCTGCCAGCTTCTATGAAGTCCATATCTCTCTGATACCAAAAGCGACAGGGACACAACCAAAAAAGAAAACTACAGACCAATATCTCTGATGAACATAGATGCGAAAATATTCACCAAAATTCTACCCAACCGGATACAACAGTATATCAAAAAGATTGTTCATCATGACCAAGTGGGGTTTATCCCAGGCATGCAAGTTTGGTTTAATATATGTAAATCAAACAATGTGACCCACCACATCAACAAAAGCAAGACCAAAAAAACACATGGTCATATCAATAGATGCAGAGAAAGCCTTTGAAAAAATACAACATCTCTTTATGATAAAAACACTACAAAAATGGGAATAGATGGAAAATTACGAAGATAGTGGAGTCTATATATAGCAAACCTACAGCCAACATCATACTCAATGGTGTAAAACTGGAATCATTTCCACTCAGATCAGGAACTAGACAGGGATGCCCACTATCACCATTACTAGTCAACATAGTGTTGTAGTTCTTGCCATAGCAATCAGGCAATCAGGCAGGAGCAAGGAATTAAAGGGATAAAGATAGGAAGAGAAGAAGTCAAACTCTACTTATTTGCAGATGACATAGTAGTTAACATGGAAAAACCTAAGGAATCCAGCAAGAAGCTTTTGGAAATCATCAGGCAATAAAGTAAGGTGTCAGGCTACAAAATTAACATTCAAAAGTCAGTGGCATTCCTCTATGCAAACACTAAGTTAGAAGAAATTGAAATCCAGAAATCAATTCCTTTTCCTATAGCAACAAAAACAATAAAATATCTAGGAGTGAATCTACCCAAAGAAGTGAAAGACTTGTATACTGAAAATTATGAGTCACTACTCAAAGAAATTGAAAAAGACACAAAGAAGTGGAAAGGTATTCCATGTTCATGGGTTGGAAGAATTAACATCATCAAAATGAATATATTACCCAGAGCCATCTACAAATTTAATGCTATCCCTATCAAGATCCCAAGCACATTGTTAGGAGAATAGAAAAAAATGCTACAAATGTTTATATGGAACCAGAAAAGACCTAGAATTGCCAAAACAATCTTGAGAAAAAAGAACAGAACCGGAGTGACCACACATCCAGATTTCAAACTGTATTACAGGGCCATTGTCATCCAAACTGCTTGGTACTGGAACATGAATAGACACACTGGACAGTGAAATAGAATTGAGAGCCCAGAAATGAGGCCCCACACCTATGGACATCTAATCTTTGACAAAGGTGCCCAGACTATTAAATGGGGAAAGCAGAGTCTCTTCAACAAATGGTGTTGGAAACAATGGGTTGAAACATGCAGAAGAGTGAAACTGAATCATTGTATTTCACCAAATACAAAAGTAAATTCAAAGTGGATCAAGGACTTGGAGGATAGACCACAAACTATCAGATACTTAGAGGAAAATATTGGCAGAACTCTTTTCCGCATAAATTTTAAAGACATTTTCAATGAAACGAATCCAATTACAAAGAAGACTAAGGCAAGTATAAACCTATGGGACTACATCAAATTAAAAAGCTTCTTCACAGCAAAAGAAACCACTACCCAAACCAAGAGATGTCTCACAGAATGGGAGAAGATCTTTACATGCCATACATCAGATAAGAGTTTAATAACCAGCATATATAAAGAGCTTGCCAGACTCAACAACAAGTCAACAAATAACCCTATCCAAAAATGGGGGAGGACTTGGACAGAATATTCTCCACAGAAGAGATCCAAAAGGCCGAGAAACACATGGAAAAATACTCCAAGTCTCTGATTGTCAGAGAAATGCAAATCAAGACAACAATGAGGTATCACTTCACTCCTGTGAGAATGTCATACATCAGAAAAGGTAACAGTAGCAAATGCTGGAGAGGGTGTGGGGTCAAAGGAACCCTCTTACACTGCTGGTGGGAATGTCAATTGGTCCAACCTCTATGGAGAACAGTCTGGAGAACTCTCCGAAGTCTAGAAATGGACCTACCCTGCAATTCCTCTCCTGAGGATATATCCTAAGGAACCCAACACATCCATCAAAAAAGATCTGTGTACACATATGTTCTTGGCAGCACAATTTGTAATAGCCAAAACCTGGAAGCAACCCAGGTGTCCAACAACAGATGAGTGGCTGAGCAAGTTGTGCTATACTATATATACACAATGGAATACTACTCAGCTGTAAAAAATGGTGACTTCACAGTTTTCAGCCGATCTTGGATGGACCTTGAAAAATTCATGTTATGGGAAATAAGTCAGAAGCAGAAGGATGAATATGGGATGATCTCACTCTCAGGCAGAAGTTGAAAAACAAGATCAGAAATGAAAACACAAGTAGAACCCAAAATGTAATTGGCATATCGCACCAAAGTAAAATACTCTGGGGTGGGTGGGTGGGGAGAATACAGGTCCATGAAGTATCATAAATGACATAGTGGGCGTTGTATTGTTAAATGGGAAACTGGGGAATGTTATGCATGTACAAACTATTGTATTTACTGTGGAATGTAAAACATTCATTCCCCAATAAAGAAATAAATTACTAAAAAAAAAAAAAGAAAGGAAAGGAAAGGAAAGGAAAAGAAAATTGAGGTCAGTATTTTCTCTTGACTTGAAAGGGCCATCCCTGAATTGGGTTTGATGTACTGCACTGAAGTAAAGGACTAGGGCGAGTGGTCTTTCAGGTCCTGGTGCATGATGGGGGAGGAGGAGCTGGGCTGGGGGTGAGAGTGTTTTGCATAAAACTGAGAATATACACATATGTGCCAACAACTGTTTACTGTTTACTGTAAACCAGTAATACCCCCTTGAATAAAAAGTAAACAAAAATCCTTTCCAGGGATAAATTATCTACAGAAAAGAATGCAAACCACTTTGTATATGCAAGAGTTAATTGGAAAAAGAAATCCATGCTAATAGAAAAGCTGCCTCGTGAAAATTATTTGGTGCAAGAGACATCAAGGATGGATATTAGGGGAAATCTGAAAAAAAGGTAACTTTTCAGATGCAGTGTTCTTTCCAAGTTTGTCATGTGACCACCAAGGATTGTTGCATATAGTCACAGCTTCCTTTTCTGTGTATACACAGACCTGTGTGTCTGTAGAAAAATACACTTTTCTGTCTGGTACATTCTGGGTTCTCCCCTCATATCTAGACCTCTTTCTGTCCAAGGCAGGAGCTTGGATTGTAAGTTCTAGTCTTAGAAATACTTACAGTGATGTCTTCCACCTGCTTTCGGGAGGTGTTCTGGATGCCCAGAATCTCATTCTGAATGTTGCTAATCAAGTCCACAGTGACCCAAAACAGAAGAAATCTGTTAGATTATTTTCAAGTCAACTTACATTTTGACTAGTCACTTCAGTCTTTTTCACTACATTTTCAAGACATTAACATACTCAGCAAGATCTAATGAAGATATATGCAAATGTATTTCTGGAAAATGAGAGCAATCTTAGAAAACATACCTATGTTGTCAGCTCTCTGAAATCAGGCCTACAGATCCTGACTTCACAGCTTTCCTGCCTGGAGTCCAGGCCAGAACCTCCCTGGGCTGTAGGGCTGGCAGGTGCATTTGCTTTGAGAACCACCCCACAGAGAAACCTGCCCTTAAGTCAGGGCAGGTAAATACATGGTCCAGGGTGATGTTAGCTCCCATCACAGCATGGAGAGAAGGGGGAGGAGAGGGAGGGGCTCTGACTGCCAGGACTCTGCATTCTGAGAACTTGAAGATTTGAAATACCATGGCCTGGGAGGTGTCACAAAGGAAAAAGGATGCAAGCATGAGATCCTAGTTCAATCCCTGGAAGCACGTGTACCAGAGTGATGTCTGTTTCTCTCTCTTCCCCTGTCTTTCTAATTAATAAAATAAAGTCTTTTAAAAAAAGATTTGTAATACCTGAACTAAGGACATACCTATGAAGCTCATTGTACCATTGCTCCATTTTCGTAACTGAACTGAAATCCAAGAGAAGGGGAGAAAAGAAGATAAAATGCACAA
Organism: Erinaceus europaeus; assembly: GCF_950295315.1. NCBI lineage: Eukaryota > Metazoa > Chordata > Mammalia > Eulipotyphla > Erinaceidae > Erinaceus > Erinaceus europaeus. The sequence goes on from NC_080163.1 coordinate 174,752,109, forward strand.
AATTCACACAAACATATTGTGAGTACTTCCCCCCACCAATAAAAAGTTAACAAAAAGTAAAATAAAGGTATCCCTTCCAGGGGTAAATTATCTACAGGAAACAAAAAAAAATCTTCAACATGTAAACATCAACATCAGGTTGTTATTGGTGGGACTGTGTGAGTCAGGAGGCCTGTCCTGCTCACTGGGTGGTGAGAGGCCCAGCTCTCTGACAGATAGTTTGCTGAGTTGGCAAAGAAATCTTCTAGATGGAGAGGAAATTGGGTTGGGGGTCAGGTGGTGGTGCCAGTGGTTAACTGCACATGTTACCATGCACAAGGACCCAGGTTCAAGCCCCTGGTCCCCACCTGCAGATGGCTTAGAAGCTGCATGTGTTTGCTTGAATCAGAGCCATTGGGGGGCAGTTGAGAGCACACAGCTGTCCTTGTGGGGGTCAGAGCATGTGTGGCTAATAGACCCCCAGATGGAGAGCTGTGCTCCCCCCGAGATTCATGAGGAGACAGGGTCAGGCTGCAGTCTTACTGAAAACAGACCACGAAGATGCGGTCTCTCCAGCCCAAGACCAGTGATGTTCGGGCTTTCTTTCCTTTCCTCTTGTTGAATGTCACTGACATGTCCCGCAGGGTCAAAGTGTACTTGATTCTGCACTCTTCAACCTGGAGAGGGAACAGAGCACAGAGCAGTTAGCTGGCATCTCCAGCATTCTGAGAGCAGCTGGGTTTCTCCTGCGGAGATGGTGGGTGTGTTTCTGTGGCTCCTTCCCCTCTGAGCTGAGCCTTGAGAGCACAGCAGAGGGAGGGCTGGGGCCTGAGTGCTGTGTGCTGACTGGAGCCTGGCCCAGGATGTCCCTGAACACTCCTTACCAGTGGGAGGAAAGCAGCCATTTTCCTGAACATTGCAGAACAATTAGATACCCCCCATATTTATGAGCTCCCTAAGAGAACCTTTCACTCAGCATCTTTCCTGTTGCTTATTTGTTTGCCATAATGATCCATGATCATATTTCCCTTATTAATTGTATGGAAATTGCAATGAGATTATTAGTTAATTATTGTCATCCTGAAAGTACTTGAGGATACTAATGAAATAAATCATGCATTACAATGTTAGTTAAACATATTTTCCATGATTCCCAAACAAGTTGAATTTTCAATATCTATTTTTTTTAGTTGCCATTGGGGTTATTCTGTGGCTTAGTGGCTACATGATGAATCCACTGTTCTTGTGGGTCATTTTCCTGTTTTTTGTTTTGTTTTGTTTTTTTTAATAGGACTGCGAGAAATAGGATGGTAAGGTGACTGAGTGGAAGAGAGGAATGAAACCTCCAGCCTTGCTAACTGCTCATGAATCTTTCCCTCTGCAGATGGGGAGTGGGGATTGAACCTGTGTCTTAGGCCATGGATGCTCAACCAGGTGTGCCACCACCACGCAGCCACCCAGTCTCAGTTTCTAAGAGTTTTTCATGCCTTTAAAGCTTAAGTTATTTAAAATTTGCTTTCATAAATTTGTATTCATAATTTTACATATAAATATCTGTCAACATGTTATGTTATGTTTTTATGTTCTGGCAAAACATAAAAAGCTGCTTAAGTACTGTGCCCACCTAAAACCAGGCAGAGGCTCATGTACCATGAGAAGGACCATGGACAGGAGCAAAGGGAACTGCACGGTGGGAACTGTCACTGGGTGTCTCTCCTCACTGTTCCCTTCCCCATCTCCTTCTTTGTCTCTCAGGTACTTTAAAAGAAATTTGAGGGTGGTGTATAGACACTATAATGGTTATGAAAAGATACTCTCATGCCTGAGGCTCCAAAGTCCTAGGTTCAATCCCCTGCACCCCAAATGCCAGAGCTGAGCAGTGCTCTGGTTAAAAAAAGAATTGAGGAGGACTTTGCTCAACAGTGTAGTCCACTCACTGAATTCATTGCCTCGTGTCACACAGGATAAATTCAGTTAATAAACCACTCATTCCCTCAGTCCATGGTCCCTGTCACCATGTGCAGTCTGTGATTGCAGACATTTTGCAGAAATTTCGTGTGAGTGTCTGTGAGTCATGGGAAGCAGGGATGGGCTATGGCTTGTCCTGTCTCCCTGGGGCCAAGCTGGAAGGGCAGACATGTGAAGGAAGAGCAGGCTGTGGGAGGGTCCTCCAGTCTGGGGGCCCCCTGGCCTCTGACTCTGCATCTCTCCTTCAGCCTCTCCACCCTGGCTGCCTTTCCCCAGAACTCGGAGCCCTGCCCAGTCTCCTTGCTTCCCCTCTGCTGCCTGCCCAGTGCTGGACAGAAACCTTGCAGAAAAGCCACCTCTTCTATCCTCAGGGCAGCAGAGAAGAGGCAGCTGTGGAGTCAGGAGCAGGGGGAGCAGGTACGCACTTTGTGTTGGAGATGAGCAGCACATTGGAATATAAGATCAGTTGCCTTTTCTGCCACCTCCGACCCTTCTGGAATTTGCCAAGGCCTGTGAACTGGATGTGGCCACGAGGCACCTCTGGGATGTTCTTCTCTTCCGGGCCACTCTCCTCCACAGCAGAACTGCAACACAGCAGACCCACAGGGCAGCCTGTCACTGGGGAGGCTGGACACAAGGACTCCTGATGATGCCAGCACTCACAAGCATTGCAGAGGAGTCTCAGTTCCCCAGAAGGACTCAGCACCCCGATTCAGGAGTCCTGAGCTACACAGAGCTCCTGTGAGAGTTGAGGTCACTCAGGGCCAGTGGAGATGGAGGGCAGCTTGAAGGACAGGACACAGGGGCTGTCACTTTAGTGTCAGGGGACAAGGAATCAGCAGAGTCTGGGGACTCTAAGAGGGAGTGAGGGTGACTGAGGGTATTGGGGTCCTGGTGCTTGGTGCTGGGAGTGGAGCTGAGTGGGGAGGAGAGTGTTCTGCAGACACCTCTCACTGAGTGATGAGAAATCTTACCATGTCAACAAACTGCACTGTAGTGAATTAGTCGCTCCACTAAATGATAAAAGGGGTGAGGGAACAGTTAGAGGACAAAGGAGAGATGACAAATGTTTCAAACAACCAACTCAGGTCCACAGTACAGTGTCTAGATGAACTGAAAATCATGTAGCCCCAAGTGTCACCCCCAGTTTTGCATATGCCAATGACTCCATATGCCAATGACTCTCTGGCTGTCTCCTTCCCCTCCCTCTTCTCCTTCCTCTTCCTCTTCCTTTCCCCATCTCCTTAACCCCTTCACTTTCTCTTACTTCTGCTTCTGACTCTCACTCTCAATAATAATAATAATAATAATAATAAAATGTAAACAGATATATGACCTTATAGAAGTCAAATTACAGATTACATGACATCCAAGAGTATGAAGGTGTCATTCCACTGTGGTCTCAGGTTAACATACACCCTTAGATAACAGGATTCTGGAAAACTGACTCTAATCTTAACTCAGTCATCACTTTGGGGTTGAGGGGGGCAGGAATCCCAAGATCAGCAGATAATAAATCCAACATCCAAATGTTTCTCAACTCAAGGAAGTACTAAGCTATTCTTGGCTGTGCCCTGAGTAAGCCCACAGGACTCTGATCCTAGCAGGTCAAGTCTGCTCTCTGGCATCAGCAGGAGGGAATCTCATGAGCACAGGTAACTGTTCATGAGACCAGGGGTGAAGCTGAGGATTCTGTCAGTGGGCATCACACAGAGCACGTCCTGGGACTGCCCTCCTCCTGCTCTGCCGGTCACACAGGGCATGTGAACAGACTCTACCTGAAGCAGGACAGACAGTCCAGACACTCTGAAAGCCGCGAAGACTTTCTGGTAGATGCAGACATCCTCTATTCTTCACTCTTTGACGCTAAAGAGAGAGCTGGACACAGCACTACTTGCACTCTCAGCTCAGTCTCCAAGACTGAAGATTCCGCTGTAGCCAGGGCCACTGGGCTGTGATGTCATTAGTCAAAGGTCAGATCATTACTGCACAGCTGAAAGCATGATTCCCTGAAGCAATTTGTATCTTCAGCATTGAGTTTTTCATTAGTCCTTTGGAATTTTGTTCTGATAACTATAGATCCCCATGCATTGATTAGAAACAATAGAGATGCCACAAGCCTTGCCCCCATTTCACACAGTGGTGATATCATTATATAATCCTAAACAGAGTAAATATCATGGCAGGATATTCACATGGATGCTGTCAGAGACACACTATTTCCAGGAGCATCAGTGTGTGTGTGTGTGTGTGTGTGTGTGTGTGTGAAGGGAATGTCACTTGGAAAATCAAATGTCAAATGAGTTGTGGACATTCTTTGATGACCTTCAACTGTAGTGTAAAAAGTATACATCCATGTAACCATTAGAGGACTGGATGTAGCCTAGAATAGACCTCTTAGGTTTTTTAAAAATTTATCTATTTTCCCTTTTGTTGCCCTTGTTTTTTTGTTGTTGTTGATGTAGTAATTGTTGATATTGATGTACTTGTTGTTAGATAGGACAGAAAGAAATGGAGAGGAGGGGAAGACAGACACGAGGGGAGAAAGATAGACACCTGTAAACCTGCTTTGCCACCTGGCCTGTGAAGCGACCCCCCTGCAGGTGGGGAGCTGGGGCCTCGAGCCTGGATCCTTATGCTTCGGAACATGTGTGCTTAACCCGCTGCGCTACTGCCTGACTACCAGTTTTGTTTTTTAAAGAATTTCTTTATTCATGAGAATGATAGGAGGAAAGAGAGAAAGAACCAGCCATCACAGTTACAGGTACATGGGTTGCCTGGATTAAACTCGGGGCCTCATGGTTGAGAATCCAGTGCATTAACCACTGTGCCACTTCCTGGACCACAATCTCTTTGCTTTTTCTTTATGCTTTTTTCCCTTTTTATTATGTCTTTTATTTTCTTTTTTAGTAATTATTCTTATTTATAATTCACTGGATAGAGACAGAGACATGAGAGGGAAGGAAGAGATGGAGAAAGACAGAGAGACACCTGCATCACTGTTTCACTGCTCATAAAATTCTTCCCCTTCCAGCAGGGTGGGCGGGAGACCATTGGCTTGGACCCAGCAGCTTATAGCTAGTGCTCTCAACCAAGTAGCCTCCTCCACTACTTCTTGTCTTAAACAGCTCTGGTAAGATGCATTCCATCTGATCACAGACAATAAACATACAGATTAACATCAATGAGAGAATCACTAGTCAGATCAATCAGGGTGTTGAGCTCCAGACAGGTGTGTTTGTGTCTGTGTCTGCTTGTATGGGAGAGAGGTGGGGAGAAGCCTGTTCTCACTGTCCTGCTGCATCGTCTGAGTGCTGGACCAGGCTGAGGGGTTCCTCAGACTTCTATTTCTTTCTTAGCTTTCCTTAGTATCTTATAAACTCAAAGAAAATACGACATTCTTACTAATGATGCGATGTTTGAACAATGCTTTTGCTTACTCCATCCAGGAAAAACGAGACAGATGTTTGTCTTATGCCATAAAGAATGATTAGAATATTAAGGAGGAAATGGATCACATATCCTAGATTTCCTCATGCTGCTGTCACACAGGTCAGGCATAGTCAGGTGGCCGTGATTTCATTCAGTTCCCTGGACTGTCAGAGACTCAATGGAACTTCACCTCCAAAGGGTTCAAGCAGATTTGCTTTAGCTGCAGTTTTGGGATTCAGCCACCTGAGGGCACTCATCCCCTACACATGGCAGCAAAGTGAACAAAGGTCACTCAGTTTTCTTCAAGTACTTAGAAACTGGATTCTTCTAATAGACCAGTCACATATTTTAATTGTGAATGATCAAACTTATGACAGTGCATAATTCTGAATAAGAATCAGAAATTGAAAGTACATGTAGATTGATATTAAGAGTCAGCTAGAGGCATTCAGCAATTTTCTTTTTTTTTATTTAAGAAAGGATAAATTAACAAAATCATAGGGTAGGAGGGGTAGAACTCCACAGAATGAACAAAAATCACTCAGTTTTCTTCGAGTACTTAGAAACTGGATTCTTCTAATAGACCAGTCACATATTTTAATTGTGAATGATCAAACTTATGACAGTGCATAATGTTGAATAAGAATCAGAAATTGAAAGTACATGTAGATTGATATTAACAGTCAGCTAGAGGCATTCAGCAATTTTCTTTTTTTTTATTTAAGAAAAGATAAATTAACAAAACCATAGGGTAGGAGGGGTACAACTCCACAAAATGAACAAAAATCACTCAGTTTTCTTCAAGTACTTAGAAACTGGATTCTTCTAATAGACCAGTCACATATTTTAATTGTGAATGATCAAACTTATGACAGTGCATAATGTTGAATAAGAATCAGAAATTGAAAGTACATGTAAATTGATATTAACAGTCAGATAGAGGCATTTAGCAATATTCTATTTCATTTTATTTTATTTGTTATTGGATAGAGACAGAGAGGAATTGAGAGAAGAGGAGGAGATAGAGAGCGAGAGAGACAGAGAGACACCTGCAGCTCTACTTCACCACTTGTGAAGCTTTCCCCCTGTAGGTGGGGACCGGGGGCTTGTACCCCAGTCCTTGAACACTGTAGTGTGTGTGTGCTTAACCAGGTGCACCACCACCCGGCCCCCCAGCAACATTTTGTAAGATGATTCTTTCCATGGTTTATGTTTTAGAAGAATTTAGAAACTATTCCATACTTTAGCAATGTATTTGAATCTAAATTTACACATCCTTTTTATGTCTCCAAAATTAACTAGCACAATAGTTTGACTTTCCTGAGGACATTTGGGATCAATTCTCTTCTTTGTGTCCAGGGTTATAACTGCTGGGGCTCAGTATAGGCAATAGGACTTCACTGCAGGCATCAGCTCTCCCCCCCTTTTTTTGGATAGGACAGAAAGAAATTAAGAAGGGAGGGGATATAGAGAATGAGAGAAAGACAGACACCTGCCGACCTGCTTTGCCACTTGTGAAGTGTCCTGTTGTAGGTGAGTAGTGGTGGTTCATACCTCAGTCCTTGTGTTGAGTTCTTGCACATAGTACTACATGCACTTAACTGGGTGTACCACTCCCCACCCCAAAATGAATCTATTAGATGGACAGCTTTTTATCCAATGTCCTAGGGAAACATTAATAAGTGATCTTTTACTTATTTATTTGTGATTAACAAAATCATTTGAATAATAACTGTGGCTCATACATTTTGGACAAAGAATAAAACAGACATTTCTTCATAAAATAGTTCTGTCTGCAAAGGAAATTCTTCAGATGAGAGAGAGGGAAAGGATCCAGCAGAAGGCAGCATTGTTTGGCCTTCAGTTTCAAGATTGAGCCCCAGGGGGTGGTCAGCTCCTAACAGCCAACTACAGAGAAACTCCACAGGGCCGCTGGGTGGTGGCTCACCCTGAGGAGAGCACATGTTTTCCTGCCCAAGGACTGGGGTACAAGCCCCTCAATTTCTCTCTGTTCTATCAACTGCAATAAATAAAGTTAAAATAAAAACTTTTAAGGAGAGATAAATACAGGGCATCTACTCAACATATGCTGCGCTAGGGTCCAGACCTGGGACCTCAGGATTGAATTTTATGTCTATGTGCTAAGTCATCTGCCCAAGCACAGCAAAAATCTGTGCATCTCTCTCCTCCTCCTCCTCCTCCTCCTTCTCCTGTTCTTTGTCTTCTCCTTCGTCTTTCTTCTTCTCTCTCTCTCTCATTCTCTCTCTCTCTTCTTCAGGGATTTAATAGAGCTTTACAAAATCACAAGGTTTCAGGGGTGTAATTTCAGCTCATACATGGTAACTGTATATCACCACAACTGCCATCAAAGTTCTGTGACAACCCCCAAAAAAGCACTTTTGTCATAAAGCCCAAGAGAGCATTTAGTTACTATAGTTTGTTTGTTCCTTTGCCTCCAGGGTTATCGCTGGGACTCATGCCAGCACTATGTATCCTCTGCTCCTGGCAGACATTTTTTCATTTTTTTGGATACGACAGAGAGGGAGAAAGACAGACATCTGCTGACCTGCTTCACCACTGTGAAGTGGTCCTCCTGCAGGTGGGGAGCCAGGGGTTACTATAGGTTTTAAAAGTTAATTCAGTCAAACATATCCCAGATATGAGTGAAATAATCTGGTAGTTGTCTTTCAGCTCTTTACTTAAGTGACTCAGCATAATTACCTCCAGAGCCGACCATCTTGTTCCCAGTGATACACTGTCATCTTTGTTGATAGCAGAGCAGTGTTCCATTGACTATATGCCCCCATAATCTCTATATGAGCTGGAGGCTCACTGTGGTCTGAATCTGCATTTGCAAATGTCCCTGTAATGGGCTGGGGAGTCAGCAGAATTGTTCTGCCAATGACTCAGAAGCCTGAGGCTCTGAGCTTCCTGGTCCTGTTTCAGCCCCAGAATCATCCAGAGCAGAGCATCCAGTGAGCAGCTGAGAAAAAAATCTAAGGCCCCTGTAACCTCTGAGGTCATGACCTCTGGTGTCTTCTGTCCCTTGACTTGGGCCAGTGCTGGTTCTCTCAGTCCCTCTCTCTCCTCCTCTCACTCTTCTTCTGTCTGTCTCTATAATAAATAATAATAATGATAAGATAATGAAAGGGAATCTGGCCACTGAGTGGAATAAATTCATCACGCTGGCACAGATCCAGACCCATAGAGAGAACCCCTGTGGTTAAAAATAAATAAATATTAAAAATGTTTTTAAATTTTATAAAATCAAACTTCACATGACAATTAAATAAAATGTTTTATATTGATGTGCTACCAATACAATGAAATAGTAGGATGAAGTCTGTGTAGGAAATTATTTCTTCCACCAACTAGGTTGTTGGGCCTATGGATCAAAGACCTTAAGGCTGTTTAATTTTTTTTTTCTCCTGTACTTTTTGGCATCACTGGGGCTTGACTGTCTATGCCAGTTTCTTCTACACAGAGACACAGAGAGGGGAAAACTCTCAGCACTGTCGTCTTCTACAGTGTGGTGAGGCCCAGGCCTGAGCCAAGGTGGTGTACAGGGCAAAGCGGGCAACTGTCTGGCTCGGCCATCTTGCTGGTCCTGAAGGGTCTTTACTAACTCTGTTCTAGCTTTTACCTCATTTTATAACATTTCAACATACTCACTGTTTAGTATAAGACAGTTTCCAGATTTAAAATTTTTTTATTAATTAATGAGAAAGATAGGAGGAGGAAGAGAAAGAACCAGATATCACTCTGGTACATGTGCTGCCAGGGACTGAACTCAGGACCTCATGCCTCACAGTCAAGTGCTTTATCCACTGCACCATCTCCAGGACCACCAGATTTTTAGCTTCTGAGATCAGACAAGATCGGCCGTGTTCTGGGTTTGATGGCCGTAGACACCACCAGAATTTTAAAATGTATTCATTCACTTAAATTTCACCACTGAGTAAATCCTCCTACTTTATATCCACTCATTCAAAAATATACATTAAACATGTTTTCTGATGCAGAGCAGTATATGGCAAGACCAGGACAAATGAAACAAAGTCATGACACTTTTGAAATGAGAAATTATTACTACTATTGTTATCTTTATTTATTGGATAGAGACAGCCAGAAATCTTGAAGGTAGGGGGTAATAGAGAGAGAGATGGAGAGACACCTTCAGCCCTGCTTCACCACTTGTAAAACCTTCCTCCTGCAGGTGAGGACCGGAGGCTCAAACCCTGGTCCATCAGAGCCATCACAGCCACCCATCCTGGGGTCCAGCCTCTCCCTGCGCCAAGTCCCTCATGACAGCAGGGCCGCACTGCAGGTCTGTGAACTGAACAAGGTGGCGCAGGATTATATGGGGTGCAGGCTGGAGAGCAAAAACCGTCATCCCAGAAGCAGAGGCTGCAGGTTAAGGGGTGGGACTTGGACCCAATGCTCAGGGTCTGGTTGCCTTAGTTACTGTTATCTTTCCTGCAGAGCAGTGTCTGGGAAAGTTGAGCCTCCACATAAGAGACCCCACTGGGGGGGGGGACCTCTAGGAAGCAGGAGCTAGTGGGGTTACAGAAGTGCCATCTCAGTAAAGATTCAGCCGGCCTTCACCGCCTCCACCTGTCCTCCCTTGCTCACCCCGTGAAGGCCAGCCTGCACTACACACCTGCACTGCCTCAGACCTACACTTCCTGACCCTTTAGTACAGTTTCACTTTTTAATTTATTTTAATTTCCTTATTGGGGATTAATGTTTTACATTTGACAGTAAATACAATAATTTGTACATGCATAACATTTCTCAGTTTTCCACATATCAATACAACTCCACTAGGTCCTCTGTCATCCTTTGTGGACCTGTATAGAGGGTGATAATTTTTTTTTAATTTCTTCATTGGGGAATTAATGTTTTACATTGGATGGTAAATACAATAGTTCGTACATGCATAACATTTCCCAGTTTTCCATATAACAATACTTCCCCCACTAGGTCCTCTGTCATCCTTCTTGGATCTGTATTCTCCCCACCCACCCAGCCCAGAGTCCTTTACTTTGGTGAAATATGCGAATTCCAGTTCAGGTTCTACTTGTGTTTTCTTTTCTCATCTTGTTTTTCAACTTCTGTCTGAGAGTGAGATCATCCCATATTTATCCTTCTGTTTCTGACTTATTTCACTTACCATGAATTTTTCAAGATCCATCAAGATCGGCTGAAAACGGTAAAGTCACCATTTTTTATAGCTGAGTAATATTCCATTGTGTATATATACCACAACTTGCTCAGCCACTCATCTGTTGTTGGACACCTGGGTTGCTTCCAGATTTTGGCTGTTACAAATTGTGCTGCCAAGAACATGTGTACACAGATCTTTTTGGATGGGTGTGTTGGGTTCCTTAGGATATATCCCTAGGAGAGGAATTATAGGGTCCTAGGGTAGGTCCATTTCTAGCCTTCTGAGAGTTCTCCAGACTGCTCTCCACAGAGGTTGGGCCAATTTACATTCCCACCACAGTTTCACTTTTTTTTTTTTTTTGCCTCCAGGGTTATCACTGGGGCTCAGTTCCACTGTTGTTGTTATTGATGTCTTTGTTGGATAGGACAGAGGGAAATGGAGAGAGGAGAGGAAGACAGAAGGGGAGAGAAAGACACATGCAGACCTGCTTCACTACCTGTGAAGCGACTCGCCTGCAGGTGGGGAGCCTGGGGCTCAAACCCAGATCCTTGAGCTTTGTGCCATGTGCGCTTATCCCGCTGCGCTACCACCCAGCCCCTATATTTTCAGTCTTTCTGTCCTGTGTCGCTGCCCACTTACAAGTGCACCACAGGCAGATTATAAACACAAACTAGAAGCAGTGCAGGGGCTAAAATCTGGACATTCTCCATCGGTGAGTGCGAGGCCGACCTCAGCCCCTGCTGCCAACTTCTGAGATCCTGATGGCTCCCAGCAGGTGCTGGACACCTGCATCTGGCTGAGGACAGACCCCAGGCATTCGCACATGCCCGGCCTGCAGCTGCTGCTCCGGCTTCTTCCCGGGAGACTCAGCCCCCAGCACGCGCCCACGGAGGACTCTGCCCCCCCCCCCTGCATGGTTCAAACCTGTCCTTCATCTGCAGCTCTCCCGAGATTCCCTGTTACCCCTCGGGCCTGCACTTCTGCACTGACAGGAGGTGCAAGGACCGGAGTTCAGGGACCCACCAGCCCGAGTCCACCAGGAGGTGGTGGGCACAGCGAGGGCCCCATTCCCACCAGAGGATGAGGGAGGTGTGCTACGGGGTGGGGTCTGTGACATCAGCATGTGCCTCCTGGCTTCCGGCAGGTTCGAGGCTCCTGGGCTTCCTGAGGGCTGAGACTGCAGGGCACCTGTCAGGGAAGCAGGTTGTGCGCAGTGGCCCTGTGCCTGTGACCTTCAGGAAATGCCGCGGGTGGGCCCCACTTGGGAGCACCTGAGCACACAGGGAACCACAAGCAAGGACCCCTCCTGTGGGGAGGGGTTCAGCCTCAGTAAATACATAAATACACACGTGCCTTCAGAGAGCACCCTGGAGACTCTGAACTAAAATGTCAATGCCGTTACTATGCGGGAGGAAGTGTGCAGGGGCCTGGGTTCGAGCCTCTGCTCCCTACCAGCAGGGAGAAAGTTTCGTGAGTAATGAAGCAATGTTGCAGGTGTCTGACTCTCTCTACCTCACATTCCCCTCTCTTTTTTTTTCTCCAGTTTCAGCCACTTTATCCCAAATTATACAAGGTCATCCCTTTTGACTGTTGCATTATACTCTCTTTTTTATCTAGGCATCTGTAAAAGGCATTTTGGTTGTTTCCAGGTCTTTGCAATTGTGACTAAAACCACTATGAACACGGGGGCTCACATATCCCTGAGTCAGTGCTTTTATATCTTTTGAGTATATGCCTAGGAGTGGAATTGCTGGGTCATGTGGCATTTCCATTTTTATTTGTTTAAGGAATCTCCATCCTGTTCTCCAGACTGGGTTTACCCCTTTGCATCCCACCGGCAGTGCAGTAAACTTCCCCTCTCCACATCCTCTCCAACAGTTAGTTATCTTCTCTTGTTTGACTGATGGAGTCTGTTCTCACAGGTATGTGGTGGAATCTCAAAATGGTTTTGATTTGAATGTCTCTGATGATGAGTGAACTGGAGCATTTCCCCTTGTGTCTGTGGTCCATGTGTATCTCTTCTTTAGAGAGTCACCTACTCGTGTATCCTGACCACTTTTTTATTGTGTTCATTTTGTTGAGGTTTCATCCTACCTTTTTCAATTTTTCTCTGTATAGATCCAAACTAAAATTAAAATGACCACTAGTAGGGCAACAACGGGAAAATAAATAAATATTTGATTGCTTTTTTTTAAGACCACTAGCAGCCATTGATTCATCATTCATGCTGGCAGCAAGTCCTGGTGGTAATCCTGGTGACAATAAAGAAATAAATCCCTTTAGAGAAAATCCTGGAGACTTTGCACTAAAATGTCATTATTCCTACTATGCAGGAAAATCTCACTTAATAAAATGCAGGGCGCTGGGTGGAGCTGGGCCCTTCTCCCTGTGGGGGTGATGGTGGACTGTAGCTCCTGCCCCTGACCTGCCCCTTGGACCCGGAGCAGAGTACCCACTGCCCTTCGTGGGGGTCACACACCCAGCTCTTGCTCATCCTCACCTGGTGACAACCTTTCTCTCCATCCACAGCCCACAGTGACCACATGGGCAGGGCCCAGGACAGAAGTATATCCATAGTCAGGCCAGCGCAGTGCTGGGAGATGTGAGCCCAGAGAAGAGGCTTCAGACAGGCAGACAGGCTTCTCCTGCCCGGGAGAGCCCACCGCTTGAAATGCTGTCTCCTAAGTATCCTGCCTGTGACAGACCAGCAAGGTCAGTGAACCTGCCGGAAACCTCCAGGGACTGGTGTTTTCCCAGATGAGACCCCAGGAAGGCAGGGCGTTAGTCTGCTGGGGGAGGAAGCCGCTTGGCCATGTGGCAGATGGGCACTGAGGTGTTGTGGAAAGCAGAAAGCTTAGTCCTTGAGGACAAAAGCTGCTGGCAGCGGGTTCCTTTTTGGCGGCAGGAGCACTGAGCTGGATGGTTGAGGACTGAGGTGGATTTGGGCAGTTGGGCGAGAACTGTCTTTGAGAGTCGCAGGCAGCAGATGCAGAGGCAGCACAATGTGAAACTGGAGGGTGTGAGAAGAAACAACTGACATCCCCAGGGCAGTGTGAATGGGTCTAGCTGAAAGGGGGTTTGGGTGGGGTTGTCCTTGTGCCTGGGCAGTGGCTTAGCAGGAGGAGCCCCAGGCTTGCCTGTGTGACATTGAACTTGGACATGCAAGGTCTTGGCTTGCGTGCCAGCACTGCTTCTGTGAGAGATGAGTGGTGCTTTGCTGGTGTCTTTCTCCTTAAGTAAGTGCTTAAAACTGAAAACCAGTGTTTTCAAATGGACTGTAATTCAGGGAGTCTGAGGCCATTGGAAGATGTGTAAGATAAGAACAATGTTGTAGCTGTGAGTATCAGTGTGATGTGTATTTTTCTTCTTTTTAAATCAATTTAATTATGAAGGACAAGTCCATAGGATAAGAAGGGTACAATTTCACATACAATTCCCACCACCAGATTTCTCCATCCTACCCCCTCTATTGAAAGCTTTCCTATTCTTTATTCCTCTGGAAGTATGGACCCAGGGCCATTAGGAGGTGCAGAAGGTGGGAGGTCTGGCTTCTGTAATTGTTTCCCTTCTAAACATGGGCATTGGCAGGTCTGTCCATACTCCGAGCCTGTCTATCTCTTTCCCTAGTAGGGCAGGGTTCTGGGGAGGTGGGGCTCCAGGACATATTGGTGGGTTGTCTGCCCAGGGAAGTTAGGTTGGCATCACGGTAGGTGTGGTTTTTTTTAATGAAATGATACATATAGTAGTGGCTGTGGATGGTGAGTTGTATCTTTACACCTCAGTGTGGATGGGTTTAGAGCTGTTATCAGGTCACAGAATGTTGAACCTAGATCTTTTAAGCATCTAAACAGAGGCTGCGGTGTAAATGCCTGCCATATCAGGATTTATTTGAGAAATATTCAGAAGGTAAATTCAAAAGAGCAGAGAGTGTTGGGCTGGGTAGATGGTACTAGAATTAAAGCTCCAAACTTTCAGTCCTAAGACACATGAGGCCCCAGGTTTAATTTCCAATATCACGGCAAGACAGGGCTGATCAGTGTTCTGTACTGTTGTATGCTTTACATTGGTTTGTTCTAGCTCTCCCCCGCCAAGAAAATTGAATCAGTCCTGTTAGTTTCGCAGCCCGCTTGGCCCCGCCCCTAGGGACCCCAACAGGGTTCCAGAGTTCCAGAGTTCGTTTGAGAGTGCTTGGCGCCGCTGCGGGGGGAAAGAGACAGCAGAGTTCTGTTTGGTGATTAGTTTCGTTTAGTTTATGAATCGTTGTTCCTGAATAAAGAAATACAGCTTCCCTGCCCAGCCGTATGTCTCTGGTTGTCTCTGTTACCCGCCCGTGAAGCTAGCCTGGCCAGCTAGAGCCGCCGAATTTTAACAGCAGTGTACAAAGCAACAACAACAACAAACAAGCAAACAAAACTAAATTAAATAATATTCTGTAGAGGTAGCCACGAGGGGGCTTTAAACAAATTGAAATCAAATCTCGTAGAGCTAATGGTTCTCTGTAACTAGCAGTGCCGGCACCTGACACCTTCTTGCAACTCTTTGCCTGGGTGATGTGATGTTCTCTCTTCAGATACTGACCTGCAGGTGGAGCTGCACAGAGCATATAGAAGCAGACCAGCAGCGCCTCCTTTCAAAATACCCAGTGTGCTGTTGATGTATTTGCTTCTCCAAACTGGTCGGTAGGCCTCCATCCACGAAAGCTAAATGGTAAAATCATAGTTTTCTGAATTATTTTTTAGTCAAAGAGATAGAATGAAGAGCCTCAGCCTTGAAAGGCTTTTTGCAGAACCATTCTTCTGTCTCCCCAGCACTCTCCCTCTCTCTATCCACCTCCTCTCAGCTTCTCTCTGTCCTATAAAATACAAGGATAAAAAAAAGAAAAAAAATGGCCTCAGGGATTGGTGGGTTCATAGTCCATGCAGCAAGCCCCAGTGATAATCCTGGCTGGAAAAAGTAAATTGCTTAAAAAAAAATTAAAAATAGAGGCCAGGCCAAGGAGCACTGGGTTAAGCACATGTATCACCATGCGTAAGAATCTGGTTCAAGCCCCCACTCCTCACCTGGAGGGAGGAAGCTTCATGAGCGATGAAGATGTCTTTCTCTCTCCCTTTCTATATACCCTTCTCTTTCAATTTCTCTCTGTCATGTCAAATAAGAAAAATGGTTGCCAGGAGCCATGGATTCGTAGTGTTGGCAGGGAGCCCCACTGATAATCATGGCAGCAAAAAAAATTTAAAGAATACACTAAAAATAAAATAAAACCATTTAGGCTCAATTTGTGACATATATTAGACAGCTTGTAGTTTTCACCCCATATACAGTCACATATGGAACACTTGAGTTGTGTCATATTGTGACAATGTTGTGAACTCAGGTTTTCCATAATCAGAGAGTTGTTAGACTTCAGACTAAATGATTTGCTTGATGCTGCTTTGCCAAGTTTTATGGAGGATTTTGGACAAGTATGGCATGTGGAAGATGTTTACTTGACATTTCTGATACAATCTCCAGTTCTTCCCTAATGGAAAAACAAAAGAATACCAGGGCTGGGTGGTGTCACCCCTGGTTGACACCACCAGGATTGGTTGAAGGGGGCACTGCTAGGATTTCGCGGGGCGTAGTAAAACCTGGGGGCGGAGACTGCATCAGAATAACTCCTCAGCAACATCCAGTAAATAAATAGATACTAACTAAAAAATAAAAAAGACAATTCCTTCCAACAGTTTGCTTTATAGCATGTAGCAGCTCATGTATTCAGTCATAGAGAAAAATAGAGGAGAATTAGAATTTCCTGTAAGCTCACTGATAACTTTTCTTGGGTCTTACTTAGAAACATTGCTCAGCTCTGCCTGATAGTTTAAACATGTAAGTAGAGTTTTCCTTCATCAGTCTTCAGTGCATATAATTTAACTCTGATCTAAATTGCATAGAGTAGAAATAAGAAGATGTGAAGTCTAATCATTTAGTAATCACAATGGCATTTTTGGTGCAGAGGAATAGGGAGTGGTGTCAGGAAATACTAGCACCTCGCAAGCACTAAGGATTGCCAACTGACTACCCTGATGCACAGGGTGCTCTCTCTGCTGGTATTTTACGCTCATATTCTTTTTGTTTTCTTCCTCCAGGGTTATTGCTGGGCTCGGTGCCTGCACCATGAATCCACTGCTCCTGGAGACCATTTTTTCCCCTTTTTGTTGCCCTAGTTGTTGCAGCCTCATTGTGGTATTATTGCCATTGTTGACGTTGCTTTGTTGTTGGATAGGACAGAGAGAAATGGAGAGAGGAGGGGAACACAGAGAGGAGGAGAGAAAGACAGACCCCTGCAGACCTGCTTCACCGCCCCTGAAGCGACTCCCCTGCAGGTGGGGAGCCGGGGGCTCGAACCGGGATCCTTACGCTGGTCCCTGTGCTTTTTGCCACATGCGCTTAACCCACTGCGCCACCGCCCGACTCCCTGCACTCATATTCTTTTAAAAATATATATATATATATTTATTTATTTATTTTCGTTGCCCTTTTTGTTTTATTGTTGTAGTTATTGATGTTGTTTGTTGTTGGATAGGACAGAGAGAAATGGAGAGAGGAGGGGAAGACAGAGAAGGGGAAAGAAAAGCCTGTTTTACCACTTGTGAAGAGACTCCAGGCATCATTAAGGTGGTTCTTGCGCTTTGTGCCACTTGTGCATAACTGGCTGTGCTAACGCCCGATTCCCTTAGGCTCATATTCTAAGAGAACAGATACATTGACTTGATCCACCTCAGGGATCCTGAAACACTCTAGTGTTTAAACTTAAAAAACTTAAAGTGAAACACTCTAGTGTTTCACTTTAAAAAGAGTCTGATTTTGTTTAGTGGGCTGGGTGTTGTGCAGTGGTAGAGTTCAGGACTTGTAAGCATGAGGTCCTAAATTCGATTCTAACACCATATCAATCAGATCAATGCACTGGTTCTCTTTTGTTAAATAAATTAAAAATATATTTATTAATCAGAAACTGAGTTTATGTGTTGTAGGAATAACTATAGGGATCTAAAGTGCTAAAACATCATATTCCTCTAACCATTTTAAGCTCCTTTATTTAAGAAAGTCCATGAGAAACCAGATATTTATTATTTTGCATACTAAGCTAGAACTTGACTTGTGAGAATTTCCTTATAAGCTTACTGTCATTGGGGTCAGTCTTCATGGGTTAAAAAGGCAGTATGGTGAAACTAAGCATCTTAATGTGTCCTTACTCCTGGAAACAACTGAACAAGAACTAGAAAGTTTGTGCTGCTATTACCACCAAACCCTACTCAAGCCTACCCTGTGTGTTCAGGTTTAATGTATTTCACATGGATTAACCTCTTTACATATTAGTGCCACATTGTAGTATAATAAGAATGCCTTTCTTTGTCTGAAAGTTATTTTATCTACAGAACCTAACTTCTTTGCTTAATAACCCTCTATCCATCTAGCTGGTGTTATAAAGTAACTCGAACATGTGGAGTGTTTTACTGTGTCACTTCTTTGTCGGTAATGATACTACTAAGATAAAGTACGTCTGGATCATTTCTTGTTAAAAATATCCCCCTGGGAGTTGGGCATTAGCAAAGTGGGTTAAGCACAGGTGGCACAAAACACAAGGACCAGGCTAAGGAACCCTGGTCAAGCCCCAGGCTCCCCACCTGTAGTGGAGTAGCTTCACAGGCAGTGAAGCAGGTCTGCAGTTGTCTATCTTTCTCTCCTTCTCTCCGTCTTCCCCTCCTCTCTCCACTTCTCTTTGTCCTATCCAACAACCATGAAAATAGTAACTACAAAAAAAGGGCAACAAAAGGACTAAATAAATAAATAAATAAATAAACTATTCCTCTAAGCTTGCCTCTAGATTTTTCTTAGAGACAGAACAGAAGCTTTTGTCAAAGGCTACTTCTAGGGGGGATCTTCCTCCTGGATGCTTTTTCTTGGTGGAAGTCTACCCCTAGACACCTGGGCATTGTAGTGAACTAAGGTGTTTGCAGTGCTGCATCCAGATGTGTCACGTTCTGAAAGGGAAGGACTGTCACCTCTCAGTGTGGATAAAGCCTCTCAGTTGTCTTCTCTTGTGATAGTAAGATTTTTCTTGAAAGATTGAAGTGATAATATAATAAAGGCAACTTATGGCAAGCTCACAGCTAGCATGGTGGAAGAGAAGTCAACTCTCACTGTTTGCAGATGATATGATAGTATGCATAGAAAAGCTTAAAGAATCCAGCAGTAAGCTCTTGGAAATTATCAAGCAATATACTAAGGTGTCAGGCTACAAAATTAACATATATAAGTCAGTGGCATACCTCTATGGAAACACTGAATTAACAGAAGGAGAAATCCAGAAATCAATCCCTTTTACTGTAGCAATGAAAACAATAAAATATGTAGGAATAAACCTAAAAAAAGTGAAAGATTTGTATACTGGGAATTATGAGTCAATATTCAAGGAAATAGAAAAAGAATTGGAAGAATTAACATCATCAAAATGAATATGCTATTCAGAACCATATACATTTTTTATTTTTAAAAGTTTTTATTATCTTTATTACTGGATAGAGACAGAAAAATTGAGAGTGGTGGGAGAGGTAGAGAGGGAGAGAGACAGAAAGACACCCTCAGCTCTGTTTCACCATATGTGAAGCTTGCTCCCTGCAGGTTGTGGCCAGGGGCTTGAACCTGGGTCCTTGTGCACTGTAATGTGTGCTCTCAACTGGCTGTGCCACCACCCTGCCTTTCATTTTTGATACTTTGAGGAACTTCCATTTGCTTTATCTAGAGCCTGGACCAGTTTACATGTCTCCGCACAGTGTACAAGGATCCTTTTTTATTTCATACCCTCACCAACAACTGCTGTTTCTGATACTGGCGATTTGGCAGTGTGATTTTACTTATTTATTAATTTTATTTTAGTGAGTGGGGGGTAGAGCTATGAAGAGAAAGACTCCTTGGCTCTGGCTTATGGAGGTGCTAAGGAAATGAACCTGAAACCTTGAATCCTCAGCATGTCAGTCTTTTTCTTTTTCTTTTCTTTTTTTTATTTAAGAAAGGATTAATTAACAAAACCATAGGGTAGGAGGGGTACAACTCCACACAATTCCCACCACCCAATCTCCATAACCCATTCCCTTCCCTAATAGCTTTCCCATTCTCTATCTCTCTGGGAGCATGGACCCAGGGTCATTGAGGGTTGCAGAAGGTAGAAGGTCTGGCTTCTGTAATTGCTTCCCTGCTGAACATGGGCGTTGACTGGTTGGTCCATACACCCAGTCTGTCTCTCTCTTTCCCTAGTAGGGTGTGTCTCTGGGGAAGCTGAGCTCCAGGACACATTGGTGGGGTCTTCAATCCAGGGAAGCCTGGCCAGCATCCTGGTGGCATCTGGAACCTGGTGATTGAAAAGAGAGTTAACATACGAAGCCAAACAAATTGTTGAGCAATCATGGACCCAAAGCTTGGAATAGTGGAGAGGAAGTGTTAGGGAGGTACTCACTGCAAACTCTAGTGTACTTCTGCTTTCAGGTATATATTTTGCAGTAGTTTATGGATACGTGTGAACATAAGCTCTCTCTCACAGAAACTGGTGTATATCTAGGTTATGGGACTTTGTTAGAAAGTGAACCACCTGAGATTAAATTAGAGTGTACTATAAAAGGAAAGGTCTCACCCGAGTACTGAAGCTGAAGGGTTGTCATTCCACACGTGAAGTCTCTGGACACAGTCTGAGGTGAAGCATGTTGAGGTGGCAATCATTGCGTTGGTTAGGTTGTGATCGGCAGATGCAATATTATTTGGTATGGATTGGGAGAGGCATACAGGAAAGTGGGCCCTATCCAAGGGTTCCAGGACTGGGTGAAGTAGAGGCTCTATAGTGGAGATGTGAGGTTCCTGCTGTCTTAGGGTTCAAAAAGACAATGGATAGTTAATGTTATCATCACATTATTTGGTAATTGGGTTCAAAAAGACAATCGATAGTTAATGTTATCATCACATTATTTGGTAATTGGGTTAACTTTGAAAAGTCCTTTTTTATGGTTTGCTGTACAGTATCCAGTATCTTGTATATAGCTGTGCTATTGGATGCTTCTAATCTACTTGGTCTAGGCTTTTGAGAGAGTCCGTGTATCAAATACACAGCCTATATATTAAAAAGATTCAGTTTGTGTTTTGAAAAACTTTGAGACATACAATTGATTTTCCCCCTCTCATATTAATTAACTACTGATTTATATGTCTACATTTTGCTAGGAGTGTACATAAACACCATTCCCACCACCAAAAGACTGTGACCCATCCCTCCCACCCACTCCCACCCCCCACTGTCCCAGGAAGCTGCATGTCTACCCCTCACCACAGGGTTTTTATTTTGGTGCCCTACTTACAATTTGGTCAGGTCCTGCTTTTAGTTTCCCTTTCAGATCTTCTTAGTTAACTTCTGTTGATGAGTGGGATCATCCCATACATACTCATCTTTATCTTTCTGACTTAGCTCACTTAAGATAATTCCTTCTAGCTCTGTCCAAGATGGGTCAGAGCTATGAAGAGAAAGACTCCTTGGCTCTGGCTTATGGAGGTGCTAAGGAAGTTTACCTGAGACCTTGAATCCTCAGCATGTCAGTCTTTTTCATAACTATTATCCCATCTCCCCCATTCAAGAATTTTAAAAATAATAATGATTAAATGAAAAAGCAGTGATCCATTTCTGACTTTATAGATGTATTAAGAGTCAGATTAATGAATCCATAGAAATCTCCTTAGATGATCTTAATTATTTTAAATAAAAAATATCATTTAACCTAAAAAAAAAATTGAGATGTAGTTGCAATCTTATTTGATTTATGGCATCCTTAATTCTAATTATTTGCCCCAGATATCTCAGAAGCAGAATGAAGTATCTTATGCTTTATAAGATACATACACACATGCACAAACCTCACAGATAACTATAATATCTGTGTAAATTTTCCACCTTCAGAAAAATTAAAATAATTGTAGAATTTGGGGCTGTTGGGTTGGGGTTAGAGACGAGACCAGAGTCGCTCAAAGTTTAGGATTTTTTCTCCACTGCTAAGAGATGAGCTACCGCTGGAGGGTAGTGTTTGACAATTAAAAAAATTCAGAGCCTAGTACCCTTGGCTTTATTTCAGAGAGAAGACATTTTGCCAACAGTACAGAGACAGTTATCTTCTCATTCAACTGCCTGGGTTTCCCCGGGGAGGGTATTTAACTCTTTTCTTTGTCTCTAGTCTTTGTAGTCCATAGAACTCAGATGATCTAAGAAATCCCCCCATGAGCCCCAGTGATTTCACCTACAGGTTATTTAGGAAACCTGAGTCTCTGTATCTGCTGCTTTCTGACTTGAACTGCCTTGTCTTCAGCATTCAGATAATTAATAGAGGAATGCTGCCTCAGGTGTTACTGTGAGTCTGGTTTTGAGAGGCTTCCTTGTGACTGTATGAATGAGATACACTCTTTTTAGAGAGAATACACAACAAGATTTCTTTCACTGCCCACAAGGACTTCTTTGGATTGCTTCCAAATCTTTCCTGGATCCTAAAATTGTCTATTTATCCCAGCTGGAAATATATATATATATAAATATATATATATATTTATATATATATATATATTTATTATATATATATATTATATATATATATATATAAATATATATATATATATACACACACACACACACACACGCACACACACACACACACACACATATATATATATATCCAGGGTTATATCTGAGGCTTGGTGCCTGCACTACAAATCCACTGCTCCTGGAGGCCATTTTCCCCATTTTTGCTGCCTTTGTTGGTGTTATTTTTTTAAATTTTATATTTATAAAAAGGAACATTGACTAAACCATAGGATAAAAGAGGTACAGCTTTGCACATTTACCACCACCAGACCTCCTTATACCATCCCCTCCCCTGATAGCTTTCCTATTCTTTAACCCTCTGGGAGTATGGATCCAAGATCATTGTGGGATGCAGAAGTCCACTGGAAGTTCTGGCTTCTCTAATTGCTTCCCTGCTGAACATGGATGCTGATCCATACTCCCAGCCTGTCTCTCTCTTTCCCTAGTGGGGAAGGGCTCTGGGGAAGTGGAGCTCCAAGTCACATTGGTGGGGTTGTCTGTCCAGAGAAGTCTGGTCACATCCTGCTAGCATCTGGAACCCGGTGGCTGAAAAGAGTGAGTTAATATACAAAGCCAAACAAATTGTTGAACAATCATAGACCTAAAGGCTGTAATAGTGCAGATGAAGTGTTGATGGGTCCTCCATTTTGTAGATAGCTAATAGGCATATTTTAATTATATTTCAAAGGCCCTGTAGTTATACTAGTGTTTTTTTGTTTTTGTTTTTGTTTTTGTTTTGCATGAGCTTGAAATCTGATATGCAGGTGGATCCTAATTATTGTCTGGGGAGACGATGTCATGTCTGGAAAAGGGAAAGACAGCTGGATGAGGGAAGAGAGTAGCTTCCTAATATGGGAAAGGGGTATAAATATTACTGTAAACCCCATCAATTTGATGTGATCTGGGGCCCATAATTAACAACCCTGTAAACAATGTTTCTTCAATAACATGATATTGGGGTAAAAAAAGATTTGATTATTTTTGTGAACCAAATCATGAAGTACAAGTGTCAATTATAAAAGTATCAGGGCCAGGATAGATAACATAATGGTTATGCAGGGAGACTCCCATGCCTGAGGTCCCGATGTCCCAGGTTCAATCCTCCATACCACAAAAACTAGAGCTAATGAGTGCTCTAGTAAAATAAATAAATAATAAATAAGTAAATAAATGTATATAGAGAGAGACAGTAAAATACTGTATTTTTTCAAGGACAATTATTGTCCTCATGACAACCTTTATTAGAATCATCAAATAAGTAAATGCTGAAAAAAGGGATGCTAAAATTCTATTAAAATCCTAGCTCTATTTCCTTCTTAGCTTGAGGACAGATCTCACAAACCTAATACTGGCTAGAAAAGCCACTCAACACTTTAACAACTGAAAGAGAAAGTCTAAGCTTGTCTGATAAAGAAGGGACTCCAAAAGTTGGATAAGGGCAGGAGACTGGCTCACTCAATGATGGTCTCTTTAGCCAGTTTCAAGCCACTCTTATCACCTAGGGTCCTATCCATAGGATCATAAGACTCCCCCACAGATGTTGTGGGGCAAGACCTCTAGGAGTTCCCTCTCTCTAACACCATTGGTCACATCCATTGGGAATATTACCATAAGCACTGTGTTTAAAAAGGGAGTTGCCTCAGATAAATCACATCTAGAGACAGCTTCAGAAACTGATGGAAAATTTCCTTTCCTTTTATGTTCATTTCCACCTCCGCATTTCAGAGACAATGTGCAGGTGTTTAAAATCCCTGAAAAGCATGCTTTCTCTTCATTTTTTTGCTGAGATTATGTGTGAGGAAATTTTATTTATTTGTTTAAATTTCTCAATTAACTTTTTTAATTAATAGTATTTTTCAAAGAGATGTAGAGACACACACAGAGAAACCCATATTTAATTTTAAATGTCTTCTTTAGGGAAATGTTTATTTTTAATATTTTATTTATATATCTATTTCCTGGGTAGAGACAGAGATTGAGAGGGAAGCAGGAGATGATGAGAAGAGAGAAAGGACAATTAGGAAAGTGCCCTTCATTTTCCCAGGATGCCAGTTTGACCTGTGACTTCTTTTTTTTAAATTGTATTATTTTCCCTTTTGTTGCCCTTGTTGTCTTTTTTATTGTTGTTGTGGTTATTATTGTTGTTGTTATTGATGTGGTTGTTATTGGATAGGACAGAGAGAAATTGAGAGAGGAGGGGAAGACAGAGGGGGCAGAGAAAGATAGACACCTGCAGACCTGCTTCACCTCCTGTGAAGCGACTCCCCTGCAGGTGGGGAGCCGGGGGCTGGAACCCGGATCCTTATGCCGGTCCTTGTGCTTTGCACCACCTGTGCTTAACCCACTGCACTACCGCCCGACTCCCGAGAGTGAAAGAACGTATGAGAGCATTTTGTGTGCTGGCCAGCGTGTGAGTGGAAGGGTGAAGGTGGTCCTTGGCGTGACTGCCGTGTTCAGTGTTACCTTGTTTGTTTTCTTACTTTTCCATTTTGACAAGGAAATGGGACAGGCTGTCCAAAACCAGCTCACTTCACCCCTTTGGAATATCTGATTAAAAATTTCCCAGATTTCTCCAGAAGGGCCTCTGGATTCAGGGTTCAGGTAGATGCCTTCACATTGAGGAAGTTTTGTGCAAGAGAATGGCCCACCTTTGGAGTAGGTTGGCCAGAGGAAGGAAGCCTGGATTGAGAAACATGTGCGGCCGTGCAAGATGTGATTTTCGGGGACCCTGGGCACCCGGATCAGATGCCATATATCAAAGTCTGGATGGGTATTATCCATGACCAGCCTAAGTATTTACAGGAATGTCAGAGGAACCCCAATGAGAAAAGCAAGCCAGGAGTGTACATAGCCCGGGGGGACAGGAGAAATGGGACTCTTAGGAGACCCACCTGTCCTGTTCTCCCTGAAACTCCCCCAAGACTGAGAAGATGGAGGAATGGAAATCCCACTCCATATTCTGGTTCCCTTAGGGCCACTGCTCCTGAGCCAGATTCTACATCTGGGGTCCCGTCGCGTCTCTTAAGTCCGCCCCACACCAGAGCGGGAACGACCTATGGACAGCACCAGCGGGAACTTTTCCTTTAAGGGAGGCAGGGGAGTCGGATGCCAGGGGGAGGCCGCTGAGGGTGTGTGTCCCTTTCACCACCTCTGACTTGTGTAACTGGAAGAACCAGAATCCTCCTTTTTCAGCAGATCCAGAGGGAGTGGCTACCCTGCTGGAGTCCATCTTTTATACTCATCAACCCACTTGGGTCGATTGTCAGCAGCTGTTAAATACTTTGTTCACCATGGAGGAAAGGGAAAGAATTAAGCAGGAGGGAAAGGAACAGGTCCGGGACCACCGAGGAGAACCACCTACAAACCAGGACATGGTGGAGGAGGTGTTCCCCCAGACCCGCCCCAAGTGGGACCCCAACACAAGCGCCGGATCTGAAGCCCTTGCTAGGTACCACCAGACTGTATTGAGAGGCATTCGGGCTGCAGGCCGAAAGCCTACTAATTTGTCTAAGGTGACCGAGTGTATACAGGGTGCGAATGAGAGCCCAACTGCTTTCCTAGAGAGGCTTTACCAGGTGTATCGAACCTGGACCCCCATAGATCCTAAAGCCACCCAGAATGTGCAGGCTGTCATCCTCCACTTCGTAGCTGAATCCGCCACAGATATTAGAAAGAAGCTGCAGAAGTTAGAGGGTTTTCAAGGGACATCTCTCTCTGAATTATTGGTAATTTCCCAGAAGGTTTTTGAAAATAGGGAGGACCCGGCGAAGACCACGGTGGAACTACATAAGAAGATGACCTGGGTCCTGTTGGCAAGGGAAACAGGAGGAGAAAAAGGTTGGGGACTAACAAGGAAGGCAGGAAGGGCCAAGTTCCTAGGAAAAGATCAGTGTGCATTTTGTAAAAAAGAAGGACACTGGAAGGATAAGTGCCCAGAGCAGACAAAAAGGGAAGGGGCCTAGCAGAGAAGAAGAAGCGCCCCTCCTGGTCCTAGATTAGGAGGGTCGGGGCTCCCTCAACCCCTGGGAGCCCAGGGAAAAACTCTCGGAAGGGGGAGAGCAGCCGCTGCCCTACTGATGAAAAAGACTACTAAATTGACTTTTGGACAAACTCTGGAGATTGTAACTACCCACAATCTGGCCAGTCTACTTCACTCTCCCCCCGGCTGGTGGATGACTAACTCTCAGGTCACCCATTACCAGGTGCTGTTACTGGATCCGCCCTGTACCACTTTTAAGCAGACTGAGGCTTTGAATCCTGCCACCCTGCTCCCCAACGCGGAGGAGGAAGTCACCCATGACCGTGGAGAGATCCTGGAAACCCTGACCTCGCTGAGAGCTGATCTGACGGAGGTTCCACTGCTGGATGCACAGGACGGTGTACGGTATGCAGGGGCTGCCATAGTCACAAACCAGAAGGTCCTGTGGGCTGCATCGTTGCCACAAGGGACTTCAGCCCAAAAGGCAGAGCTGATAGCTCTCACGCAAGCACTCAAATGGGGAGCAGGGAAGAAGATAAATGTGTACACTGACAGCAGGTATGCCTTTGCCACTGTTCATGTTCATGGGACACTATATCAAGAAAGGGGATTGTTGACTGCAGGGGGAAAAGCTATCAAGCATGTTCAAGAAATATTAGCCCTGCTGGCAGCTATATGGGGACCGGAGAAGGTTGCTGTGATTCACTGCAAAGGGCACCAAAAAAAGATGACTCTGATGTTGCGCGGGGTAATCAGTTCGCTGATAAAACCGCTCGGGAGGCAGCCCAAAGACTAGTGGGGACCCATGCTCAGCTAGTGGTGTCCTCGCCAGAGGAGATACTAAAAGAATGGAAACCAGGATATTCAGGACAAGAGGAAGAATTGGGTAAAAGGCTCGGAGGAAAACCGAGTGAAGATGGATGGATCATCCTCCCTGAAGAGAGGATTCTGCTTCCCCAACAATTGGGAACACAGGTGGTAACGCTGGCACATGGAAGCACTCATACCGGGGGAGACAAACTGGCTGAATTAATCAATAAATTTTATTTGATAGTAGGTTTACATAGGATCTCCCGAAGTGTGGCAAGCCACTGTGCCACATGTGCCAGGGTCAATGCCAGCCCCGTCCAGGTTAAGGGATCTGGAACCCGGTGGCAAGGGGAGGAACCCGGAGAGCACTGGGAATTGGACTTCACTGAGATGCCTGAGGCTCCAGGAGGCTCTAAGTATCTCTTAGTCATGGTAGACACTTTTTCAGGATGGGCTGAAGCCTTCCCCACTAGGAAAGAGACTTCCCAGGTAGTAGTAAAGCAGTTGGTCTTTGAAATTATTCCAAGGTTTGGACTTCCTTATTCTCTGGGGTCGGACAGTGGCCCGGCATTCATCGCCAAGGTCACCCAACAATTGGCTGAAACTTGGCAAATTAAATGGAAACTGCATTGCATTTATCGCCCCCAGAGCTCAGGGCAAGTAGAAACGAATAGGACACTTAAGGAAAGTTTAACAAAATTAAAAATAGAGGCTGGCGGGAACTGGGTTTCCCTTTTAACCTTTGCATTGTTAAAAAATATAAATACCCCATATGTTTCTGGATTTACCCCATTTGCAATTATGTATGACAAATTGCCTACTCTTGTGCCCAGGGTAGGGGCCGAGAAATTGGCCGAGGTGGCACGAGGTAATTTCCTAGAGTCCCTACAGGCTTTGCAGGTGGGGCAAAGAAAGGCCAGCCTCGCCATCTGGAACGTGAAGCCTGGAACCCAGAGGGAGGAAGGCCAGGACCGATCGGCCCCCCTTGTTCGAGCCTGGTGATTCCGTGTTGGTGGAGAAGTTGCATCCTGATCATCTTGAGGCCCGGTGGGAAGGACTGTGCACCGTGGTCCTAAGCACACCAACCACTGCAAAGGTCGCTGGGAAGCGACGTTGGATTCACCACACACGCTTGGACAAGTTTGCTGTGGACCCCCCAGAGGCAGATGGCCGGAGAGGATGGCACGCTGTGTCTACCGCGGACCAAATGAAGATCCGACTGGTCTCGGGCTAGTCCTGGTGCTCCTGCTTTGCTTTGGCTGGAGTTCTCAAGTGTCCTCTCTGTATGTATGGAAGGTGGTGAATGAGAATGGAAAGGTGGTGGCCTTCCAGCCAACTGCAGGACAACCGATACTCACTTTTGACCTATGTGACCTGTTTGGAGCAGACTGGGACGCGCAGAAATGGCCCCTTGTCCGGAAAGGGAGGAACTGGACCAGTCAATGGGGAATTACGAATAATGGAGGGTGTGACACCATCGACTGAGAGACCTGCCTTCAGAAGCTACCCTTCTATGTCTGCCCCAAAGAGGACTGGGTTCAGGACACCAAATGCCAGGGAGAATCCCACTTCTTTTGTGGCCAGTGGGGAGAATGTTTGACTATATCCTCTGAGATGAACAATGACAATCACATAATATTCTCAAGGGTGAGCTATCCGACCACCCCCATCTGCAGCTCTACATGAGAGTGTAACCCTGTGGAGGTAAAAGTTAAGACTTGGTATGAGACTGACCTTTGGGTAAAGGGAAGGGTGTGGGGCGTCCGATTGATATTTACCAGGAAGGACCCCGGTGCATATTTTACTATCCAGTTGCAAGTGCTACCATGTACCTAGAACCCTATCGGACCTCTGAAACCAATTATTACTCTGGTCTCTATGATCCGGAAAATCAAGGATTTGATTGTCAGCTAAGACTAGTGGGGAATGTGACAGGCGGTAACAAGCGGTTACAATAAAAAACCCCTCTCTGAGATGCATCTAAGTAGATTTTAAGTTCCCATTTTAGTTTTAGGTCTTAAGTTTTAAGTTCCACTTTTCTCTTAGAAGTTAAGTTGTTTGCTGAGTGGAGTGAAAAGTCTCTTGCCCTTTTCCCTTTGAAAAACAGGACTAATCAGTGGAGGCCATCGGGTGTTTTTGCAGAGTTCTGCATGAGGGCTAGCCTTATGAGGACCTTTGCACAGATTAGAGGTATACTGGTCTCCAGATGGTATGGCCAGATGGTAGGGGAACGTGGGGACCTAGACACTGGTTAAGTCCCATTGGTTGTGTGGTTTTGCAAGGTTTAAAATTTGCCCGCGCTTTGCTTTGAATGGATCCCGCTTTTTGCTTGGTTTGAAATAATTGGATTCCGCGCTTTCCATATGATGTAATTGGATATAGATTGTTAAGATGGTGTGTTCCCCCTCCCTGAGTGTATTTTGAATTCCTATAAATTGTGTGGTTTGAGCCCGGTTCGGGGTCTAGCTGGTAGGCTGTTACTAGCTGCCACTTGGCCAAAACTCGAGTTCGTGAATAAAGATCTTTTGCTTTTGCTTCCTTGCAGTGGATGGTGGTTTGATTTTGCTCGTTACCACCCACTAGACAAAACGTTTAAAAGAACAGTCTTAGTCAGAGGGCTTCATGTCTTCCACCAGGAAGTTTACACATAGATGGCAGGACTGAGGAACAATTCAAAATCCTGCAAAGTATTAGAATATAATTGTTCTCAATTGTATATTGTATATCATACTACTAGGAAAAAGAAAGGGTCAGTTCTAGGAAGGGGAAGGATGGCTGTAGGCATTCCAGCAGACACCCAGGTGGCGTCACTGATTGCAGACCTGCCAGGGGAGCCCCCAACAAGGTGCTGAGAGGAGCCCTGAGCTCCTTAGCAGCTGAGCACGGTGTAGACAGGGAGCTGCCTGGACCCCGCACAGAGAGGTCTGAGATGGTCCATCACTGCGCCTTTCTGTAGGTGTCACTCTCCCAGCTTGAAATTAGGAGGCTGTCTTATTGTCATGCCTGAAATGAAACAAAGAGAGCTGTCTTAGATAAGTCACATTCTTAGATAGTAGCTTCCTCTTGATTCCTGAAGAAATGTATTATCCCAGGAGAAAATTTCTCCAAGGAGATAAATGCATCAAGGGGCTGTGTGGTGCCCACCTGGTGAGCACACATGCCACAGTGAGTAAGGTCCTGGGTTAATATGCCTGTACCCACCTGCAGAAAAGGAAAGCTTCAGGAGCTGGAAAGCAGAGCTGTAGGTGTCTCTCCTTCTCTCCTTCTCTGTCTCTCCCGCCCATTTTAATTACTGTCTCTAGCCATTAGGTAAATTGAATCATTAACAAAAGAGTTAAATATATTAAAACCTAGTCAGCACAGAGTAGAAACCTTTCCTTTTAACACAATACAGCAAATTTCTGCAGCCTTCTCCCAGACTGTGCTGCCAGAAGAATGAAGTCCTGCCATTGTTGGGATGTGATTCTCTTGTCCTGTTTTAAACAACCAGAACACCATGTGTCTCACACAGACTGGTTGCTAGACTAATCTCACATGGCCTAGGCTCACCCAGAATCATGGTGTAGATGAGGAGTGTCCAGGAGCCTGGTCACCTTTGTACCACTGGCATCAGTCAGGAAGAAGGCGCCTACCTCTAGCAGAACAGGGACCAGGATGGAGGGTCTCACTCCTCGCTCTCCTCCTCATTAAGCTCTGTGTGGTTGTGGGTGCACAGCACTGCCATGAGGCAGGAGAACTGAGTGCAGGTGGCCTTCTCCTTCTGGTGGACCAGATGGACACAGTCCCTGATATCCTCCACTGCCAGGTTCACAGGGATGATGGGGTTGCCCAGGGCATAGTTGTAGAGTGACACCTTGTGGGTGGCCCTGTCCCCATAACCCATCAGATAGTCAACCCTGGGCTCAGAGGCGGTGAGGTCCAGCAGAGGCAGCCATGAGAGGGCCCCGTGCAGACGGGTGGACATGGAGCTCTGCCAGATGCTTTCCACAACATGGAGGGTGGTGACAGTGTTACCCCTCTGGTCCACAGCCACCAAGATGCTCTTCTGGTGGCCTCTGCCAACAGAGCTGCCCAGGGTCCAGGTAGAGTCACCTCCAGCACAGAGTCCTGTGAACATAGCAGTGGGTTTAGCAATGGACAAAGGAGGCACCCCAGGCAGCAGAGCAGAGGCAGTGAGAGGATGAAGGAATCAGAGAACCAAGGGGCCAAGGGTCCACTATCTCACTGACACCATTGCAGAGGGACTGATGGGGAGAGCAAACCCAGGCTTAAATCTAGGAGACGAGTCCTGCATGTCAGCAGGAAAATGTTTAATGAGGAGTTGAGACAGGAGAACAGGACTCCCTAATTTTTACTGAGTTTGAAGTTGTGGAACTGGAGTTGGCTTTTTAATTGAGAACTTAAGAGGTTTCTGTAAACTTGACACTGGAAGTATCATGCTGGGTCATTGTTAATTCTGGTGTATATTCTGGTCCCATTTCCCCAGGGAGTTTGGTTTTCAGTGTCCTGAGCTTGTTTTCAGGAGGGGATAGATGGCCAGAGAGGTGGCACTTGCAGCAAAGGGTGCAGTTCCCCTCTCCCCTGCTGAGCTGACCTGGGGACCTGGGCTTGAGGAGGAGCTGACCTGGGGTGTCCTCTAGTAGCTGCTCCAAAAGGAAGGACTCCTGGTGGCTGGAAGCCGAGCTGGAGTCTTCCTGTTCCTGTGACAGGTCCTCAGTCACGGGCGGTGGTGCCATTCCATTTTCACAGTGGTAGTCACAGTCTGTGAGGAGAGAAATCCAAGCATAGGTTCAGGCTGAGGTGCCCTGATGAGCCCATCATGACCACATAGTGTGCCCACAGCATGGCAAGGGAGCTGTGTTTTTCAGGGAGACGTGCATGGTTTCTGGGGGCTACTGGGTTCCTGCCAATCCTGTGTCCCCCAATGGGATTGGTTTTCAGGGTCATGAGCTTGTTTCAGGAGGGCATTTACAGGCACCCAGGGTGTCCCCTCTACCCTGATGGTCTCCACATGCCAGGCTGGGGGAGTCATCGACTTCAAGTGGAAACTCCTCAGTGGCCGGCATTTGGCCCACTTCATGCTCCTGCAGATGTTTGCCATCTAGATGGAGAGAAACCTCAGTCTAGGTCCAGGCTGACCATGAAGAGACTCACCTCATGTAGAATATGACACACGGACCTTCTCCTGGACCTTCTTTGCTAAGAAGGCTGTGTCTCTGTGTCTCTGTATCCCTGAATCTGACAGGAGACCCGGCACTCACATGTGCCCAAGAAAAGTGTTGACAAAATAAAGAGGAAGATGCTCTTATACATTCCTGTGCCTGGAATGCCATGAATTCCTCATGAGGAAGAGCTCTACAGAGCAGCCCAATCTGCCACAGAGAAAGAAGTAGAGAAGCAAGGACTGCCCCTAGAGCCTGTTACAGAGGCAGTGAGCTGTCTACTGAATGCACGGATACCTGTTACCTGAGCTATTCCCTGTCAGAAGGTATTGAAGCGAAGCTGGAAACCATTTACTCTGAGTCTTTGCAGTTAATGTCTCACTCCAGTTAGCCTCTTCTCAGATTGCCCTGGCACTCATCTGCAGGTGGCTCTGTGGTTTCTTCCATTCTGAAACTCACAGGTCCCTGATCATCTTCCTCAGAGTCCTGGGAGAGAAAGAAGTCAGGGTTACAATAAACCTTGGGAGTGAGCTCTGGAAGAACACATTTCCTAGCTGCTCTGTTTCCCCAGAGAGAGAGAGAGAGAACCCTGTGTCCAGCACCAAAGCGACTTGAACCCTGGGGGTGACTGTGGTTTAGAGTTGACACTAGAGTTTAGTGATTCCTTGGGTTTTCAGTGCATGTTCAGAAGTGTGTTGACAAGGATATGTGGATTTCTTCCTGCTTGCTCTCTAGGCTCAGGATATACACACAGGTAACTCCCAGTTGAGTGAGTAATTTGTAATTTTAAGTGTCAACTATCTTGGGAGTCTGGCCTTAGCGTCGCAGGTTAAGTACACATGGCACAAAGCACAAGGACTGGTGTAAGGATCCCGACTCAAGTCTCGGTCTCCCACCTGGAGAGGAGTCACTTCACAAGCAGTGAAGCAGGTATGCAGGTGTCTATCTTTCTTTCCCCCTCTCTGTCTTTCCCTCCTCTCCCCATTTCTCTCTGTCCTATCCAATTACGATGACAACATCAATCATAACTACAGACATATAACAAGAGCAACAAAAGGAATAAATAAATATTTTTAAAAATTTAAAAAATGTAAAAAAAAGTCAACCATCTAATCAAATTATTGGAAAGAAAAAACCCACAATTCCCCCAACGTGATGAGAAGCATTGCCTGGTATATGAAGAAGCAAGAAAGTGTCATCAATGCTGCAGAGTGAAGGCCAACCCTGACATGATGCAGATGCTCAAATTATGCAAAAGAAAAAAGAAAAAAACCACAAACTTCTACTCCACCTATTGACATGATATAAACAGAAATATGTTCATGATGGATAAAAATTAGCGAAGAAATTGAAGTAATTTAAAACCAATCATTTAGTAGCTTAAAAAATATCTGAAAGTCACATATATTCAGTCCTTATTTAGTCCCACCAGCATTATTACTGGAGCTTTGGCAGGCACCACTGCCAGTGGTCATTTTTTCCTTTCTATTTTATTTGATAAGACAGAGAGAAATTGAGAGAGGAGGGGGACTGAGAGAGAGAGAAGAGACAGAGAGAGACACCTTCATGACTGCTTCCAGGCTTGTGATGTCTCCCCTCTGGGTCACTGTAGATGAGGACTTGTGTGTTCAACCCACTGTGTTAACCACCCAGCTGGAAAGGCTTATTCTTTATTTAATTTAATTTTATTTAATTTAATTTAGTTTATTAGAGACATCCAGAAATAAGAGAGGTATGGGGTAAAAGAGAGGGGGAGGAGAGGGGGGGAAAGAGAGGGAGAATTGCCTCTCTGCTTCACCACTCACAAAGCTTTTTCCCTGCAGGTGGGGAAGAGTGCTGGTACCCAGGTCCTTACACTTTATAATCTGTGAACTCAAACAGGTGAATGGAAGGCATATTCTTGACACACTAAGTTGCTAGTGGAGACAAGAGTGGAAGGAGGAATTGGTTTTATAATAGATCAGTATAAATCATTCCACCATAAAGGTGATAGAGAATTGAACAAAGAGCACACAGTGCCCAAGGAACCTGCATGCATTATCAAAGGGTCTAATATATCTGTAAGCAGATCTCATGAGAACAATACAGAAAACAGGGAAGAAGAACTACCTGAGCTCATAATGACTAAGGATCCTAACTCAGTGAGAGAAGTCAATCAACACATTTGAGACAGATATTCAAAGTTTCTATGCTCAAGTTCACATGACTCATTTCTCTATATTCTATAAATGTGTGAAGCCACCTAATAGCTTTCACCTCCTCACTTCACTAAGCATAATCACATTCATTCTACCCCCCAAATTTAAGTGTCAAATTATCTCAATGTTTATGAGAACTATGGAGTTATTTGTTATGGGAGACACAAAGCTTTGGAGTGGGGTGAGCATGGAAATATACCCCTATATTTATGTGAGCTTATTAACCATTATTCAGTCACTAGTGAAAATGTAGGCAAGAGAATGTCTTTGGAGGGCCAGGCAGTGGCACACCTGGTTCAGCACATGTAGTATTAAACACAAGGACCAGCGCAAGGACTCGGGTTCAAGGCACTGACTCCCTAGTTGTAGGTGGATTGCTTCACTAGCAACAAAGAAGGTCTGCGGTTGTCTCTCTCCTCCCCACTCTCAATTTCTGTCTGTCCTATCCAGTAAAATGGAGAAAAAAATACCGATTCCAGGAGCAGTAGAATTTTAATGCTGGTACTTAGTCCCAGCTATAACCTTGGAGACTTAAAAAAAAAAAACTTTGTTGTTCATTATAAATATCTTGGTTACAGCACTGCAATTCTAGAAATCAAATAATACACAAAGAACTATATTGCCACCAGGGCTTGGTGGCTGCATCATGACTCCACTGCTCCTGGCTGCCATCGTTGTCTTCTTTTTTCATTTTATTTCATAGAGAGGAAACAAGGGGGAGGAAGGGGCAGAGGACTAGACAGACACCTGCAGTACTGCTTCACCTCACAGGAAGCTCCCCTGCTGCAAGTAGGACCCAGGGACTTGAACCCAGGTCCTCTTGCATGGTGACATGTGCACTCTACCAGGTGCACCACTGTCTCTCCCCACACCCTTTCTTGCTTTTTTCCAGTTGAATAAAGAATACTGGGGTCAATATTTTCTCTTCACTTAAAAGTGTCACCCTGTCCAGGGGTTAATAATCTACTGGAAATGACACAGACAATTCTGTATACGCAACAGTCAACTGGGGAAAACCTCCATGTGAAAAGAAAAGCTGTCTCTTGAAAACAGTTAAGTACAAGAGACATCAAGGATTGACACAAGAAGCCTTCTGGAAAAAATTGTGACATTTCATGTGCCATGTTCTCTCCAGGTTTAAGTCAAATTAATTATTGTTGCATATAGTCCCAGCTTCCTTTTCTGTGTATACACATACCTGTGTATCTGTAGGAAAATACACTTTCCTGTCTGGTACATTCTGGATTCTTCCCTCATCTCTAGACCTCTTTCTGTCCAAGGCAGGAGCTTGGAATGTACATTCTAGTCTTAGATACACTTACACTGATGTCATCCTCAGCATACTCCAGCATGGCGTCCACATAGTCCATGTTCTCACTGTAAATGTTGCTAATCAAGTTCACAGTGACCCAAAACAGAAGAAGAATAGCTGTTAGCTTGTTTTCTAATCAACTTATGTTTTGGCTGATTACTTCAGTATTTTCTACTACTTTTTCAAGATAGCAACTTTTAAAAGATATATGCAAGATCTAATGAGAGAAACAGTATGCAAATGTATTTTTGGAGAATGGAGAGATACCAGGAAAAGAAAAAAAATCTATTTTGTCAGGTCACTGAGACCAGGGCTTCAGATCCTGTCCTCACAGCTTTCCTGCTTGGAGTCCAGGCCAGAACCTCCCTGGCCTGTAGGGCTGGCAGATGCATTTTCTTTGAGAACCACCCCACAGACAAACCTGCCCTTAAGACACGGCAGTTTAATACATAGTCCGGGGTGATGTTAGCTCCCATCACAGCATGGAGAGAAGGGGGACAAGAGGGAGAAGCACTGACTGCTAGGACTCTGCATTCTGAGAACTTGAAGATTTGAAGTACCATGGCCTGGGAGATGGCACAATGGATAAAGTATTAGACTCTCAAGCATGAGGTCCTGAGTTCAATCCCCAGAAGCACATGTACCAGACTGATACTTGGTTCTTTCTCTCTGTCTCTCTCTCTCTTCCTTTCTCATTGATTAAATAAACAGAATATTCTTAAGAAATGATTTGAAATATGTGAACTAATGGCATACCTACAAAGCTCCTTATACCATTGCTCCATCCTCTCAGCTGATCTGAAATCCAAGAGGAGAAAGAAAGTTAGAATGCATAAAATTCACACAAACATATTGTGATTGCCAGCCAGTATAAACATCAACGTGGTGGTTATTGGTGGGACTGTGTGAGTCTGGAGGCCTGCCCTGCTACTGGGTGGTGAGGGCCCTGCTGTTTGACAGACAGCTTGCTGGGTTGGAAAGAAAAAAATTCTAGATGGAGGATAAATTGTGTTGGGGGTTGGGCAGTTATACTGGTGGTTAACTGCACATGTTACCATGCACAAGGATGTGGGTTCAAGCCCCTGGTCCCCACCTTCAGAGGGCATAGCAGTTGCACGTGTTTGCCTGAATCTGAGCCTATGGGGACAGTTGACAGCACACAGATGTTTTTGAGGGGGTCAGCGCACTTTTGGCTAATAGACCCACAGGTGGAGCTGTGCTCCCCCTTGAGAGTCATGAGGAGAGAGATGCCAGGCTGCAGTCTTACTTAAAAGAGACAACGAAGCTGCGGTCAGCCCAGCCCAAGACCAGTGATGGGCGGATTCTTGAGACTTTCTTGGGTTTCTTCATGTTGGGTGCCACCCAAATGTCCAGCAGGGGCACCCAGTACTTGATTCTGAAGTGACCCTTGAACCTGGAGAGGGAACAGAGCACAGAGCAGTCAGCTGGCATCTCCAGCATTCTGAGAGCAGCTGGGTTTCTCCTGGGGAGATGGTGGGTGTGTTTCTGTGGCTCCTTCCCCTCTGAGCAGAGCCTTGGGAGCACAGAAGAGGGAGGGCTGGGGCCTGAGTGCTGTTGCTGACTGGAGCCTGGCCCAGGATGTCCCTGAACACTCCTTACCAGTGGGAGAAAAACAGCCATTTTCCTGAACATTGTAGAGCAATTAGATAACCCCCCTATATTTATGAGCTCACTAAGAGAACCTTTCACTCATTTAGCATCTTTCCATGTAGTATCTTATTTGTTAATCATAATGATCCATGATCATATTTCCCTTATTAATTGTATGAAAATTGTAATTAACTTATTAGGTAATTATTGTCACCCTGAAAGTGCTTGAGGATACTAATGAAATAAGTCATGCATTATAAGTTCAGTTAAATATATTTTCTATGACACTGAAAGAATTAAGATGTATTTTCCATGTCACTTCGTTTTAATTGCCACTGGGGTTATCACAGTGGCTGCCTGATGAATCCACTGTTGTTACTGATCATTCCCCTGTTTCTGTGTGTTTGTTTTTGAGAGGACCGAGAGAAATTGAGAGGGTGGGAGACTGAGTTGAAGAGAGGAATGAATCTGCAGCCCTGCTAACTGCTTATGAAGCTTCCCCTGCAGATGAGGAGTGGGGATTGAACCTACAACCTTGGGCATGGTAATAAGTATGCACACTGAACCAGGTGTGCCACCAGCCAGCCACCCAGTCTCAGTTTCTAAGGGCTTTGCATACCTTTCCATAAGTTAGAGGGAAAATATTTACCTCAAAGAAAGCGTGCACATGTTTACAATGAGTCAATAAGTGCAGCAAGCAAGTAGAAAGAAAAGTAAAGACACCATAAAATATTGAATCAAATAGTTTATAATTAGACCTAGATACCTCTTCACCCACTTCCTATTTCACTTCCTTGATCACACTAAGGCTAAACTTGTCAGACAAAGTAAGGACAACAAAAGCTGAATAAGGGCAAGAGACCAGCAGACTTCAATGATGGCTCTCTTGGTCACCACCAGGCCACGCCATCATCTGGGGCCCAAGTCAGGAAATCCTGGGATTCCCACATAGACACGATGGGCCTAGACCTCTGACAGAGACCTGTCTGCACTGTCACTGGTCATCTCCATCAGGAGCAACACCATAAACCTCTTGTGGGCCTCTACAGGACCTTGCCCTCAATGTGGGACAGCAATAGTAGGGACTGCCCCACTCTCCAAAGGGAGGTTGGCTCAACATACTCTGCCACTGGAGGAAGACTGGTCCTGAAATAAGTGCAGCCTAGAAACGTAAAGGAATCATGTGAGATAAGCTAAAAGGTGAAGGATGAGTAGAGATGATCTCACTTGTAGGCAGAACATAAGGTTCAAAAACAGAAAGGAGAATCACGTAACAAAACGTGGACTGGTTTGGTGTATTGAGCCAAAGGAAAGGACTCTAGGGAGGGAGGGCAGGGAGAGGGCTAGGTTGGGTGTGGGGGACAGGGGATGATTGTGGAGTCCTGGAGCATGATGGGAAAGGACCAAAGTCAGTGAAGAGAGTGTTTTGCAGATACCTATCAAGGTGCAATGTCAAGATTACCTTTGTGTCAAGAACTGTACAAAACCATAAACCTACAATAATATTAGTTTAAAAGATAAAAAGTTGTTATTTCAAACTTGCTTTCTTAGTGTTTTATTCATAATGTTTCACTTAAAGTCTGGCCAAACGTAAAAAGCTGCTTAAATGCTGTGCCCATCATAAAGCCAGGCAGAGGCTCACGTACGATGAAAAGGACCTTGTCCATGAGCAAAGGGAACTGCATAGTGGGAGCTGTCACTGGGTGTCTCTCCTCTCTGTTCCCTTCCCCATATCCTTCTCTTGTCTCTCAGGTACTTTCAAAGAAATTTGAAGAGGACTTTGCTCAACAGTGTTGTCCACTGACTGAATTCATTGCCTCGTGTCACACAAAATAAATTCAGTTAATGAATTACTCATTCCCTCATTCCCAGGTCCCCGTCACCAGGTGCAGGCTGTGAATGGAAACACTTTGCAGAAATTCAGTGTTAGTGTCTGTGAGTCCCTGGAAGCATGTCTGGCTGTGGCTTGTCCTGTCTACCTCGTGCCCAGTTGGAAGAGCAGGCCAGTGGTGGGTCCTCCAGGCTGGGTCCCCGCTGGCCTCTGACTCTGCGTCCCTCCTTCAGCTTCTCCACCCTGGCTGCCCTTCCCCAGAACTTGGGGCCCTGCCCAGTCTCCCTTCTTCCCCTCTGCTGCCTTCCCAGTGCTGGACAGAAACCTTGCAGAAAAACCACCTCTTCTGTCCTCAGGGCAGCAGAGAAGAAGCAGCTGTGGGGTAAAGAGCAGGGGGAGCAGGTACGCACTTCGTGTTGGAGATGAGCAGCATGTTGGAATATAAGATCATTTGTCTTTTCTGCCACTTCCGCCCCTTCTGGAATTTGGCAGGGCCAAAGAGCAGTATGCGGCCACGAGGCATCACTGGGATGTTCTCCTCTTGCAGGCCACTCTCCTCCACAGAAGTCCTGCAACACAGCAGACCCACAGGGCAGCTTGTCAGCAGGCATTCAGGACACAGGGGCTCATGCTGATGCCAGCACTCACAGCATTACAGAGGAATCTCAGTCCCCCAGAAGGACTCAGCACCCCCACTCAGGAGTCCTGAGCTACACAGAGCTCCTATGAGAGTTGAGGTCACTCAGGGCCAGTGGAGATGGAGGGCAGCTTGAAGGACAGGACACAGGGACTGTCACGTTAGTGTCAGGGGACAAGGAAGCAGCAGAGTCACTGGACCTGGGAGAAAGGACACACTAAGAGGGAGTGAGGGGGAGTGAGGGTTGGGGTCCTGGTGCTTGGTGCTGGGGAAGGAGCTGAGTGAGGGGTGAAAGTGTTCTGTAGATCCGGCTCATGGGGAGATGAGAAATCTTACCTGTGTCAACAATCCGCACTGTAGTGAATTATCAATGACCCCCAATATAAGAATAAAAAAAAAAGTAAGGGGATGCTAGAGGTCAAAGGAGAGAGGATGAGAAATGTTTCAAAGAACCAGCTCAGGGCCAAGGCCTAAAGGCAGCACAGCGTCTAGAGTGTTGTGGTAAAATCATCAACCCCAAGTATCATCTGCAGTTTTTGCCTGTTTGACTCTGCTGCTTTCTTCACCCATTCCTCTCCCCCTTTTCTTTCCTCTTTGCTTCTTTTCTCTTCTCTTCTCTGTCTCTCTTCCTATGTCATAAAAATAATTTTAAACAGATATACGTGGGACCTACAGAGGTCAGATTGCATGGACTCCAAGAGTGTGAAGAGGTCATTCCATTGTGGTCTCACATTAACATATACACTTAGATAACAGAATTATTGAAAACTGACTCTAATCTTCTTTAAGTCAGTCTTCACTTTGGGGGTGAGGGAGGCAGGAATCCCACAATCATCTAATAATAAATCAAACATCCAAATGTTTCTCAACTCAAGGAAGTACAAAGCTATTTGTGGCTGTGCCCTGAGTAAGCCCACAGGACTCTGATCCTAGCAGGTCAAGTCTGCTCTCTGGCATCAGCAGGAGGGAATCTCATGAGACCAGAGCTGAAGCTGAGGATTCTGTCAGTGGGCATCACACAGAGCACATCCTGGGACTGCCCTCCTCCTGCTCTGCCGGTCACACAGGGCATGTGAACAGACTCTACCTGAAGCAGGACAGACAGCCCAGACACCCTGAAAGCCGCGAAGACTTTCTGGTAGACTCAGACATCCTCTATTCTTCACTCCTTGATGCTAAAGAGAGAGCTGGACACAGAACTGCTTGCACTGTCAGCTCAGTCTTCAAGACTGAAGATTCCACTGTAGCCAAGGCCCCTGGGCTGTGATGTCATCGGTCAAAGGTCAGTGTCATAACTGACCAGCTGACAGCATGACTGACTCCTTGAAGCATGTTATACCACCACTCTTCATTATTAATTCTAAACAGTAAATATCACAGCCAGATATTCACATAGGTGCTGTCAGAGACACACTATTTCCAGGAGCATAAGTAGTGTGTGTGTGTGTGTGTGTGTGTGTGTGTGTGTGTGTGTGTGTGTGTGTGTACATAATGGCATTGTTATCTCCATAAACCCATTTTAAAAATAAACAATCCAGTAGCAAATGAGTTGTAGATATTCCTTTCTTTAGTTTATTTATTATTTAAATTTCTTTATTGGGGAATTAATGTTTTAAACTCTACAGTAAATACAATAGTTTGTACATGCATAACATTTTCCAGTTTTCCATATAACAGTACAACCCCCATTAGGTCCTCTGTTATCCTTTTTGGACCTGTATTCTCCCCTCCACCCACCCCAGTCTTTTACTTTGGTGCAATACACCAATTCCAGTTCAGGTTCAAGTTGCACATATTCTATGATGTCCTTCAACTCTAGTATAAAGATACACATCCGAGTAACCACTAGAGGACTTGATGTAGCCTAGAATAGATGCCTTAGCTTTTTGCTATATCTTTTCTCTTTTTTTATTATTAGGTCTTTCATTTTCTTTTTAATTTGCTATTAATTTTGTTACAAGATTGTGATCACATTGTACAGTTTCACACCACCAGAGTACTGTATCCCCTCTCTCCCAAAGACAACCACCAGAGTTCTCACAAGTCTCACAGTTTGCTTGCTTCTGTTTTGTTTGGATTTTTTTTTACAAGTTCAGTGAATCATATCTCCAGATTCCACATATGAGTGAAACCATCTGGTAGTTGTGTTTCATATCTTCACTTATTTTGGTAAGTATAATCACTTCAGTTCTATCCATTTTGTCCTTTTTGATTGCAGAGTAGTATTTCATGGAACATCTATCCCATGACTCCTTATTCAGTCAAGTCATCTGATGATGGGAATCTAGGTGGCTTCCACTCTTTTTCATTTTCTTTTTAATAATCATTTTACTATAGTTCACTGGACAGGGACAGAGAAAGTGAGAGTGAATGAGCAGATGGAGAGATAGAGAAGGAGAAGGAGAGACACCTGCTGCACTGCTTCAACTGC
This sequence comes from Erinaceus europaeus, assembly GCF_950295315.1. Classification (NCBI taxonomy): domain Eukaryota; kingdom Metazoa; phylum Chordata; class Mammalia; order Eulipotyphla; family Erinaceidae; genus Erinaceus; species Erinaceus europaeus. The sequence goes on from NC_080163.1 coordinate 174,794,273, forward strand.
TTGTGAAGCTCTTCCTCTTCAGGGGGACCAGTGTCTTGAACCCAGCAGCTTGTAACTAGTGCTCTGAGTCAGGTGTGCCCCTCTCCTCCACCCCTCCAGCACTTCTTTCTTAAACAGCTCTGGTAAGATGCACTCCATCTGATCACAGACAAGAAACATACAGATTAACATCAGTGAGAGAGTCACTGGTCAGAACAATCAGGGTGCTGAGCCCCAGACAGGTGTGTTTGTGTCTGTGTCTGCTTGTGTGGGGAGAGGTGGGGAGAAGCCTGTTCTCACTGCCCTGCTGCATCATCTGAGTGCTTGACCAGGCTGGGGTTCCTCAGACTTCTCTTTCTTTCTTACCTTTTCCTTAGTATCCTGTAAACTAGTTGAAAGAAAATACGATGTGATGCTTGAACAGTGCTTTCCTCACTCAAGTCATGAAATATGAGACAGATGTTTTGTGTCCTTAAGAAAAAGATTAAGAACAAGAGCAACTGAAGCACACATCATGGGTTTCCCCCGTGCTGCTGGGAAATGGGTAAAGCACAGTCAGGTGCCACTGGTTTTTTTTCAACTGCTTCCATCTCCCAGTGACTCATTGGAAAACCACCTCTAAAAGGTCCAGGGAGATTTGCTTTAGCTGCTGCAGCCCCTCAGTCTGCCCTGTGACCATGACCAGGAGGACACAGTCCAGGCCACCTGAGTAAAGTGGCCTTGCTGGGCCTTGCTCTGTCCCCTTCCTATTGAGACTCACAGCCCCCCTCCTCCTCACCCCTGTGGCATATCCAGGGGGACTCTGTCCCTGCTCTCACTGAGCCTCGGCCTCCTGCTCTTGCACTGCTGCCCTGAAAAGATGTGCAGGGACCTGGGGTTGGGCCACTGCACCCCAGGTCCTGCAGGAGCTGCTGCCCTCCAGGGTAGCAGAGTAGCAGGGTAGCTGAGTGCAGATGTGCTCGGTGGTGGGGTCCTGAAACCTCAGCCACAAGGCCATGTCACTGCCTCCCCTTGGAGCTTACAGGAGCTTCTCCTCTGCTTTCTGAGGACCGGGGACCCAGGAATCTCCATAGGTTACAGGGAGGGCAGGTGGGATTGTGCCTGTGTGTCAGTGAATGAACTGTGAACCATGAAGCCCCCTGTAAGATAATGAAAAAAAAAAGCCTGTAGATATGGAGGTTGGCCCATGTCTACAACATTAGGGGAACTGAGGTGGCTTGCAGTGGGGAGACTGAGGAGTCAGAACTCTGGTGCTGGGAATGGTGTAAATTCAAAGCCCTGTCCACAGGCTATTTTGTAAAATTAAAAAATGAATCAATTAATTAAAAAATAGCACATGGTAGGCAATAGCAAGGTGAACACAGCACACCTTTAATTTCATTAGATGTTTAGCATGAAGTGGCCTTTTCTTCCTGCTCTTTCCATACCACGGTTATCGCTGAGGCTCATTGCCTGCCGGACTCCACCTTTCCTGGAGACCTTTTTATTTTTTTTATTCTCTTTCTTTTTTTTTTTCCATTTTTCTTTTGATGGTGACACAGAGAAAGGGAGAGAAGACAAAGGGGAGAGACCCTTGCAGCACTGCTCATCAGCTCATAAATATCTCTCTCTCTCACACACACACACACACACACACACACACACACAAGGACCCAGGACTTGAACCGCAGCTGCACTGTGGTGGTAACATGTGCACTCTTCCAGCTGAGCCACCACCTAGGGCCTGGTCTTTCCACTGAGCCCTCTGTTTGCACACACCAAGGGCAGTTTGAGCACTGTGGTGGGTGACCGCCCGAGTGTGAGACACACACAGACAGACGCACAGACACACACAGCAGGCAGGCAGCTGGCAGGCCTCGTCCCGTGTCCTCCCCAGTGGAAGCTGCCTCACTCTCAGGCCTGCAGTGAGAGCTCTGTTTCTCCTTCCCTGTACCTTCTATCTCGCCCTTTCTCAGCCTATTTCTCTCTGTCTCTGTCATAAAAAGATAATGAGTAAAAAACAATAAAAGGAAAGCTGGCCGCTGGGAGCATTAAATGTATCACACAGACAGCAACCACCGTAGAAAACCCCTGCAGCAAAAATGAAGAAATAAATGCATTTACATTTTTATTAAATCAGACTTCATATGATAACTAAATGTGTTATATTGAAGAGGTATCAATACAACTAAATATTAGGATGAACTCTGTGTAGGAAATTGTTGCCTCCACCAACTAGGTTGTTGGCCTGTGGATACAAAGGTACTCAAGGAAGTACTTTGCTCCCTCCCTCCCTCCCTCCCTCCCTTCCTTCCTTCCTTCTTTCCTTCTTCCTTTCTTTGTTTCTTTCCTTCCTTCTTTCCTTCCTTTCTTTCATAATATCTCTATTTTTTTCATGCCTAGGGTTTCACTCCTCCAAAGCTGTTTTGTTTTGTTTTGTTTTTCCCAGATAAGGACAGAGAGAGAGGAAAGCTCTCAGCACTGCCTGCCGTCTTCTACAGTGTGGGGAGGCCCAGGCCTGAGCCCAGGTGGTGCACAGGGCAAAGTGGGCAACTGTCTGGCTCAGCCATCTTGCTGGTCCTGAAGGGTCTTTCCTACCTCTATTCTAGCTTTTACCTCATTTAATAACACTTCAACATACTAACTGCCAGACAGTTCTCATCTCTTTCTTATTTACTTTTAAATTTATTTTTACTTTTTTTTATTAGAGAGTTCTTCTAGCGTTTGCCATTAGAGAGTTAATATTCATTCACAAAACTGTAAGGTAAAAGGGTACAGTTCCACACGGTTCTCACCACCAGAAATCAGTGTCCTCACTCCTCCATTTCACCTGGGTGATGTTGGGAGTGTTTGTCACCAGGAATATTGTTTTTATAGCTTCAATGAGAGGGAAGCTAATGTGCAAAACACCAGAGGAAGCTATGCACAGTTTCACTTATCTGAGAGAAAAGTTCTCCCAAGATCACCAATATAGGCTGATTCTATAACTAATGTGTGTGTGTGTGTGTGTGTGTGTGTGTGTGTACCCCTGTCCCAAATTTTTATAGTGGTCCTGCCTTTACCCCCTTTCCAGTTCACCCCCTGGCATCTATTACTACCAGGAGTCTTTCTCCGCCACCCTTCTCAGATAAGTGAAACTGTGCAAAGCTTCCTCTGGTGTTTTTCAATTCGCTTCCCTTTCATTGATGCTATAAAAACAAGCTTCTTGGTGACAAAAAGTTTGGATCCTGGTGGAATAGTGGTACAGAGCCCTCTGGTTCACTTCTCCTCCCATAAATCCCTCTGGGAGTCTGGACCAAAGATCATTATGGGGTGCAGAAGGTGGGAGTTCTGGCATCTGTAATTGCTTCTCCACTGGACATAGATATTGGCAGATTGATACATACCCCTAGTCTATATTATCTTTCCCTGGTGGGGCAGGGTTCTGGAGAGCTGTATTCTGGGTCATGTTGGTGAGGTTGTCTGCCCAGGAAAGTCAGGAGGGTAATACAGTAGCACCTGGAACTTGGTGACTGAAAGTCAGAAAGATGGGAAGCAGGACAAAACATTTAATGAATAAGAACCCTCAAGTACGTGTGATGCCTTCTTTAGACCCTTACACTAGAATTCCAGGCTTGTGAGGTCTGAGTCTAATCGGGAAGGACCATGAAGGACTCTTGTCTGAGGCATGTAATTGCCCCTTACTTAGGGGGACATGTACACCTGTGCCCAGCATCCTAGGCCCCAGCCTATGTCTACTCTGTAACTTTGTTAGAAAACGTGCTGTGGAAATGGAACTAGGTGGTCTCATGTGTGAGGAAAGATCTCACCATAAGAGGAGATGGGATGTTGACATCTCCGACTTGGTGTCTGGAGACAATCCACAGTAACAAGTCAGCAGCAGCACGTAGTGGCCTGGTGGCTCAGGTAGTGTTGATTGAGCTGAGCTTGTTTTTCTTTGAAATTCCAGTGGTTGGGATTTACCATAATATACTTGACCTCACTATGCTTTCTGCTGTTTAAGGCTGTCTGCTAATAACAGTATCTTAGATACTGACAGGGCCAATCGATTTTGATCTATCTGGCTAAGGTTATAGGTAAGTTAGGTACTTATACACACACATACACACATTCATCAAATGGTCTTTAAAGATTATAAACAGATGTTGTAAATATAGTGGTCAATGGTGTAGATATGTCTCTCAATACCTTGTAATTGTCTAAATATGTGATTTCCGTTTAAACTGTGTACAGTCTGGAGATGGCTTTATTGTGCAAATTCACAAAGAGCAGAAAACACCCAGAAAAAGTTGAAAGTCTCCATAGTTTGCTGGGTCAGGAGTCAATGATTTTCAACTGCTATCCTGCCTTCTAGGCTTCTATTGATGGTCAGTTGCTCCTTGGGGATCCTCTTGCTGGTCCACTCTCCTTGTTGGGGATATTCTGCCTGATTCAGCAGCTGTTAGCTTTCATTAGTAGAACACATCTGCTAGTTTTCCCCCTGGGGCCCCATATATGTCAGTAGGTCTTGCTGAGATCAAGCATGTGCACCAAAGACACAGTAAGTAGACCAGGGTCTGCTGATGCATTGGTAGCTTTCAGTTTGCCAATGCTCTATCCCTTTGTAACCTAAAGTTTTGTTCTAAAAAAAATCCATCCTTGGGAGTCCGGCAGTGGCGCAGTGGGTTAAGCGCACGTGGCGCAAAGCGCAGGGACCGGCGTAAGGATCCCGGTTCGAGCCCCCGACTCCCGACCTACAGGGGAGTCGGTTTACGGGCGGTGAAGCAGGTCTGCAGGTGTCTATCTTTCTCTCCCCTCTCTCTCTGTCTTCCCCTCCTCTCTCCATTTCTCTCTGTCCTATCCAACAACAAAGCAACGTCAACAATGGCAATAATGACCGAAACGAGGCTGCAACAACTAGGGCAACAAAAAGGGGAAAAAATGGCCTCCAGGAGCGGTGGATTCATGGTGCAGGCACCGAGCCCAGCAATAACCCTGGAGGAAAAAAAAAATCCATCCTTATTTGTGAAATGTATGACATGTTTTAATAAAATGACTTTTACACACACACACACACACACACACACACACACACACACAAAGATGTATGTAAATTTTCCATGGTAAGAAAACCAAAATAATTCTAGAATTTGGGGCTATTGGATTTGGTTATCTTGTGCCTTATAGGTTACATACACATATGCACAAAAATCCATAGACCTATAAGATGTACCTTACGGAAAACCAAAATATTTGTGGTATTTGGGGCTGTTGGCTGTTTGGCTATTGGCCAAGAGTGAGGTTGTTCAGTTTAGGACTTTTTTCCCCCCAGTGCTAAGAGAGGAGCTGTCGCTGGAGGGCAGTGTTAGACAATTAAAAAAAATCAATGCATAGTATCCTTGCCTTTCTTTCAGAGAGAAGACATTTTAAATCCAGCAGCACAGATACAGTTATCTTCTCATTCAACTGCATGAGTTTGACCTCTGAGGTTATTTCACTGTTTTGTTTGTCTCTAGTCGTTGCAGTCCATAGAACTCACCTCTTCTAAACCCCCCCCCCTGTGAACCCCAGTGATTTCACCTACGAGTTATTTAGGAAACCGGAGTCTCTGTATCTGCTGCTTTCTGACTTGAACTGCCTTGTCTTCAGCACTCAGATAATTAATAAAGGAATGATGCCTCAGGTGTTACTGTGAGTCTGGTTTTGAGAGGCTTCCTTGTGCCTGTATGAATGGGATACACTCTTTCTAGAGAGCTTACACAACAAGATTTCTTTCACTGCCCACAAGGACTTCTTTGGATTGCACCAAATCTTTCATCTTTCCTGCATCCTAAAGTTGTCTATTTCATCCTAAAGTTATCTATTTCATCCTAAAGTTGTCTATTTCAATAACCCTGAGATATATATATATATATATATATATATATATATATATATATCCGTGCCTGCACTGCGAATCTACTGCTTCTGGAGACCATTCCCCACATTTTTGCTGCCTTTGTTGATGTGCCATTGTTGTTTTATTTTTATTGTTGCCATTGCTGTTGTTGTTGCTGCTAGGACAGGGCAGAGAGAAGTCGAGAGAGAAGCAGAAGACATAGAGGGGGAGAGAAAGTATGACACCTGCAGACCTGCTTCACTGCCTGTGAAGCGACTCCCCTGGAGGTGGGGAGCCAGGGGCTTGAACTTTTTTGGATCCTTATGCAGGTCCTTGTGTTTCATGCCATGTGTGCTTAACCCACTGCACTGCTACTGCCTAGCCTCTATTTTCTAGTTTTAAGGTCTTCCTTGCATATGGGTATGGATATGGATATGCTTACATGCTATTTTTATAATGAGTGCTCAATTTAAAAATACAAAATGTCTGAATTTAAAATGATTAAAACTCATGCCTGGAGATGAATAATAATTGTATTTATATACTATTTGCACTTGTGTTTCATTTGGCTCTTCCTCTTTTTTTTGCCTCCAGTGTTATTTCTGGGGCTCAGTGCCTGCACCAGGAATCTACTGCTCCTGCAGGCATTTTTTCTATTTTATTAGGCAGGGCAGAGAGAAATTGAGAGAGAGGAGGGGGAGATAGAGAGAAGGAGAGAAAGATAGACACCTGCAGACCTGCTTTGCTGCTTGTGAAGCAACCCCTCTGCAGGAGGAGAGCCAGGGGCTTAAACTGGGATCCTAGCACAGGTCCTTGCACTTTGTACTATGTGCGATTAACCTGGTGAACCACCACCTGGCCTGGCCTTTTGGCTTTAACTAAAATTAAAGTATGGTTTTTGCTATGATTGCCACTGTCCAATCAGTAAGGTGGTCCTAACTTTAATCTTGTGATACAACTATTATCACTATCATTCCAATTTACAGTTGAATTTGCAGCTAGAGATATGTTTTTAACTAATCAGACACCGAAGAAATGTGACCACTAGCTAATTATAGATCGTGTTTATGTAATTGGCAGAGCTGCTCTTGCTGACACTGAAGTTGATTGCACTCACCTCTTAGACTTTCTGTAGATTCTGACTTAGAAAGGTACATCAAAACTCTGGTGACTGCTATGTGCCAAGTAGGGATTCATATGCTTATTAATATTTTCTCAGTAGTGTAAAGCCACCTGTATTCTGAGGCTCATTGGATCAGTCAGTCAGATGTGTAACATACTGGTAGGACCTGAAGGTTCACAGATGAGTTGGAGCACAGCAAGGCGTGTGCTTGACGACTTAGCTTCCTACCCACCGCAGCATGTCCTGTCCTGGAGTGAATGGTGCTCTGGCCTGTCCCTTATACAAAATTACAACTTATTACTGTTTGACTCACAGGTTAGTTAGTTTTTGAAATCGGTGATTCTATTCAGTGTCAGTGAGGCTGAGGAAGTGACATTCTTACCAGCATTGCTGAGTTGGTTGCAAATTGATGCACACTTTCAGGAGAAAAATTTCTCAAATGATTGTTAAACTGAAAAAAATCACATGGGCTTGGGAGCCAGGCAGTAGCACCCCTGGTTGAGTGCAGACATGACATCTGCAAGGACCCTTGGTCAGGACTTCAGTCTCCACCTGTGGGAAAAAGCTTTACAAGTGGTGAAGCAGGGCAGGAGATCTATCTATCTCTATCTATCTATCTATCTATCTATCTATCTCTATCTCTATTGCTATCTCCTGTTCTCTCTCAATATCTCTTTCCATATTGATTTTTCTGTCTCTATTAAACAAAGAAGTAAAATATTAATAAAGAGCTGTAAAAAAAAAGAAAATACATAGACTCTTTGAATAAGAATATACTTTAAAAAACTTGTCCCAAGGAAATCACTGGGCCTTTGCTCCAAAATTCATTACACAGATCCTGGTACTTCAGAGAAAAATAGACAAATAAGAAATGGTTTTAAAATATTAAGTTCTATGGACTGGGAGGTGGTGCAGTGTATAAGGCATTGGACTCTCAAGCATGAGGTCCTAAATTCAATCCCTGGCAGCACATGTACCAGAGTGATGTCTGGTTCTTGCTCTGTCTCCTATAATTTCTCATTACTCAATAAATAAAAGCTGAAAGAAAAATTTTTAAGTTCCAGGAAGATAACTCATAAGCAGAGCACAGAACATAGATGCATATAAACGCAGGTTCAGTCTGGTGTGTGTGTGTGTGTGTGTGTGTGTGTGTGTGTGTGTGTGTGTGTCTGTGTTAGAAATAAGTGTATCTGGGGCTGGGTGGTAGCACACCTGTTTGAGCACACATGTTACAATGCTGAAGGACCCGGGTTGAGGCTCCTAACCCCCAGTTTCAGGGGGATAGCTTTGCAAAAGGTGAAGCAGGGCTGCAAGTGTCTCTCTGTCTTCCTCTCTAACTTCCCTTTCCTCTCAATGTCTGGATGTCTCTGTCCAATAAATTAAGAATAAATTTTTAAAATATATATGTATATATACATATATATGTATATATATTTTTAAAAAACTGAGGAAAGACACAAAGGAAAGACACAAATGGGCTGGGTGTATGGATCAACATGCCAACTCCCATGTTTAGAGGAGAAGTAGTTACAGAAGGCAGAATTCTTACCTTCTGCGCCCCAAAAGGAATTCTGGTCCATACTCCCAGAGGGAGGAGAAATGTTATGGGAAGGTGACTTGAAGATAACTATTTACAGAAGGAATAAGTCAACTCATATCTTTAACCTTGGGAGAACCACTGCAGTTCCCAGTGAAGGGGCAGAAAAGGAATGGAATTGTACTTCTGTTGTCTCATAATTTTGTAAATCAGTATTAAGCCACTAATAAAAATCTTTCAAAACTTGAATCATCTGTGTTCAGGCAGTGGCACTCCCAGTTGAGTGCACATATTGATATGTGCAAGGACCCAGGTTCAAGCCCTTGGCCTCCATCTGCAGGGAAGAAGCTTCATGAGCAGTGAAGCCACGATGCAGGCATGTCTCTGTCTCTCTCCTTCTTTCTCCCCAACCCCTGTCAGTTTCTTTCTGTCCTGTCAAATATGAAGGAAACAAAAACCAAAAAAAAAAGGGAAGGAAAACTGAATGGTCACTAGGGTCAGTGGATTCATTGTGGAAGCACCAAGCCCCAAATGATAACCCTGGTGGAAAAATAAAATCTAAAAATGGTAGAATTTTGTATTCAATTATCAAAATAATGTAGTAGCATAATTTTGTAGGTTTGGAAATTTATTACAGACTCCATCTTAAGCAACAAAAGCAAATTAATATGTAAAGTATGATAGATTCCTTGTGCAGGCACCAATCCCCAGCAATAACCCTGGTGATGAAAAAAACAAACAATAACAACAACAACAACAACAAAAATGATGTTGAGATAAAGAAGTTAAAAGAATCTTTAAATCTAAAGCAAACAGGTAAACAGTAACAAGTCAGCCCACATATCCTTGTAGACACTATATAGAAGCCAGTGTGCAGACATCAGATAAAACAACAGTGCTGTTGGGGGATGGTCTAGACGTGAATTGCAGTAGATAATGAAAAATAAAATTGTTTCTAGAATGTGATTAGTAGTCTTTTTAGTTACATAGCATTTCCTCTCATTGTACACATTCTAGTGTTAATGAATCTAGTTTCTTTGATACTTGATTAAAACCAAGGGTGAAGGACAGTGATAATGAGGAACAATAAATAACTTCCAAAAAGCCCCCAGGGTTGACTCACTCACCAGCTGGGCAGCCAGTCTCAGTGAAGATTCATGTGAACACCATACTTACCTGTGGACCTGTACGGAGACTTTCCATGAAGTCTTGGAAGAGTGTCTGTCACACTCATGCTTAATGTACCCAAGTGTGGATTAACTAGGGGACAGGTGACCCTTTCAAATCACATGTAGGAACAACTCCAAATTCAGTTAAACTCGGTCCTCTTGCTTGTCTCCAGGACATCCACGGAGCACCCCCTGGTCTCTTCCCTGCCTGGCGAGTTTTTTCACCCGCCTGTTGCTGCTTCTGCTGTTCAGACCTCTTTTAATGTGGATGTCCATGTTCACTACAGGCTGTGTTGCAGAATAGACTCAGTTCCCTGTTTGTTTTTGTTTTTTTTTTATTTAAGTTTCAGGTGATCTTCAAGGGTTTTATTCAACAGCTTCTTCTTTGGGACACCATCTTTGAAGTTTCTGAGTTTTCCTTGTGCTTTGATCTGATAAACTAAGCATTAAAGACTGACTGCTCAGCCTCCTTACATGTTCCTGCTGTGCACTGTTTCCTCCTGGTGGAGGCCTCAGTGCTGTTGCCTGACCTCTTCAACAGTCCTTTTCATCAGCTCAACTCCCACAACTTCCTGCACCTCCTGGTTTGAATGGGAATGTTCCTAGTCCCCATTTCAGGAAGTTTTGCTGCTCCAAGAATTTTAGTTTCCTCTTCCTCTCCTTTTGTTTGGCAGTGTGGGTAGGACCTCAGGTTTCTAGCGTGTCTCCTCATGCTGGCTGACGTTGCCCATTCATATAGTGATAGACTGAAACACCACTGCTGGGGCCAGATGGTGGCACATATGTTACAATGTGCAAGGACCCGGGGTCAAGCCACCAGGCCCCATCTGCAGGGGTGGGGGACAAGCTTCACCAGTGGTGAAGCAGGGCTGCAGGTGTCTCTCTGTCTCTCTCCCTCTGTATCTCCCCCTTTCAATATCTGGCTATTTCTATCCAACAAATAAAGATGAAAGAAAGGAAGAATGAGGGACCTGGGTGGTGGTGCAGCGGGTTAAGCACACAAGGGAGGAAGTGCAAGGACTGGCATAAGGCTCCAGGTTCCAGCACCTGGCTCCTCACCTGCAGGGGGTTCGCTTGACAGGTCGTGAATTAGGTCTACAGGTATCTTTCTTTCTCTTCCATCTCTGTCTCCCCCTCTTTTCTGGATCTCTCTCTGACTTTACCAACATCAACAATAGCAATAACAATAGAGAAAGAGGGAAGAGAGAGGTAGAGAGAGGGAGTGGGGGAGAAAGGAAGCAAGGAATAAAGAAAGAGAAAGAAAGAAAGAGGGAAAGAAAGAAAGACCACTCTCTGAAACTTGCTCTGGTGCTGTGGTCCCTCACTATGGTCCTAGAACTTGAATGTGGACCACGTGCATGGCAAGGTTCTTGTCCTGCCTGATGGAATACATCTCCAGTCCTCTTTCTTCACTTTTTATTTCATTTTATCTGATTCTTGTGTTTTTAAATTTTATGATTAGATTGTAAAATTCCAGTGTATAGTGCTGTGTCACACCCACCACCAGAGTCCTGAATCCCAACCACTCCACTACCCAAAGATGACCACTAGAGTTCTCACAAGTCTTACACTTTGCTTGATTCTGTTTTGTTTTTTCAAGTTCATATGTTTCAGTTATCTATATTCCACATGAGTGAAACCATCTGAGAGTTGACTTTAGTGCCTTTATTTATATCTAGAAACAAAATCATCTCCAGTTCTATCCATTTTGTCCTGAAAGACACAATATCATCTTTTTGATTGCCGAGTAGTATTCCTCTGAATATATATCCCATAACTTCTTTAGCCAGTCTTCTTTTTTTTTTTTTATAAAATCTTCTAAAAATAAAGGGGGCTGGGTGGTGGTGCGCCTGTTACAATGCATAAGGACCCGGGTTCGAGCCCCTAGTCCCCACCTTGAAGGGGAAAGCTTTGTGAGTGATGGAGAGCTGCAGGTGTCTCTTTTTTTTAACCAGAGCACTGCTCAGCTCTGGTTTATGGTGGTGCATGGGATTGAACCTGGGACTTTGGAGGCCCAGGCATGAGAGTCTCTTTGCAGAACCATTATGCTATCTACCCCCGCCCCAGTGTGTGTCTCTCCCTCTCTGTCACCCCCTTTCCTCTCAATTTCTGGCTGTCTCTGGTCAATAAATAAAGATAATTTTTGAAAAATTTAAACAGAGTGGGGCAGTAGCACAATGGGTTAAGCACACATGGTGCAAAGCACAAGGACCGGCATGAGGATCCCGGTTCGAGCCCCCGGCTCCCCACCTGCAGGGGAGTCGCTTCACAGTTGGTGAAGCAGGTCTGCAGGTGTCTGTCTTTTTCTCCCCCTCCCTGTCTTCCCCTCCTCTCTCCATTTCTCTCTGTCCTATCCAACAACAGCAATAGCAACAACAACAATAGCAAGGGCCACAAAATGGGAAAAGTGGCCTCCAGGAGCAGTGGACTCCTAGTGCAGGCACTGAGCCCAGCGATAACTCTAGAGCCAAGAAAAAATAATTTATTTTAATTAAAAAAAAAAACAGATGGGAAAGCTATCAGGGGAGGGGGTGGGATATGGAGACTGGGTGGTGGGAATTATGTGGAGTTGTACCCCTCCTACCCTATGGTTTTGTTAATTTATCCTTTCTTAAATAAAAAAAAAGAAAGAAAAAGGAGGGAAGGGAGGAAAGGAGAAAGAGAGAAGGGTAGTGGTGTACCTGGTTGAGTGCATACATGTTACAAGGACCCGGGTTCAAGCCCCCAGTCCCCACCGGCAGGGGGAAAGCTTCATGAGAGGTGAAGCAGGGCTGCAAGGCTGCTCTGTCTCTCTCTCTCTGTCACCCTCTTCCCCCTCGATTTATGGCTGTCTCTATCCAATAAATAAAGACAATATTTAAAAAGACAGAGAGTGAGAGAAAGAAAGCAAAGAACAAAAGAGCAAAACTCCCATGTGAAGCGAGTAGCCCAGTCCCTGTGGGGTGCTGGTTTCAAAGACCCCATCTGCCCTTCGGTGGGCATCTCAGGGATTCTTTGGCCTGCACAGTGGGCCAGAGGCAAGGTCACCAGGCAAGGCGCACAAGCGCAGCCTCAAAGCCAGCCCCGACTCCCCACGCCACAGTCTCTAGGGCCCTGTCACAGAAGTGCCAGAACCCGGGCCAAGATGGTGGCTCACCCAGTGAGGCAACCCCATCACAGTGTGCAAGGACCTGGTTCAAATCCCCAGTCCCCACCTGCCGAGAAGTTTCATGAGCAGAGCAGGACGGGTGTCTGCTTGTCTCTGTCCTTCTCTCTCTTAGCAGGTAGCAAAAGGCAGTGGAATCACTGTGCAGACACTGAGCTCCAGGGGTAACCCTGATGGCAAAATAAATCAATACAAATATATCTATTCTCCCCCCTCCCTTGCTTACAAGGGTGTCAGGGATTGAACCTGGGACTTGGAAACCTTAGGCATAACCATTATGCCATCTACCCGCCCCCAATTATTTTACAGTCCTGGAACGACTCCCTCCCCCACCTCCCGCCAGTCTTCTAATGATGGGCATTTAGGCTGCTTCCTCTCTTTGACTATTGTGAATAATGCAGCTATGAACATAAGAGTGTCTATGTCCCTTCACATTAGTGTTTGAGTGTACTTTGGATAAATGCCTGTATGGAGTTATGGGATATATATATTCCGTGGAATATTACTGTGCATTCAGAAAAATCTGATTACATACAAAACTTTTAGACAAGTTGTTCAGTTTTCTTGAAATATGCCACTGAGTCTTGATAGGGGTTGCATTGTAATTGTAGATTAGTTTTGGTTGAAAGACCATTTAATATTGTTTATTCTTCCAATCCAGGGACGAGGAATGTTCTTCAATTCTTGTGTGAAAAGACATTCTCTATTTCTTTTAACAGTGCCCAATAGTTTTCCTTTATGTGTTTGTATGGTTTATATTTTTAACCTCTTTTGTGAGACCATCCCAAGGTATTTTATGTTTTTGGTTTTGATTGTAAATGTACTTGAGTCTTTTATTTTACTCTCTTCTAACTTTTTTGTATACAGAAATGCCACAGACTTATGAGTATTGACTTTATATCCTGTTACTTTATGAAATTTATTAAATACTTCAGTAGTTTGTCCGTAGAGCCTTGAGGTTCTCCAGATATGTTATCAGTCGTTAGCAAATAGTGCTAGTTTGATTTTTCTTTCTAATTTGCATATATTTGATATTTCTGTCTTATCTGGTTGCAGTGGTGAGGACCTCAGTGACTGTAGTGAATAACAGTGGAGGTAGTGGACATCCTTATTTGGTTTTCCCCATTGAGAATTATGTTAACTGTGGGTTTGTCTTAATGGTGTTTACTAGGTTGAGTAAATGTCCTTCTTTTCTCAATTTCTGGAGTGTCTTTATTATAAATGGCTAATGGATCATGTCAAATTATTTTTCACCATTAGTTGATATGACAGTGTGATTTTTTTCTTTTCCTTCTCTCTTCTCTCTCTCTCTTTCTGGTATGATAGATTTTATTGATTGGCTTTCAGATATTGTTCCATTCCTGTTTCTCAGGGATGAATCTCACTTGTACTTGGTGAATTATTTTCTTGACATGTTAGACTCATTTTTCAGTGTTTTTTTAAAAAACAAATTGATTGTAATTTCTTTTTTATTATTATTTCAATGTATTTATTTATAAAATCGAAACACTGTTACAAACACTGGTATATTTATGGAATGGAGGAAATGATTTTCTAAGGAGAATAAAAAAGAACTGCACCAGGAAAGGCAAAAATACCGAGTAACACATCAAATTACTACATTTCCTTTTAAGTTGCACATCACCTGTTGCCTATTTGGCTGTTGGCCAAAACTAAGGTTGTTCAGTTTAGGAATTTTTTCCCCCATTGCTAAGAGAGGAGCTGCCACTGGATGGCACTTAGCACTTTTTTAATTGTTTGACAATTAAAAAAATACCAGAGCCTAGTTTCCTTGCCTTTCTTTCAGAGAGAGAAGACATTTTTTTTCCTCCTCCAGGGTTATTGCTGGGCTCAGTGCCTGCACCATGAATCCAACGCTCCTGGAGGCCATTTTTTCCCCCTATAGGCTTCCCACACCTTGGAACTCCCTTCAAAGAGCAGGGAAAGATTTTGTCAGAACAGAGGAGGTAAAAATGAACTCCCAGCCTCCACACCTGCAGAAAGTCAGGAAGCCCTGACCCATGACACCCAGATGCAAAACTGGTCAGAGTTACCAAGCACCCAATCTGAAAGTATGGGGCGTATTGGGGAGTAAAAGAGATAAAACCCTGTCCTGGAAAACTAAACAGAGGAGGAAGACTTGATTCAAAGGTATTTAAAGATAGAGCATGAGAGAAGTGTGTACATGCAAGAACTGGTCCTCAAGAAAAGGAGGTGGCTCAGTAATAGAGCACAGGAATTGCCTGGGTAAAGTCCAGAGTTTGATCCTTAAATCTGTCAAATAACTGAGTAATTATTTTTAAAGTCCAGGTGGTGGAGCACATTTTATAATTCACAAGGACCCAGGTTCAAGCCCCCAGTCCCCACCTGCAGAGGGGAAGTTGCATGAGCATTGAAGTAGGTGTGCAGGTATCTTCTGTCTCTCTCCTTCTCTGTCTCCCCACTACCTCCCCAATTTTCTTTTTTTTTTCTCACCTGACCGCACCTGGCCCGGCAGCCCCGCGCAGGGCCGCGACAACCCGGCCAGGTCCCCCCCGCCGCAGCGCCCCTTCCCCGGGAGCCGGTGCCACCCATCGCAGCCTGGCCAGCGCGGCTGCCGCCCCCACGCCCCACCCCGGCGCCTCAGGCCCGCTCACCTCAACCTGGCCCTACCTCCCCAATTTTCTTTGTCCTGTCAAAAAAATAAATGAAATCAAAACCCAAAAACGAATCCTTAAAAAAAAAAGTACAAATAAGCCTTTAAAGCAGGAGGAGGAGAAGTAGAAGGAGAAGAAAAGAACTGTGGGGCCCTGGAAGTGGCACAGTGGCTAGTAAGGTGCTAGGCTCTGAATCACGAGATCCCAGGCTCGGTCTCCAACATTGCTTGTGAGAGAGTGATGCTCTGGCTCCCTCTGCCCCATCCCTCTCATTAATAAATAAATGTTTAAAAAGAATAAAAGCAAGAACTGGGCCTGAGCTCACTTCTGCTGACAAAACAGAGGGTAGGGGATTTTTTTAAATTTCTTAATTGGGGGATTAATTTTTACTTTCAACAGAACAAAACGATAAGGGGATTCAATTTGGGGCTAAAAGGAGGTCCTTAGTCATCTGTGCTTGCTCATGAGCTTTACCTAAAGGCAATGGGCCCATTCTTATATCTTTGAGATAGGAGGCAATTTCTTATATCTTTGCGACAGTTTAGGGGAAGGGGCCCACAGCTGTAGGCTCCCTCCTTCCTGGGGAGACTGCAAGATAGGGTTGCTGTCTCTTCTGATGTTTACATTTAAAAGTGGTCCTTGCGTAAGATGTTTCCTGGGTTGTAAGCTGACAAGAGAATTTAATTCTGTAAATGCTTGTGTGTTTGTGTGTGGGGGTGTGTGTGTGTGAGAGAGAGAGAGACAGAGAGAGAGAGAGAGAAAAAGAGCGAGAGAGAGAGATACAGCAAAGCACCACTGTAGCCTTTGTGATGCTTGAGATCAAACTCGGGCAGGACCCCATGCTTGAGAGTCAGCTCTCTACCCACTGAATCACATCCCTAGCCAAAAATAATAAGAAATCTTTTTAAAAATAAAGAAAACTGGGGTGACAGTAAAATACTTTCTGCAAAATACTTTCATGCCAGAAACTCTGAGGTATCATGCTTAATCCCCAGCACCATTATCAGACAGAGCTGAGTAGTGCTCTGTTCTATATGTGTATATCATTCTGCATCTCTCTCATTAAAATAAATAAAATATCTTAGAATGAAAGAGGAAAAAGAAAGTAGAATTTCCCTTTTGTAGAATTGCCCTTGTTGTTTATCATTGTTATAATTGTTGTTGTCAGTGGTGTCATTGTTATTGTTGGATAAGACAGAGAAATCTTGAGAGTAGGGGAAGACAGAGAGGGGGAGAGAAAGACAGACACCTGCAGACCTGTGTAACTGCCTGTGATGCGACTCCCCTGCAGGTGGGGAGCCAGGGGCTCGAACCTGGATCCCTGCAGTGGGATCCTTGAGCTTCGTGCCATATGGGCTTAACCTGCTGCATGACTGCACGGCCCCCTATATTTTCAGTCTTTCTGTCCTGTGTTGTGGCCCACTCACAAATGCATCACAGCCAGATTATAAGCACAAACTACAAGCAGTGCAGGGGCTAAAATCTGGACATTCCCCATTGGTGACTGTGGTGACTGCGAGGCCGACCTCAGCCTCTGTGGCCAACTTCAGGGTCCTTAATGGCCCCCAGCTGAGGCCAGACCTTCAGCTTTTGCACAGGACCGGCCTGCAGCTCCTGACATCACCTCGTGCTTCCTGGCTTCCGGCAGGTTCAAAGCTCCTGGGCTTCCTGAAATAAATCCCTTTAGAGAAAATCCTGTAGACTTTGCACTAAAATATCATTATTCCTACTATGCAGGAAGAACTGACTTGATAAAATGCAGGGCGCTGGGTGGAGCTGGGCCCTTCTGCTAGTGACGGTGATGGAGGACAAAAGCCCTCACCCCTGGCCTGCTCCTTGGGCCCAGAGCAGAGTCCCCAATGCCCTTCCTGTGGGTCACACACCCAACTCTTGTTCATCCTCACCCTGTGACAACCTTTCCCTCCATCCACAGCCCGGAGTGACTGCGCCAGCAGGGCCTGGGACAGAAGTGCAGACGCTAGGCCTGCACAGCGCTGGGAGATGCGAGCCCAGAGAAGAGGCTGCAGACAGGTAGGCGGACATGGTTCTCCTGCCCAGGAGAGCCCACCTGGCTCTGTCCAGTTTGCTGATGTGGCGGTGCTCCTTCACGCACTTGATATGCATTCCCCTGTGACCGACCAGACCAGTGAGGTCAGTGAACCTGCCGGAAGCCTGCGGTATCTGGTGTTTTCCCAGATGTGACCCCAGGAAGGCATGGCCTCAGTCTGCTGGGGGAGGAAGCCACTTGGTCAGATGTTGTGGAAAGCAGAAAGCTTAGTACTTGAGAAGAAAAGCTTCTGGCAGTGGGTTCCTTTTTGGCGGCAGGAGCACTGAGCTGGATGGTTAAGGACTGAGGTGGATTTGGGCAGTTGGGCGAGAACTATCTTTGAGAGTTGCAGGAAGCAGATGCAGAGGCAGCACAGCATGAAACTGGAGGGTGTGAGAAGAAACAACTGACATCCCCAGGGCAGTGTGAAGGGGTTGGCTGAAAGGGGGTTTGTCCTTGTTTCTGGGCGGTGGCTCAGCAGGAAGAGCCCCGGGCTTGCCTTTGTGACACTGAACTTGGATGTGCCAGGTCTTGGCTTCTGTGCCAGCACTGCTTGTGTGAGAGATGGGTGTTGTTTGCTGGTGCCTTTCTCCTTAAGTGCATGTCTTTTTCTAAGTTTCCTTTTCTTGCACCTTCTATTATTTGCCCATAAGAGAAACCATTTCAAAGTCCTGGTAGAATCATTGGGACCACTTAGAAACAAGTCATTTTTCAGGAATCAAAGAGATACTTCCAGATGTTGAGTTCAACTATGGGTCACCAACTCCAATTTGATCACTGTACTCTCCCAGCGTGCATACACACTCTCACTCTCATGCCTTCCCTCCCTCCCTTACTCCCTCTCTCCTTTCTTTCTTTCTCTCTCTCTCTCTCAAACACACCCATATACTCTCTCTCAAAGACACACATACTCTCTCTGTTTCTCTCTCTCTCTCTCTCTCTCTCTCTCACACACACACACACACACACACAGACACAGACACACACACACACACACACACACACACACACACACACACACACTTGTCTGTTGCTTATTTAGCTTGCTCTGCTTTCTTCCCATGTATGGAGGAGTATGAACTCCAAGCATGACTAAGAATAACCTTGGTCAGGAGTCAGGCGGTAGTGCAGCGGGTTAAGCGCAGGTAGCGCAAAAGGCAAAGAGGAGTGTAAGGATCCCGGTTTGATCCTCCAGCACCCCACCTGCAAGGGGTCACTTCACAGGCGATGAAGCAGCTCTGCAAGTGTCTATCTTTCTCTCTCCTTCTCTGTCTTCCCCTCCTATCTCCATTTCTCTGTGTCCTATCCAACAACGACGACATCAATAACAACAACAATAATAACTACAACAATAAACAAGGGCATCAAAAGGGAATAAATGAATAAATATCTTTAAAAAAAGAGTAACCTTGGTCCTTGGTCTCACACCATCTTATGAACTTCAGATGTACCTACCCTGTAACTCAGCATTTCCTCCCTAGAAACTTAACTGTTTCAGTGCCACTTGAACTTCTGGTATCATATAAGCATATAATATCCTATGTTTGCATCTTTGACCTGTTGTAATGTGTTCTTTATGTTCAGTATCTGGAGAAAATTAGTTATCGTCTACATCAGTAAATACTCTGACCTTTCATACATTAAAAACATACTGATGTGTTTTTCCTTTAGTTTAATGGCTTAACATTAGTTTAAAATACTATAAAACTTCAGATATTTTGTATGTTGAAAACTCATTTACCTGTATATCACTTTGTAGCATCATGCTTTGGTAATTTGGAAACTATTAGATCATTGAGTTATATAGGTTTTGAAAATGTTGATACACCTTCTACAGTACCTAGAAATCTCACTAGTTAACATTACCATGAATCTAATCAGAAAGTTTTAAATAATATTTTGAAAATCTGTGAAGGTCACAGGAGTGGATACAAAATTTTCAAAATTCTGATTTCTCTTAAAAGCTCCAATTTGATTATTGGTACCAAGCACTGTGAGTTGTTTAACTGAAAGTTACAGGCTTTTTAATGAATTTATTTTGAGAAAATGTCTTATGTACAAATAACCAAACTCTGTTAGTCTCAAGCAGAAATAGAGCTCCATGGGAAAAAGTGACCCACTTACCAAAAAAAATCAGGGATTTTAGTTTTTATTCATATTTTTTAAAACCAGCACACTGCTCTGCTCTAGCTTATGGTGGTTGTAAGGGGAACTTTAGTTTGTAACATAGCAAATGTAGCTTCATGTACTTTCCACTTGGTCTGTCACTTAGAATAGTAAAAAGATGTACTCATGGGTTGAGATTTAATGAAATTAATAGTTTCAGTTGTGAATGCTTATCAAAGACTTTTTAGTGTGACCTTTATTGAGAGGACACCCTGGGTTTGCTCATAATCACTTCTGCACTCTTGCACTGCCAGAGCAATGCCAAGGAGTGAAAGGCCAATTGTCTGACCACTACTATGAAACTGATTTGATCTTTGCATCTCTGAAAGGTGAAGGTGATTCCTAAGGGAATCCACATTTTGTAAACGGGCTCCCTGGTTCTGATGTTCATCTCTTTTCGTCACATGGGGACTCTCACAGACTTCAGCTGCTTTGAGGGCTGTTAGCAGGACCACATTCAGAAGACCAGTTCTCACTCACTGTGAGCATGCTGGTGGAACAGACTGAGAGCAGGACTGAGGATAATTCAGGCCCAACATATACCTGGTTTAGAGATTGCAAGGAACTTAGATGGGCCACGCAGATGCTACAGGTCTCCCTTTCCTGGTGGCTTCAGCAGCTGGAAGATTCAGTACACATGTGTCTATAGCCAGAATGCTTGGAAACCCAGATGTGTCTCCAGAGAGCATTTAATTAATGGGTACACAATGACATTCTAGTGTGGGGGTAGATAGCATAATGGTTATGCCAAGAGGCTCTCATACCGGAAGCTCCGAAGTCCCAGGTTCAATCACCCTCACCACCATAACCTAGGGCTGAGCAGTGCTCTGGTTAAAAAAAAAAAAAAAGACATCCTTGACTATCATGGGGTAATATGTGTGCTCAACCTGCCAGGCACTCTTGACTATCACGGGGAATACTTGGTGGAGGGCACTGGGACCATTCCAAGTTCAGGACATCTCAACATCTGCCTACCCTCTGCCTTCTCCTGGCTTGCGCTGCATGTTCCCAGAGTTATAAGCACCAGGAAGAAGATGATCTTCCTTAAAGCTGATATTTCAATCTCAGATGCTTTTTATTTTGTACACATACATTCCATTACCACCGCGTAATGTACTAATCCAAGTATAACAGGTTGTGTAGTGACACAGGAAGGAAAAGCTCTTCCCAAACTCTCCTTTGAGACAAAGCTACTACTAATGGTTAATTTTAGTTTTCTTGATGTTTTTAGTGCACATTTATCCTTGACTATATGGGAATGGTAGTGATTTTTTCATGGTTATTCTTCCATTCTGTTTTGTTACTTCTCTCCCTTTTTGTGAGAATGGGGGATTGTAAGGATTTTACATGTCCCACTGCATTCTGTTCATTAAAGCTGTCTGTACCCAACTCTCTGAGGACATGAAAATATTAGCTGTTATCTGTTCTAGATTCTGATTTCAAACATGGAGCTGGTATATCAACCTAACAGTTTTCTGGAGATGCAGAGGAAGGAGCAAGTCTGTGGTACTTTTCCATAGGGTGTGGGTTCTGTGAGGAGAGCATCTGTCAGGCCACAGTGGTCCTAATTCACTTTCCCAATGGATTTTTCAGTGTCATTTTTGTAGTCAAAGGGCTATCCTTGCCTTTTACAAGTAGGGCTAGCATTTGAATAAGTGATTCCCTTTATCTTGTAATTTTGTAAAACAATATTAAATAACTAATAAAAAAAGAAAATTATTATGATCTATATCACTAACAGTAGAGAAGAAAAGTCACACCATCATATAAGTAGACACAGAAACACCATTTGATAAAATTCATCAGAATGTCTGATCTCCGACAGGAATCTTTATTTTTGACCACTTTTCTCCTATTTTCCCTTGCCCTGTCTCTGGTACCAATCATTTTTTATCTATTTTCTTTCATTTCCATCACCTCTGGAGCTTTAACACTCTGGGATGACTTTTTCAGATAGAAAGAGCAAGTTGGTGGCCACATACTGAAGTTTCCTTTAATTCAGTGGGGCTGAGCTCAAACCTGGGTGTCACACATGACAAACAGCACAATATACAAGTGAGCTACTTACTGCCAACCAAATCTGATCTCTTCTCCTAAGAGTCTGGTGGTGGGTGGTGGTAGTGGGGTGTATGTGTCTTAGATTCTAAATATAAATCAGATCATGCAATCACATAGAAACCTGCTTTTATATCTAAAGCTCTGGAAGGAACTGGTATCAGAGCCAGTTTTCATTTTTGTCATCTTCAGAGGACTCGATTGTTCCATCTGTCTTCTCCACTACATCCCCTAGGCCCGCTGTGTCACAGTGATCCGTATTCTTGCCACAGTCCTCCAGAAGCACCACTCACCCAATTGCAGTCAGGCTTGGGTACTTCATGCACTCCTCTGCTTCCTCTCTCCCTTTATAACCCAGCCAGAAAAAAAAATAATACCATGTGTTTTACTTGCAACACTTCTCACTTCCAGTTTCTTTTTAAAAATTAATTTTATAAAATTATATGTCAACAGTGGTTTAAATCCACACCATGCCTACCACCAGAGTTATGAATCTTCAGTCTCTTCACTGCAATCCACTATAGTTCCCCTAAGGTTGTAGACACGCGCTAACCATCATCTCTACAACCATCTGTCTCCATTTATACATGATTTCCCCCATTTTCTCCTGATTCAAATCTCTGTTCCTCTCCAAGCCATTCATGACAAAATTACTACCTCCATATGCCCCTCTCCTTTTCCTTATTTCTCTCTGGGTGCTGATGGAGATGGAGTTCAGAATCCTCTTATCTTCATCTTTCCACTTCTCCCCCACTGGGAGTACAGATTAGGCTTGTTTTTGGGGTGCAGAAGGTAGGGGTTCTGGCTTCTGTAATTGCTTCTCTGTTGAACACAGTCACTGGCAGGTCGATCCATACTCCCAGCCTGTACCTATCTTTCCATAGTGGACCAGAGCTCTGGAGGTGGGAGCATCCAGGACACATTGGTGAGGTCGTCTGCCCAGAGAAGTCAGGATGAAGTCATGGTAGCATCTGTAACTTGATATCTGGAAGGTGGCGTGACCTAAATTGAGACAAACTAATTATTGAACAGGAACCAAAAAGGTAGGATTAGAGCAGATGAGATTAGGGATTTTAGGATAGAATAAAGCTAGGAAGACCATTTTAGGCATGTTCTGGGGGCACACAACTTACGGTAGTTTTGCTTGAGTTTGATAGCTAGCCTGAAGTTAGAATGAATATTGTCTGAGAGAATGGTGTCAGGTTCCGATGACAGCATGATGTCGACCAGACTTCCCTGGACTGAAGGACAACCCCACCAATGTGTCCTGGAGCCAGCTTCCCCAGAGACCCACCCTACTAGGGAAAGAGAGAGGCAGACTGGGAGTATGGATCCACTAGTCAATGCCCATGTTCAGCAGGGAAGCAGTTACAGAAGCCAGACCTTCCACCTTCTGCACCCCATAGTGACCCTGAGTCCATACTCCCAGAGGGATAGAGAATGGGAAAGCTATCAGGGGAGGGAATGAGATATGGAGATTGGGTGGTGGGAATTGTGTGGAGTTGTACCCCTCCTATCCTATGATTTTTGTTTATGTCTCCCTTTCTTAAATTAAAAAAAAGCAAATAAAAAAGAAGAAATCCCAGAAAAAAAATGGTGTCAGAGTAGAGAAAAGGGCTAAAAAGTTGGATTAAGGCAAATGATGGATAAAATGAACTATCTCCATCCATCTGACCGAGGGCCCATACATATTTGTACTTATACTTTATATTTACATTTATACTTATATTTATAATATACTTATATTTATATTTAGCACCAGAACCTGTGTAACCTCTAAGTCCCTATTGGTCTGAGCTCACAGCTCATGGTCACAGCTGGGAACAGTGCAGGCTGCACTCACTTCAGGACACAGTGTTTTCTGAGTGGCAGGGCAGGATACCCGAGCCTCCCTTCAGAGACTGGGGCTATCCCTACAGTCGCTGCTTTATGGTGAAGACAAGGTCATAGGAGGGCCGACAAGATGCCCTTCTTGATGGATTTTTTCCAGGGGCTGGGCTCCAGTGCACTGTGGTGGAGGCCGCAACCCCCGAGGGACTTGTGCCCAGGGCCCTCCCTGGTCCCCATGTCCCCACTTGCCCCGCGGGTCCCTGCGCAGCAGTTGTCTGTTTGGAGGGACTGGGGGGGTGGGGTGAAGGAGGGCGGGCCAGGGGCCTGGGCTCGGGCGCATGGTGTGACGCAACAGGGGCTGAGCGCCCCCCTAGGCGTGCGGGGGGCTGGCCCCTCCGGGTGGAGCAAGCACAGGCCGCCCCCTAGTGCGCAGGTGCCTCCCTGGGCGCTGAGTGCGCAGGCGCCAACCGATGGCAGGACTGAAACATGGCTAGAGCCCAGTCAGAGTGCAAGGCGGCAGCAGTAGAGGCAGCCCTGGACGAACAGGAACCCTGACTGACTGACCAACTGAGGCTCGAGTCTTGGAGGTAATGGGACTAAGGCGCCCGCCTAGGGGCCCGCTTGCCATGTGGCCTGGCACCTGCTGAGTGCCCGGAGCCAGTGACGCTCTCTGGGACCCACGGGAAAGGAGAGGTGTGGGGTCGCTGGTGCGGGGTGGCCTTGGCTGTGGCGACTGGGGTGTGGGGAAGGCGTGCGCCAGCAGGGGGTGGCCGACGCCCTCTCCAAGAGTGAGTGAGCACGCTGGGCTTTTTTAGGGGTGGTTGCTAATCGAGGCGCTACCCAGCGCAGGATTTTGTAACCAAGCCTCCCCTGGCAGCTGCTGTCGCCGCTCCCGCCCCTTTGCTCTCTTGCTGGAGAAATAATGATGTGATGAGCACAGCCCTGCGCGCCTCCGCCAGGGTGCAGCGGGTGCGGCCAGGTGGGCTGGCTGGGGTGTGTGTGTAGGGGGGCCGCTGCCCATCGCCTCGCCCCACCCACCCCGCTGCGCCAGGGGTGTCGGGACGAATTAGACTTGGGGAGCCTAAAGGAGAGAAGAGTTGCAAGAGGTGGGGAGGGGTTGGCGAGCTCTGGCAAGGTGGCAAGCAGAAGGGACCTGCCTGCAGTGGCCCAGGAAACTCTGGGCTAGTCCTGGATGGGGGACCCCACCAGCCTGTCGCTCTCTGTGAAGGTCTTGGGATTTGGAATCCATGATTTATCAACGGTGGCAATCTTGTATGGATTAATAGGGCCATTGCCAGCAGAACCCCATGTCCCACCTTGCCCCGTGGGTCCCTGCGCAGCAGTTGTCTGTTTGGAGGGACTCGGGGGGTGGGGTGAAGGAGGGCGGGCCAGGGGCCTGGGCTGGGGCGCGCGGTGCGAGGCACTAGGGGCTGAGCGCCACCCTAGGCGTGCAGGGGGCTGGACCCTCAGGGTGGAGCCCAAACCAGCTGCCCCCCAGTGCGCAGGTGCCTCCCTGGGCGCTGAGTGCGCAGGCGCCAACTGCTGGCAGGAAGGAAACCGGGCTAGAGCCCAGTCAGAGTGCGAGGCGGCAGAGGCTGAGGCAGCGCTGGACCTACAGGAACCCTGACTGACTGACTGACCAACGGAGCCTCGAGTCTTGGAGGCAAGGGGACTACGGCGCCTGCCTAGGGGCCCGCTAGCCATGTGGCCCGGCACCTGCTGAGCCTGGAGCACTCTGCGCTGAGGAAGTTGCGACTGTGGGGCCGGGTTGGTCGGGCTCGGCGCCATCGGGGGGAGGGGGGTGTCCGGTGGCGGGGTAGGGTCCCCGCGGAGCGCGCGGGTGTGGGCGGGGGACCCTGCGCGAGACTGCGTGGGGGCGGGAGCACGTAGGTCCTTGCTCCCAAGCCAGAGCGAGGTCCCCCGGCACCTGTGCGTGGGACCCCGAGTTGGCAGCGTGGCCCCGCGCCCCAGCAGCACTGAGTGCCCGGAACCAGCGCGCGCGTCCTGCACTGTTGCTTGTCCCTGGGTCCCGGGCTCTGGGGTGCACGGCGGGCGCAGAATGGGGCGCCGCGGAGGTGCGACGGTCCCTCCTCAGCCCTGTGAGCCCAATAGCCGGGAGACCCATGGAGGGGCTGACCAGCGAGAGGGCTACATGCTGACTGGGACTCGGGTTCTGGCGCGGCGGCACATCGCACCCCCCAACCTCCTTGGTCAATTCCGTGTGGTGACGCTCTCTGGGACCCGCGGGAAAGGAGAGGTGTGGGGTCGCTGGTGCAGGGTGGTCTCAGCTGTGGCGACTGGGGTGGAGGTAAGGCGTGCGCAGGCAGGGGGTGTCCCATGCCCTGCTCTCCAAGTGCTAGCGAGTGCGCTGGGCTTTTTTAGGGGTGGTTGCTAAGCAAGGTGCTACCCAGCGCAGGATTTTGTAACCAAGCCTCCCCTGGCAGCTGCTGTCACCGCTCGCGCCCCTTTGCTCTCTTGCTGGAGAAATAATGATGTGATGAGCACAGCCCTGCGTGCCTCGGCCAGGGTGCAGCGGGTGCAGCCAGGTGGGCTGGCTGGGGTGTGTGTGTAGGGGGGCCGCTGCCCACCGCCTCGCCCCACCCACCCGCGCTGCGCCAGGGGTGTCTGGACAAATTAGACTTGGGGAGCCTAAAGGAGAGAAGAGTTGCAAGAGGTGGGGAGGGGGTGGCGAGGTCAGGCGAGGTGGCGAGCAGAGGGGACCTGCCTGCACTGGCCCAGGAAACTCTGGGCTCCTCCTGGCTAGGGAACCCCACCAACCTGTTGCTCTCGGTGAAGGTCTTGGGATTCGGAATCCATGATTTATCAGCGGTGGCAATCTTGTATGGATTAACAATACTGCCATTGCCTGCAGAACCATCTTCAGTGTTGATTGATTCTGCCTGGGCTGCCTTAGGGAGATTGAAGTGCTGTAGCCTCTCCATCACCTTTGGCTGGAGTGCTTGGGGAAGGCCACCTCACCTGCCACTGGACTGGGGGTGAGAGGGATTACCAGCAGGGGGACATCTCTTTTCTCACCCAGTCATCAATTTGGGGGCGGGGAGGCTTGTGCCTCTGATTGACACTCAGGGACTTTAGTCTCCCAAGACTTGAAGACTCTTCTCAGCACAGTCAGAGAGTGTCCCTGTGGCACATTCACAGATTCCAAAGCCCGGTTAGCAACAGACCCCCTTTTAGCTCCACTTTCACCCCTGGTAGTG
The DNA here is from genome assembly GCF_950295315.1 of Erinaceus europaeus. Lineage (NCBI taxonomy): Eukaryota > Metazoa > Chordata > Mammalia > Eulipotyphla > Erinaceidae > Erinaceus > Erinaceus europaeus. Next base: position 174,821,014 of record NC_080163.1, read on the forward strand.
ACACTTTTAGATTTGAGGTTGAGTTGCATTACAACACAATTTTCAGTTTACCTGCTTTATTTTCCTGGTGAAAGAAAGGTAATAAGTAACCAAGGCAAAAAAAAAAAAAAAAAGGTAAAAATGATAAAAACATGCTAATTTTTGGCAGGTCAAGTTGTTACTCTGGTTTTTAAAAAAATGTCATTAATCAGAATTTTCCAGTAGCCAAATTGTCTTGTGTAGGCGGCTGTGACTCAGAGATTTTGGCTCTAATAATAATTGTAGAGTGTTCACCATTTCCTTTAGATGGGGTGACTTTTTCATTGCCTGCAAGAGAACAAATGAGAATTATTTTGTACCCCACATCTGGCATTATGGCTAGTGGGATTCAGAGTGCATGGTGTACGTGGGTACATTTGGACTGAGAGGTAAGGCCTTGCAGGCCTGCAAGGACAGGAACAGGAACTACACACACCAAAGACACTATCTTCTCCACCAACATTTACAGTCAATTTATCCTCTGTCAGTAGTTCAGCAGACCTGAGGGTTCTTCTCAGTAAAAGTTGTTCAAGGGAACTGGACTTTATACATGCAAATCACTCAGTTCCCTTTATTAACTCTTTCCTCCAGGTTTCTCTGTTCTTGGTTAAGAGTTCATATAAGCCACAGATGTCATCTATGTCACTTGTCATGTCAAACTTGTGTATTGCACTTGAGACTAAGTGGTAACTTGAGTGAGCAAATGAGTAGTATGTGCAGTAACCCAAGCAGATGAAATAAAGGTTCTCAGTTCAGCATTCTAAGTCATTGTTTCAAACTCTTAATCATTTATTCCTCCTTCTTCGAAAGAACTTTGCACTTATAGTATAATTATCCTAAGTGATACTGTTTGAGACAAAAATAAACATGTATTCTACTTTCCAATATTTCTGAATGTTATAGGTTACTTGTGGTGGAAATGAAATTTAACATGTAAAACCCTTCTATAGAATTCGGATTACATTGGTATTTCTCCCCTTTGACATATATATCCTGTATTGTTAGGTTTTTTAAAATGGTATAAGTTACAAAATAAATAATAGCAATTAATAATAATACTCAATAGAAAAAGTCCTTTGGGGGGCTGGCAGTAGTGCTTCAGGTTAAGCATACATAGTACGAAGTGCAAGGACCTGTGAAAGTATCCCAGTTCAAGCCCCAGCTCCCTACCTACAGGGGAGTTGCTTCACAGGTAGTGAACCAGGTCAGCAGTCATCTCTTTCTCTTCCCCTATCTTCCCTTCCTCTCTCAATTTCACTCTGTCCTGGGACCAGATGGTGGCACACCTGGTTGAGTGCACATGTCACAATGTGCAAGGACCCAGGTTCGAGCCCGGTCCCCACCTGCAGGGGGAAAGCTTCACAAGTGTTGAAGCAGAGCTGCAGGTATCTCTCTGTCTCTCTCCCTCTCTATCACCCTCTTCCCTCTTGATTTTGGCTGTCTCTATCCAATAAGTAAATCAATAAAGATAAAAAAGGGAGTTGGGTGGTAGCGCAGTGTGTTAAGCACATGTGGCGCAAAGTGCAAGGACTATCATAAGAATCCCGGTTCGAGCCCCTGGCTCCTCACCTGGAGAGGAGTTGCTTCACAAGTGGTGAAGCATGTCTCGGGTGTCTCTTTTTCTCTTCCCCCTCTCTGTCTTCCCCTTCTCTCTCCATTTCTATCTGGCCTATCTTAACAACGATGACATCAATAACAACAATAATAAAAACCAACAAGGGCAACAAAAGGGAAAAATAAATAAATAAATAATAAAAAAATTCACTCTGTCCTATGCTATAAAAAAAGTGCTTTGCAGAATTTAAATACATTGTATTCCAGGTACCTAGAACCTGACCAGTTTTGAAAGTAAAGGATTATAATGGGGCTTTTTTTTAATTGTTAGAGGATCTGTTATTGCTCTTAACAGAGTCTCTTTCATGAAATGCACATAGGGTGAAGAGATGCCTTGATGCTTTTGTTATTTAAAACAACATTGAGGTGACAACTAGGAGAAAGCTCACTTAGTAGAGCACACACTTTGCCATGCTAAGTATTCATAGGAGCACCATGCAGAGGGGAAATTCCATGATTGGTAAAGTAGTGCTGTGGTGTTTCTCCACCCTCTCTCCCACCTCTCTCTTTCTGTCTCTCTCTCACTCTCTCTCTCTCTACCCCTTTCTATATTCCATCCTCTGTATGAAAAAAAAGAGAGAGAAAATAGTATACTTGGAGTGGTTGATTGTTACAGACACTGGTGGAAAAAAAGTATATAATATTGATTTAAGAAAACATGGAAGTCATAGTTTCTCAGTTGCCCAAGTTATTGAATAATAGGCACTTTGACTACAGCTTTTAAAGGAGTGTTAATTAGATATATTTTATTGACACACAGAATAGATTTGCCCTGGTCTTTCACTGGACACAATAAAAATAACTATGCCTTTGTGCCCTGGGCAGAAGGGAGTCCTGTGTCAGCACTGCCAGTTCATTGGTTATGAAGAGTTGTGTTCAGGAAGTCAGTCGTAAGGACAAGATGAGTCAGTGGGCAGCACATATACCTTACCATGAGTTTGAGTCTGGGCACCACATGGGAGTACCATGGATAGCACTGTGGTAGCTCCCCTGATGAGGTAGAATGATGATGTGATACTCCTCTTCTCTCCTGTACCCCAGATAGTGAAGAAAGAAAAAGGGCCAAAGAGGTCTCTCAGTAGTGTTATTTGCCATGCATGAAGCCATAAATTGATGTTGCATATGTACAAGGCTCAGAGCTCATTTCTGGAACTACATTAAAACAAATAAATAAGCAGGAAGTCAGCAAGCAGAGTGTTCTTGTGCAGTTAAATCACTTGTAAGGACTGACGAAGTTGCTCACTTGGATAATGCAGAGCTTTGCCATGTGTGTGACCCAAGTTTGAGCCCGGGCCCCCATAGCATTGAAGAAAGCCTCAGTGCTCCGGTCTCTCTCACTCTTTCTACTTCTGCCCATTAAAAAGAAAAGTCATTCTTGATCCACCATAGTTTTACTTAATGCTGTTTTTATCAAACAGTCCATTCCCAGAAGACTGGCATTTTCTTTGTCTGGGCTCTGGAGTGTGTAAGATGGTGTGTGTGTGTGTGTGTCTGTGTGTGTGTGTGTGTATGTGTGTGTGTGTGTGTGTGGTGTCAGGGCTCTCCTTTTGAAAGGCCAAGTCTCAGCTCTGTCTTGTGGTGTGCCAGACACAGATAGGAGCACTTACCCTGCCTTCTAGCCTGAACAGTAGTGACAAGGAATGGACTGAGCTGTCCATGGCAGCTGGAGTTCAGTAACCACTGCTCTGCTTTTTCAGCCATTACTTTCTGCCCCTATGCTGTGGAGATGCTTCTCAGTCAGCAGCTCCTGGTCCTCACATTCAGTCCCTTGGAGTGACAGTCCTCTTGGGCTGATCTGTCATTTCTCAGAGAGAACATTATAGGGCTCACTCTTGAGAAAATGTGCCTCTCCTGAATTATTCCCAGTCATTTTTCCATGATGGATGCCTCCAGCTTTTATTCTTAAACTCTCTTTCCTGCTAGAAGAAGTTGTCCTGCACTCTTGCCCTTGTGATTGGCCCTCCATAGACATTTGCATGTAAATTTCCTTGGACTATTATATTTGCCTTTCTGAGAGTCTTGCTATTTTCAAAATGGGTTCTGCTTTGTCTAATGAGAACCCTTCCTGTTTGAGAATTTTGGTATCCAGGGATAAGATAACATGACATTTATTTATTTATTTTTGAGCTGAGACATAAACATGTCTTTTGAGCAGAGGGAATCCTTTGGAGGAAGGCTGAAAGGAAGTGGGGCCTAGAATTTTTGCTGGGTGTCAACAGCTTAGGTGGTGACTGTCTGTACACAGAGCAACATGACCACTTTAGTGTGAATTCAGGCAAGAATCTGGTTATCTGTACATGGCAACCACAGTACAGTATGAGTTTTTCTAATAATAATAATAATAATAATAATAATAATAATAATAATTACATGAAAATTACTGAAGAGCCTGATTTTCAGTCTTCAGCAGATATTCTCATCTAGTGTAGTCATAGAACAACAAAAAAGAAAACTTTTAATGAGTCATTGCTAAAAAGGAACATTTGCAACCACCCTTTCCTTAAAATCATAGAAAATATGTTAACAGTAACTTTGTAAGTTTAGGTAGGCATTACCTTTAAAATGATGTACTATACTCTGCACAAAAGAAAAAAGTACTGAACTAATCCACCAGAACCTGTAAGTATATATGTTAAGCCAGCCAAGATGTCATCATCCCCTTGTCTGTCATGAAAAGTTGTCCTGCTCTCCTGTATGAGGATGAATTGGAGCCCCCCTGGGGTGACAGTTCAAGTGGTATCACTGAGTTCTGATCCTAATACTCAAAAGGGGACAGAATCTATGCTGATTTGATAGGATTGTCACAAGGATGAAGTGAAACTGTGGCTGTACAGCATACAGCATTTAGAGAAGCTCCGGAGGTGACTCAGCAGGTAGAACACAGATAGGACAGGGAGAAATGGAGAGAGGAGGGGAAGACAGAGAAGGGGAGAGAAAGACAGACACCTGCAGACCTTCTTCACAGCCTGTGAAGCGACTCCCCTGCAGGTGGGGAGCCAGGGGCTCGAACCGGGATCCTTAGGCTGGTTCCTGCGCTTTGTGCCACATGCCCTTAACCCACTGCGCCACCGCCTGGCCCCCTTGTCAATTTTTTTATTTGACCTTTATTAGCAGATACTTGTAGCTTGTTGAGTTTTTTTTAAAAAAATCAAGTTGTAAACTTTTATTACAAATTAAAAATGAGGTTCTTAAAAATCTCAACTTGACCAGATATGAAACAACTTAAAAACCTTTAAAGGTGTACTGAGAAAAACCAGGCCTTTAAAAAAAAAAAAAAAACACGTTTGTCATTACCAAAAAGAGACATCTTTAGGTTAAAATAATAAAAACCCCATGCTGCATAGATAATGCAAATAGTCTGGTTATCTGCTCAAGGGGCAAAAAGCAAGCACTTAAGGTCTTCAGCTCATTCCTGTTGTTGAAACCATATCCGTTCCTTACATTGAACCATTTTACTGTTACCATAACCTTTGTTGCCTTGACCTTCTTGTCCCTGCCAGCAGGCGCCATGGATGTGAAGCTGCCTGGGCAGCCGCTCCCTGTGCTGCTGCCATTGTACCGGGCTTGGTGTTGGTGGTGCTGAGGGCAGGGGCAGCTGGCAGCTGTTGGGTCTAGGCCACCTTGCTCATGGTTGTGGTGATGGTGACTGGGGCCGGCTGCTGCAGCTGCAGCTCCTCCCAGGGTGTGATGGTAACTAGGCGGTGGTGGCGGTGGGGCTGCTCAGGACTCTCTGGGGTCAGCTCTCAGCTTGTCATTTTTAAGCCAGGTTCTAGTAGGAATGAACATGTCTGACTCCACTCAGAAACATTTCTTTTTAATATTTACTATGGCTTTCAATTTCCCATCCTTTCCCATCCAAGTTCAGCTCATTAGCAAATCCTGTAACAAGTCTAGAATGAAATTTTCAAGAGAAAATGATCTTCTCTCCTACTTCCAAAAGCCTAAAGATTCAGTGGAAAGACAGAGGTATTTATTCCTTCTAGCGTAGGTGATTGTCTTATGATTAATAAAGAAGTAGCTACAATTCAAGGGCCAGAGGGTAAGTTGTTGCACAGGGGTTCTGTTCAACATTTTGTTAATTAGGAGATTCCTGAGCCCAATTAGTCAAGTAATGATTTGAATATTTTCTTTGTAAATAGATTTAGGTAAATTAGTTCTCCTCCAGGACCATATTTAAAGCTGAATCTCCATCAAAATCCAAAGGCACACATCTGTGAAAAATGGCAAAAAAGGCTCCCAAGTTCTAGGTTTAATCCACCATACCACCCTAAGCCAGAGTTGAGCTGTGCTCTGGTAAAAAAAAAAATAATAATAATAATCTAAATAAAAAATAAATCTACCATCCTCAAAGTATGTCTTTGGGGGAAAAATAATTTCATGGGAGGCGAAAAATGGAGATTCCTTTTGAGAGATAAGGACAACTTCTTGGGAAAATTTGACCAGTGAGGGAAGCAGACTTTTATGTGTAGACATGTTTTTTTTTCACCGTGTCTCTTCTGGCTAACATCCTAGCTGGCCTTCTGTTACCCCTTCACAATGTCCTCGGTGTTAACTAAGCTATTTAAAGATGGCATCGAAGAACACATGGTGAGTTCCTCACCATTTCTTAATCTCATATGTGAAGGTGGTGTGCATGTTACTAATCGCCACTTATTTTTCTCTAATCCGTCTTTCTAATGCCTACTTAAGCAGTATCTGAAGAACTCAAATGGGTAGAGGATAATATTACCTGTTTGGACACCACAGAACATTCATATTTAATCTTTTTTTCCCCTTCTTTCTCTCACTCATTCATTGGCCCATGTACTCCCAATGTGCAGGTGTTTAAAATCCCTTAAAATCATGCTTTCTCTTCATTTTTTTGCTGAGTCTATGTGTGAAGAAATATATTATTTTAAATGTCTGTTTTCTTTTTTATAAATTTTATTTTTGAAAGAGATGCAGAGACACACCCAGAGAGAAACCCATATTTAATTTTAAATGTCTTTTTTTCAGAAATGTTTCTTTTTAATATTCTATTTACTTATCTATTACCTGGGTAGAGACAGAAATTAAGAGGGAAGCAGGAGATGATGAGATTAGAGAAAGGACAATTAGGAAAGTGCCCTTCATTTTCCCAGGATGCCAGTTTTGGCCTGTGAACTTCTGACCTGCATGTGGTGTGCAGGTGCCAGTGTCAGCAGAATGAGTGACTATTCCATGAACTAATGTCCCCACACTTGGCTTCTGTCTGGGAAGTGCTGGCTAAGGAGTAAAAGGCTAGTAACTGAGGGACTAGTGTGGGAGAGACTTCACCTTGAGCTTTGCTGTGAAGTGTGCTGATGACAGTAACAGCCATCCAGAAATCAGAAGTGCACCATCTCTATTCTCTGCTACTGTCTCCTCCTGTGCTGACTTCAGACTCAGCCATGTACTTGCTGTGGCCCCCGGGACATTGACAGGTGGGAATCAGGCAGAGTCCTCCGTGCCTGTCTGGCTGTGGGGAGCCCTTCTTCCAGCACTGAGGAAGCTAGGTGCCACCCTGTGGAAGCCTGGGGAACAGGCAAGACACACATAGTAGCTCCAGTGGAGCTGTTAGCTGCCTGCAGACACACGTGACCTCAGCTGATGCAGAGCTGCCCTGAGGAGCCCACCAAGGGCTGATCTGACCCCGAGCAAAGAGAGGGGACATCTAAGGCACAGAGTCAGGAACTGATATTTATTATAGAAATAAGCAAGAAAATACAGTCAAAGACTATATAACTACATATATACCATGAAAAGAATAATAAGTGAGAAATTTCTGTGAAAAGACCAGGGTGTAAGGGATCCAGGAAAATGACTCAAATGAAATGAGCTGGATATGGAATGTTGACATTTTCCATTGTGACCCCACTAGACAAAAAGTTTAAAAGAAGTGTCTTAGTCAGATGGCTCCATGTCTTCTACCAGGAATTTTACACATAGGTGGCAGGACTGAGGAATAATTCAAAATTCTGCAAAGTATTAGAATATAAGTGTTCTCAATTGTATATCATTCTAATAGGAAAAAAAGGGACAGTTCTTGGAGGGGAAGGCTGGCTGTAGGCATTCCAGCAGATACCCAGGTGGCCTCACTGATTGCAGACCTGCTAGGGGAGCCCCCAACAAGGTGCTGAGAGGAGCCCTGAGCTCCTCAGCAGCTGAGCAGGGTGTAGACAGGGTGCTGCCTGGACCCCGCTCAGAGAGGTCTGAGATGGTCCATCACTGCGCCTTTCTGTAGGTGTCACTCTCCCATCTTGGAATTAGGAGGCTGTCTTATGGTCATGCCTGAAATGAAAAACAGAAAGCTGTCTTAGTTAAGTCACATTCTCAGATAGTAGCTTCCTCTTGATTCCTGAAGAAATGTATTATCCCGGGAGAAAATTTCTCCAAGGAGATAAATGCATGAAGGGGCTGAGTGATGCCCACCTGGTGAGCACACCTGCCACAGTGAGCAAGGACCTGGGTTCTTGCCCCTGTGTTCACCTGCAGAAAAGGAAAGCTTCAGGAGCTGGAAAGCAGAGCTGTAGGTATATCTCCTTCTCTGTCTCTCCCTCCCATTTTAATTACTGTCTCTAGCCATTAGGTAAATTTAATTATTATCAAAAGCATTAACTATATTAAAACCTAGTCATCACATAGTAGAAACCTTTCCTCTCAAATCAATACAGCAAATGTCTGCAGCCCCCACTCAGACAGTGCTGCCAGAAGAATGAAGTCTTGCCATTGTTGGGATGTGATTCTCTTGACTTGTTTCAATCAAGCAGAACACCATGCGTCTCACACAGACTGGTTGCTAGACTAATCTCACATGGCCTAGGCTCACCCAGACTCATGGTGTAGATGACCAGTGTCCAGGAGCCTGGTCACCTTTGTACCACTGGCATCAGTCAGGAAGAAGGCGCCTACCTCTAGCAGGAACAGGGGACCAGGATGGAGGCCTCACTCCTCCCTCTCCTCTTCGTTAATATCTGTATGGTTGTGGGCGCACAGCACGGCCATGAGGCAGGAGAACTGAGTGCGGGTGGCCTCCTCCTTCTGGTGGACCAGATGGACACAGTCCCTGATATCCTCCACTGCCAGGTTCACGGGGATGATGGGGTTGCCCAGGGCATAGTTGTAGAGTGACACCTTGTGGGTGGCCCTGTCCCCATAGCCCATCAGATAGTCAACCCTGAGCTCAGAGGCGGTGAGGTCCAGGAGAGGCAGCCATGATAGGGCCCAGTGCAGACGGGTGGACACGGAGTTCTGCCAGATGCTTTCCACATCATGGAGGGTGGTGACAGTGTCACTCCTCTGGCCCACAGCCAGCAAGATGCCCTTCTGGTGGCCTCTGCCAACAGAGCTTCCCAGGGTCCAGGGAGAATCACCTCCAGCACAGATACCTGTGAACATAGCAGTGGGTTTAGCAATGGACAAAGGAGGCACCTGAGGCAGTGAGCAGAAGCAGTGAGAGGATGAAGGACTCGGAGAACCAAGGGGCCGAGGGTCCACTACCTCACTGACACCATTGCAGAGGGACAGATGGGGAGAGCAAACCCAGTCTAAAATCTTGGAGATGATTCCTGCATATCAGCAGGAAAATGTTTAATGAGGAGTTGAGACAGGAGAACAGGACTCCCTAATTTTTACTGAATTTGAAGGTGTGGAACTAGAGTTGGCTTTTTAATTGAGAACTTAAGAGGTTTCTGTAAACTTGACACGACACTGAAAGTTATCAAGCTGGGTCATTGTTAATTCTGGTGTATATTCTGGTCCCATTTCCGCAGGGAGTTTGGTTTTCAGTGTCCTGAGCTTGTTTACAGGAGGGGATAGATGGCCAGAGAGTTGGCACTTGCAGCAAAGGGTGCAGTTCCCCTCTCCCCTGCTGACCTGACCTGGGGACCTGGGCTTGAGGAGGAGCTGACCTGGGGTGTCCTCTAGTAGCTGTTCCAAAAGGAAGGACTCCTGGCGCCTGGAAGCTGAGCTGGAGTCTTCCTGTTCCTGTGACAGGTCCTCAGTCATTGGCGGTGATGCCATTCCATTTTCATGGTGATAGTCACAGTCTGTGAGGAGAGAAATCCAAGCATAGGTTCAGGCTGAGGTGCTGTGATGAGCCCATCGTGACCACATAGTGTGTCCACAGCATGGCAAGGGAGCTGTGTTTTTCTTGGAGACGTGCATGGTTTCTGGGGGCTACTGGGTTCCTGCCAATTCTGTGTCCCCCCCATGGGATTGGTTTTCAGGGTCATGAGCTTGTTTCAGGAAGGAAGATCTGACTTGGTAGGAGGCATTTACAGGAACCCAGGGTGTCCCCTCTCCCCTGATGGTCTCCACATGTCAGGCTGGGGGAGTCATCGACTTCAAGTGGAAGCTCCTCAGTGGCCGGCATTTGGCCCACTTCATGCTCCTGCAGATGTTTGACATCTAGATGGAGAGAAACCTCAGTCTAGGTCCAGGCTGACCATGAAGAGACTCACCTCATGTAGAATATGACACACGGACCTTCTCCTGGACCTTCTTTGCTAAGAAGGCTGTGTCTCTGTGTCTCTGTGTCCGTGAATCTGACAGGAGACCCTGCCCTCACATGTGCCCAAGAACAATGTTGACAAAATAAAGAGGAAGATGCTTTTATACATTCCTGTGCCTGGAATGCCATGAATTCCTCATGAGGAAGAGCTCTACAGAGCAGCCCAATCTGCCACAGAGAAAGAAGTAGAGAAGCAAGGACTGTCCCTAGAGCCTGTTACAGAGCAGTGAGTTGGTCACTGTCGAATGCACGGAGGCCTGTTGCCTGTGCTTTTCCCTGTCAGAAGGTATTGAAGCAAAGCTGGAAACCATTTACTCTGAGTCTTTGCAGTTAATGTCTCACTCCAATCAGCCTCTTCTCAGATTGCCCTGACACTCACCTGCAGGTGACTCTGTGGTTTCTTCCATTCTGAAACTCACAGGTCCCTGATCATCTTCCTCAGAGTCCTGGGAGAGAAAGAAGTCAGGGTTACAATAAACCTTGGGAGTGAGCTCTGGAAGAACACATTTCCCAGCAACTCTGTTTCTCCAGAGAGAGAGAGAGCACTGTGTCCAGCACCAAAGCGACTTGAACCCTGGGGGTGACGGTGGTTTGAGTCGACACTAGAGTTTAGTGATTCCTTGGGTTTTCAGTGCATGTTCAGAAGTGTGTTGACAAGGATATGTGGATTTCTTCCTGCTTGCTCTCTAGTCTCAGGATATACACACAGGTAACTCCCAGTTGAGTGAGTAATTTGTAATTTGAAGTGCCAACTATCTTGGACGTCGGGCCTTAGTGCCTCAGGTTAAGCACACTTGGCACTAATCACAAGGACTGGTGTGAGGATCCCGACTTGATTCTCGGGCTCCCACCTGTAGAGGAGCCACTTCACAAGCAGTGAAGCAGGTCTGCAGGTGTCTATCTTTCTTTCCCCCTCTCTGTCTTCCCCTCCTCTCTCCATTTCTCTCTGTCATATCCAATTACGATGACAACAACAATCATAACTACAGACATATAACAAGAGCAACAAATGGAATAAATAAAGATTAAAAAAATTTAAACTGTAAAAAATATGTCAGCTATCTAATCAAATTATTGGAAAGCAAAAACCCACAATTCCCCCAACGTGATGAGAAGCATTGCCTGGTATATGAAGAAGCAGGAAAGTGTCATCAATGCTGCAGAGTGAAGGCCAACCCTGACATGATGCAGATGCTCAAATTATGCAAAAGAAAAAAGAAAAAAACCACAAACTTCTACTCCACCTATTGACATGATATAAACAGAAATATGTTCATGATGGATAAAAATTAGCGAAGAAATTGAAGTAATTTAAAACCAATCATTTAGTAGCTTAAAAAATATCTGAAAGTCACATATATTCAGTCCTTATTTATTTCCACTAGCATTATTACTGGAGCTTTAGGCAGGCACCACTACCAGTAGCCATTTTTTCCTTTCTATTTTATTTGATAGGACAGAGAGAAATTGAGAGAGGAGGGGGACATAGAGAGAGAAGAGACAGAGAGAGACACCTGCATGACTGCTTCCAGGCTTGTGATGTCTCCCCTCTGGGTCACTGTAGATGAGGACTTGTGTGTTCAACCCGCTGTGTTAACCGCCCAGCTGGAAAGGCTTATTCTTTATTTAATTTAATTTAATTTATTTATTAGAGACATCCAGAAATAGGTATGGGGTAAAAGGGGGGGAGAGAGGGGGGAAAAGAGAGAGAGAGAACTGCAGCTCTGCTTCACCACTCACAAAGCTTTTTCCCTGCATGCGGGGAAGAGGGCTGGTACCCAGGTCCTTACACATTATAATCTGTGAACTCAAACAGGTGCATGGAAGGCATATTCTCGACACACTCAAACTTTCTATGCTCAAGTTCACATGACTCATTTCTCTATATTCCATAAATGTGTGAAGCCACCTAATAGCTTTCACCTTTTCACTTCACTAAGCATAATCACGTTCAGTCCCCCTCCCCCAAATTGAAGTGTCAAATTAGCTCAATGTTTGTGAGAACTATGGAGTTATTTGTTATGGGAGACACAGAGCTTTGGAGTGGGGTGAGCATGGAAATCTACCCCTATATTTATGTGAGCTTATTAACCATTATTCAGTCACTAGTGAAAATGTAGGCAAGAGAATGTCTTTGGAGGGCCAGGCAGTGGCACACCTGGTTCAGCACATGTAGTATTAAACACAAGGACCAGCGCAAGGACTCGGGTTCAAGGCACTGACTCCCTAGTTGTAGGTGGATTGCTTCACTAGCAACAAAGAAGGTCTGCGGTTGTCTCTCTCCTCCCCACTCTCAATTTCTGTCTGTCCTATCCAGTACAATGGAGAAAAAAATACGGATTCCAGGAGCAGTAGAATTTTAGTGCTGGTACTTAGTCCCAGCTATAAACTTGGAGACTAAAAAAAAAAATTCTTTGTTCTTCATTATAAATATCTTGGATACAGCACTGCAATTCCAGAAATCAAATGATACACAAAGAACTATATTGCCACCAGGGCTTGGTGGCTGCATCATGACTCCACTGCTCCTGGCTGCCATCGTCGTCTTCTTTTTTCATTTTATTTCGTAGAGAGGAAACAAGGGGGAGAAAGGGGCAGAGGACTAGACAGACACCTGCAGTACTGCTTCACCTCACAGGAAGCTCCCCTGCTGCAAGTAGGACCCAGGGACTTGAACCCAGGTCCTCTTGCATGGTGACATGTGCACTCTGCCAGGTGCACCACTGTCTCCCCCCACACCCTTTCTTGCTTTTTTCCAGTTGAATAAAGAAAACTGGGGTCAATATTTTCTCTTCACTTAAAAGTATCACCCTGTCCAGGGGTAAATAATCTACTGGAAACGACACAGAACACTCTGTATATGCAAAAAATCCATGCGAATAGAAAAGCTGTCTCTTGAAAACAGTTCAGTACAAGAGACATCAAGGATTGACACAAGAAGCCTTCTGGAAAAAAATCATGACATTTCAGGTGCCATGTTCTCTCCATGTTTAAGTCAAATTAATTATTGTTGCATATAGTCCCAGCTTCCTTTTCTGTGTCTGCAGGAAATACACTTTCCTGTCTGGTACATTCTGGATTCTTCCCTCATCTCTAGACCTATTTCTGTCCAAGGCAGGAGCTTGGAATGTACATGTACGTTCTAGTCTTAGAAACACTTACACTGATGTCGTCCTTCGCATACTCCAGCATGGCGTCCACATAGTCCATGTTCTCACTGTAAATGTTGCTAATCAAGTCCACAGTGACCCAAAACAGAATAATAGCGTTAGCTTGTTTTCTAATCAACTTATGTTTTGGCTGATTACTTCAGTATTTTCCGCTACTTTTTCAAGATATCAACTTTTTAAAGATATATGCAAGATCTAATGAGAGAAACAGTATGCAAATGTATTTTTGGAGAATGGACAGATACCAGAAAAAGAAAAAAAAGCTATGTTGTCAGGTCACTAAGACCAGGGCTGCAGATCCCGTCCTCACAGCTTTCCTGCCTGGAGTCCAGGCCAGAACCTTACTGGCCTGTAGAGCTGGCAGATGCATTTGCTTTGACAACCACCCTACAGACAAACATGCCCTTAAGACACGGCAGGTTAATACATGGTCCAGGGTGATGTTACCTCCCATAACAGCATGGAGAGAAGGGGGACAAGAGGGAGAAGCACTGACTGCTAGGACTCTGCATTCTGAGAACTTGAAGATTTGAAGTACCATGGCCTGGGAGATGGCACAATGGATAAAGTATTGTACTCTCAAGCATGAGGTCCTTAGTTCAATCCCCAGAAGCACATTTACCAGACTGATACCTGGTTCTTTCTCTCTCTCTCTCCTCCTTTCTCATTGATAAAATAAACAGAATATTCTTAAGAAATGATTTGAAATATGTGAACTAATGACATACCTACAAAGCTCCTTATACCATTGCTCCATCCTCTCAGCTGATCTGAAATCCAAGAGGAGAAAGAAAGTTAGAATGCATAAAATTCACACAATCATATTGTGATTGCCAGCCAGTGTAAACATCGACATGGTGGTTATTGGTGGGACTGTGTGAGTCTGGAGGCCTGTCCTGCTACTGGGTGGTGAGGGCCCTGCTCTTTTACAGACAGCTTGCTGGGTTGGAAAGAAAAAATTCTAGATGGAGGATAAATTGTGTTGGGGGTTGGGCAGTTACTGGTGGTTAACTGCACATGTTACCATGCACAAGGATGTGGGTTCAAGCCCCTGGTCCCCACCTTCATAGGGCATAGCAGTTGTATGTGTTTGCCTGAATCTGATCCATTGGGGACAGCTGACAGCACACAGATGTTTTTGAGGGGGTCAGCGCACGTTTGGCTAATAGACCCCCAGATGTAGCTGTGCTCCCCCTTGAGAGTCATGAGGAGAGAGATGCCGGGCTGCAGTCTTACTTAAAAGAGACAATGAAGCTGCGGTCAGCCCAGCCCAAGACCAGCGATGGGCGGATTCTTGAGACTTTCTTGGGTTTCTTCATGTTGGGTGCCACCCATATGTCCATCAGGGGCACCCAGTACTTGATTCTGAAGTGACCCTTGAACCTGGAGAGGGAACAGAGCACAGTACAGTTAGCTTGCATCTCCAGCATTCTGGGAGCAGCTGGGTTTCTCCTTGCCCTCTGAGCTGAGCCTTGAGAGCACAGCAGAGGGAGGGCTGGGGCCTGAATGCTTTGTGCTGACTGGAGCCCAGCCCAGGATGTCCCTGAACACTCCTTACCAGTGGGAGAAAAACAGCCATTTTCCTGAACATTATAGAACAATTAGATATCCCCCCTGTATTTATGAGCTCTCTAAGAGAACCTTGCACTCATTTAGCATCTTTCCATGTAGTGTCTTCTTTGTTAATCATAATGATCCATGATCATATTTCCCTTATTAATTGTATGAAAATTGTAATTAACTTATTAGGTAATTATTGTCACCCTGAAAGTGCTTGAGGATACTAATGAAATAAGTCATGCATTATAAGTTCAGTTAAATATATTTTCTATGAGACTGAAAGAGTTAAGATGTATTTTCCATGTCACTTTATTTCAATTGCCACTGGGGTTATCACAGTGGCTGCCTGATGAATCCACTGTTGTTACTGATCATTCCCCTGTTTCTGTGTGTTTGTCTTTGAGAGGACCGAGAGAAATTGAGAGGGTAGGAGACCCAGTTGAAGAGAGGAATGAATCTGCAGCCCTGCTAACTGCTTATGAAGCTTCCCCTGCAGATGAGGAGTGGGGATTGAACCTAGAACCTTGGGCATGGTAATAAGTATGCACACTGAACCAGGTGTGCCACCAGCCAGCCACCCAGTCTCAGTTTCTAAGGGCTTTGCATACCTTTCCATAAGTTAGAGGGAAAATATTTACCTCAAAGAAAGCATGCACATGTTTACAATGAGTCAATAAGTGCAGCAAGCAAGTAGAACAAAAAATAAAGACACCATAAAGTATTTAATCAAATAGTTTATACTTAGACCTAGATACCTCTTCACCCACTTCCTATTTCACTTCCTTGATCACACTAAGGCTAAACTTGTCAGACAAAGTAAGGACAACAAAAGCTGAATAAGGGCAAGAGACCAGAAGACTTCAATGATGGCTCTCTTGGTCACCACCAGGCCACCCCATCATCTGGGGCCCAAGTCAGGGAATCCTGGGATTCCCACATAGAGACGGTGGGCCTAGACCTCTGACAGAGACCTTTCTGCACTGTCACTGGTCATCTCCATCAGGAGCAACACCATAAACCTCTTGTGGGCCTCTACAGGACCTTGCCCTCAATGTGGAACATCAATGGTAGGGACTGCCCCACCCTCTGAAGGGAGGTTGACTCAACATACTCTGCCACTGGAGGAAGACTGGTCCTGAAATGAGTGCAGCCTAGAAACGTAAAGGAATCATGTGAGATAAGCCAAAAGGGGAAGGATGAGTAGAGATGATCTCACTTGTAGGCAGAACATAAGGTTCAACAACAGAAAGGAGAAACACGTAACAGAACGTGGACTGGTTTGGTGTATTGAGCGAAAGGAAAGGACTCTAGGGAGGGAGGGCAGGGAGAGGGCTAGGTTGGGGGTGGGGGACAGGGGGTGATTGTGGAGTCCTGGAGCATGATGGGAAAGGACCTAAGTCAGTGAAGAGAGTGTTTTGTAGATACCTATCAAGGTGCAATGTAAAGATTACCTTTGTGTCAAGAACTGTACTAAACCATAAACCTACAATACTATTAGTTTAAAAGATAAAAAGTCAAGTTATTTCAAACTTGCTTTCTTAGTGTTTTATTCATAATGTTTCACTTAAAGTCTGGCCAAACATAAAAAGCTGCCTGAATGCTGTGCCCATCATAAAGCCAGGCAGAGGCTCATGTACCATGAAAAGGACCTTGTGCACGAGCAAAGGGAACTGCATAGTGGAAGCTGTCACTGGGTGTCTCTCCTCTCTGTTCCCTTCCCCATATCCTTCTCTTGTCTCTCAGGTACTTTCAAAAGAAATTTGAAGAGGACTTTGCTCAACAGTGTTGTCCACTGACTGAATTCATTGCCTCTGTCACACAAAATAAATTCAGTTAATGAATTACTCATTTCCTCATTCCCAGGTCCCCGTCACCATGTGCAGGCTGTGAATGGAAACACTTTGCAGAAATTCAGTGTGAGTGTCTGTGAGTCCTGGGAAGCATGTCTGGCTGTGGCTTGTCCTGTCTCCCTTGTGCCCAGTTGGAAGAGCAGGCCAGTGGTGGGTCCTCCAGGCTGGGTCCCCGCTGGCCTCTGACTCTGCATCTCTCCTTCACCTTCTCCACCCTGGCTGCCCTTCCTCAGAACTCGGGGCCCTGCCCAGTCTCCCTGCTTCCCCTCTGCTGCCTGTCCAGTGCTGGACAGAAAACTTGTAGAAAAGCCACCTCTTCTGTCCTCAGGGCAGCAGAGAAGCAGCAGCTGTGGGGTAAGGAGCAGGGGGAGCAGGTATGCACTTCGTGTTGGAGATGAGCAGCACCTTGGAATATAAGATCATTTGTCATTTCTGCCACTTCCGCCCCTTCTGGAATTTGGCAGGGCCGAAAAGCAGGATGCAACCACGAGGCATCACTGGGATGTTCTCCTCTTGAGGGCCACTCTCTTCCACCGAAGTCCTGCAATGCAGCAGACCCACAGGGCAGCATGTCAGTGGGCATTCAGGACATAGTGGCTCATGCTGATGCCAGCACTCACAGCATTACAGAGGAATCTCAGTCCCCCAGAAGGACTCAGCACCCCCACTCAGGAGTCCTGAGCTACACAGAGCTCCTATGAGAGTTGAGGTCACTCAGGGCCAGTGGAGATGGAGGGCAGCTTGAAGGACAGGACATAGGGACTGTCACATTAGTGTCAGGGGACAAGGAAACAGCCGAGTCACTGGACCTGGGAGAAAGGAGACACTAAGAGGGAGTGAGTGGGAGTGAGGATTGGGGTCCTGGTGCTTGGTGCTGGGGAAGGAGGTGAGTGAGGGGTGAAAGTGTTCTGCAGATCCCTCTCATGGGGAGATGAGAAATCTTACCTGTGTCAACAATCCGCACTGTAGTGAATTAACACTGGCCCCCAATATAAGAATAAAAAATAAAAGGAGAGAGGATGAGAAATGTTTAAAAGACCCAGCTCAGGGCCAAGGCCTAAAGGCAGCACAGTGTCTAGAGTGTTGTGGGAAAATCATCAACCCCAAGTATCATCTGCAGTTTTTGCCTCTGTGACTCTGCTTCTCTCTCTACCCATTCCTCTCCCCCTTTTCTTTCCTCTTTGCTTCTTTTCTCTTCTCTTCTCTGTCTCTCTTCCTATGTCATAAAAATAATTTTAAACAGATATACGTGGGACCTATAGAGGTCAGATTGCATGGACTCCAAGAGTGTGAAGAGGTCATTCCATTGTGGTCTCACATTAACATATACACTTAGATAACAGGATTATTGAAAACTGACTCTAATCTTTAAGTCAGTCTTCACTTTGGGGTTGAGGGGGGCAGGAATCCCACAATCAGCAAATAATAAATCAAACATCCAAATGTTTCTCAACTCAAGGAAGTACAAAGCTATTTGTGGCTGTGCCCTGAGTAAGCCCACAGGACTCTGATCCTAGCAGTTCAAGTCTGCTCTCTGGCATCAGCAGGAGGGAATCTCATGAGCACAAGTAACTGTTCATGAGACCAGGGCTGAAGCTGAGGATTCTGTCAGTGGGCATCACACAGAGCACGTCCTGGGACTGCCCTCCTCCTGCTCTGCTGGTCACACAGGGCATGTGAACAGACTCTACCTGAAGCAGGACAGACAGCCCAGACACCCTGAAAGCTGTGAAGACTTTCTGGTAGACTCAGACATCCTCTATTCTTCACTCATTGATGCTAAAGAGAGAGCTGGACACAGAACTTCTTGCACTGTCAGCTCAGTCTTCAAGACTGAAGATTCCCCTGTAGCCAAGGCCCCTGGGCAGTGATGTCATCAGTCAAAGGTTAGTGTCATAACTGACCAGCTGACAGCATGACTGACTCCCTGAAGCATGTTACACCACCATTCTTCATTATTAAAATAGTTTTCTTTTGAGATGACTGTAGACTTTCAGGCTTTTACTAGAAATAATAGAAATGTCACAAGCCTTGTCCCATTTCACACAGTAGTTATATCATTATATAATTCTAAACAGTAAATATCACAGCAAGATATTCACATGGGTGCTGTCAGAGACACACTATTTCCAGGAGCATAAGTAGTTGTGTAGTTGGATAGGGGCCCCGAATATTGAAAGCAGCTGTTGATGTGAAGCCAGTTGTTCCTTGTGGATATTTCCAGCTGTGCCCACCTTGTGATAACTCTGAAAAGGTGAGACGAGATGGTATTGGGGTCGCAGACTCTCCCCTTGCTTGGAAGGGTGTTGGCCTAAGCTTAAGCTTCCTAATAAAGGCTCTTACTATTGCATGTGATTCTGGTCTTCTTTGTGTGAGATCAGGACTCGAACTTCTGGGTATAACATTAGAGTGTGTGTGTGTGTGTGTGTGTGTGTGTGTGTGTGTGTACACAAAGGAAATGTTATCTCCATAAACCCATTTTTAAAATAAACAATCCAATAGCAAATGAGTTGTAGATACTCTTCTTTTTTTCTTTTTTAGTTTTATTTATTTTTTTTTGAAATATCTTTAATGGTGAATTAATGTTTTACATTGGATAGTAAATATAATAGTTTGTACATGCATAACATTTCCCACTATTCCATATAACAATACAACCCCCACTAGGTCCTCTGTTACCCTTTTTTAAACCTGTATTCTCCCTTCCACTCACCCCAGTCTTTTACTTTGGTGCAATACACCAATTCCAGTTCAGGTTCAAGTTGTACATATTCTATGATGTCCTTCAACTCTAGTATAAAGATACACATCCGAGTTACCACTAGAGGACTTGATGTAGCCTAGAATAGATAGATGCCTTAGCTTTTTGCTATATTTTTCTGTTTTTTATTATTAAGTCTTTCATTTTCTTTTTAATTTGCTATTAATTTTGTTACAAGATTGTGATCACAGTGCACAGTTCCGCACCACCAGAGTACTGTATCCCCTCTCTCCCAAAGACAACCACCAGAGTTCTCACAAGTCTCACAGTTTGCTTGCTTCTGTTTTGTTTGAATTTTTTTTGACAAGTTTGTAAATCAAATCTCCAGATTCCACATATGGGTGAAACCATCTGGTGGTTGTGTTTCATATCTTCACTTATTTTGGTAAGTATGATCACTTCAGTTCCATCCATTTTGTCCTTTTTGATTGCAGAGTAGTATTTCATGGAACATCTATCCCATGACTCCTTATTCAGTCAAGTCATCTCATGATGGGAATCTAGGTGGCGTCCACTCTTTTTCATTTTCTTTTTAATAATCATTTTATTATAGTTCACTGGACAGGGACAGAGAAAGTGAGAGTGAATGAGCAGATGGAGAGATAGAGAAGGAGAAGGAGAGACACCTGCTGCACTGCTTCAACTGCTTGTGAAGCTCTTCCTCTTCAGGGGGACCAGTGTCTTGAACCCAGCAGCTTGTAACTAGTGCTCTGAGTCAGGTGCGCCCCACTCTGCTCCACCCCTCCAGCACTTCTTGTCTTAAACAGCTCTGGTAAGATGCACTCCATCTGATCACAGACAAGAAACATACAGATTAACATCAGTGAGTCACTGGTCAGAACAATCAGGGTGCTGAGCCCCAGACAGGTATGTTTGTGTCTGTGTCTGCCTGTGTGGGGAAGAGATGGGGAGAAGCCTGTTCTCACTGCCCTGCTGCATCATCTGAGTGCTTGACCAGGCTGAGGGGTTCCTCAGACTTCTCTTTCTTTCTTACCTTTTCCTTAGTATCTCATAAGCTATTTGAAAGAAAATACAATGTAATGTTTGAACAGTGCTTTCCTCACTGAACTCATGAAATATGAGACCCTTCCAGCACTGCTCATCAGATCATAAAGCCTTCTCTCTCTCTCTCTTTCACACACACACACACACACACACACACACACACATACACACACAAACACACGTAGGGACCTGGGACTTGAATGCAGCTGCACTGTGGTGGTAACACGTGCACTCTTCCAGCTGAGCCACCAACTGGGGCCTGGTCTTTGCACTGATTCCTCTGTTTGCACAAATCAAGGGCAATTTGTGCACTGTGGTGGGTGACTGCCCAGGTGTGAGACACACACAGACAGACACACAGACACACAGCAGGCTGGCAGCAGGCTGGCCTCGTCCCTTGTGTCCTTCACAGTGGAAGCTGCCTCACTCTCAGGCCTGCAGTGAGAGTTCTGTTTCTCCTTCCCTGTACCTTCTATCTCACACTCTCTCAGCCTATTTCTCTCTGTCTCTGTCATAAAAAGATAATGAGTAAAAAACAATGAAAGGAAAGCTGGCCACTGGGAGCATTAAATGTATCACACAGACAGCAACCCCCATAGAAAACCCATGCGGCAAAAATGAAGAAATAAATGCATTTAAAATTTTATAAAATCAGACTTCATATGACAATTAAATGTGTTATATTGAAGAGGTATCAATACAACTAAATATTAGGATGAACTCTGTGTAGGAAATTGTTGCTTCCACCAACTAGGTTGTTGGCCTGTGGATACAAAGGTACTCAAGGAAGTACCACTCTTCTCTCTCTCTCTCTCTCTCTCTCTCTCTCTCTCTCTCTCTCTCTTCCATAATATCTCTATGTTTATCATACCTAGGACTTCACTCCTCCAGGGCTGTTTTTTTTTTCTCTCTCAGATAAGGACAGAGCGAGGGGGGAGCTCTCAGCACTGCCGTCTTCTACAGTGTGGTGAGACCCAGACCTGAGCCCAGGTGGTGCACAGGGCAAAGCAGGCAACTGACTGGCTCGGCCATCTTGCTGTTCCTGAAGGGTCTTTCCTACCTCTATTCTAGCTTTTACCTCATTTTATAACACTTCAACATACTAACTGCCAGACAGTTCTCATCTTTCTTACTTACTTTTAAAATGTATTTTTAATTTTTATTAGATAGTTAATATTCATTCACAAAACTGTAAGGTAATAGGGGTACAGTTCCACACAGTTCTCACCACCAGAATTCAGTGTCCTGACTCCTCCATTTCACCTGGGTGATGTTGGGAGTGTTTGTCACCATGAATCTTGTTTTTATAGCTTCAGTGAGAGGGAAGCTAATGTGCAAAACACCAGAGGAAACTATGCACAGTTTCACTTATCTGAGAGAAAAGTTCTCCGAAGATCACCAATATAGGCTGATTCTATGACTAATCTATCTGTATGTGTGTGTGTGTGTGTGTATATGTATATATGTATATAT
This sequence comes from Erinaceus europaeus, assembly GCF_950295315.1. Taxonomy (NCBI): domain Eukaryota; kingdom Metazoa; phylum Chordata; class Mammalia; order Eulipotyphla; family Erinaceidae; genus Erinaceus; species Erinaceus europaeus. Next base: position 174,842,974 of record NC_080163.1, read on the forward strand.
ATATATATATATATATATATATATATATATATCCTGTCCCCAATTTTTATAGTGGTCCTGCCTTTACCCCCTTTCTAGTTCACCCCCTGGCATCTGTTACTACTTCCAGGAGTCTTTCCCCCCCTTCTCTCTCAGATAAGTGAAAGTGTGCAAAGCTTCCTCTGGTGTTTTCCAAATTCGCTTCCCTTTCATTGATGCTATAAAAACAAGCTTCCTGGTGACAAAAAGTTTGGATCCTGGTGGAATAGTGGTACAGAGCCCTCTGGTTCACTTCTCCTCCCATAAATCCCTCTGGGAGTCTGGAACAAAGATCATTATGGGGTGCAGAAGGTGGGAGTTCTGGCATCTGTAATTGCTTCTCCACTGGACATAGATATTGTCAGGTTGATCCATACCCCTAGTCTGTATTTATGTTTCCCTGGTGGGGCAGGGTTCTGGAGAGCTGTATTCTGGGTCATGTTGGTGAGGTTGTCTGCCCAGGAAAGTCAGGAGTGTAATACAGTAGCACCTGGAACTTGGTGACTGAAAGTCAGAAAGATGGGAAGCAGGACAAAACATTTAATGAATAAGAACCCTCAAGTACGTGTGATGCCTTCTTTAGACCCTTCCACTAAATTCCAGGCTTGTGAGGTCTAAGTCTAATCGAGAAGGACTATGAAGGACTCTTGTCTGAGGCATGTAATTGCCCCTTACTTAGGGGGACATGTACACCTGTGCCCAGCATCCTAGGCCCCAGCCTATGTCTACTCTGTAACTTTGTTAGAAAACATGCTGTGGAAATGGAACTAGGTGGTCTCATGTGTGAGGAAAGATCTCACCATAAGAGGAGATGGGAGGTTGACATCTCAGACATGGTGTCTGTGGAGACAATCCATGGTAACTGTCAGCAGCAGTGCGTAGTGGCCTGGTGGCTCAGGTAGTGTTGATTGAGCTGAGCTTGTTTTTCTTTGAAATTCCAGTGATTGGGATTTACTGTAATATACTTGACCTCACTATGCTTTCTGCTGTTTAAGGCTGTCTGCTAATAACAGTATCTTAGATACTGACAGGGCCAATCGATTTTGATCTATCTGGCTAAGGTTATAGGTAAGTTAGGTACTTATACACACACATACACACATTCATCAAATGGTCTTTAAAGATTATAAACAGATGTTGTAAATATAGTGGTCAATGGTGTAGATATGTCTCTCAATACCTTGTAATTGTCTAAATATGTGATATCCGTTTAAACTGTGTACAGTCTGGAGATGGCTTTATTGTGCAAATTCACTAAGAGCAGAAAACACCCAGAAAAAGTTGAAAATCTCCATAGTTTGCTGGGTCAGGAGTCAATGATTTTCAACTGCTATCCTGCCTTCTAGGCTTCTATTGATGGTCAGTTGCTCCTTGGGGATCCTCTTGCTGGTCCACTCTCCTTGTTGGGGATATTCTGCCTGATTCAGCAGATGCTAGCTTTCATTAGTAGAACACATCTGCTAGTTTCTCCCCTGGGGCCCCATAGGTCTTGCTGAGATCAAGCATGTGCACCAAAGACACAGTAAGTAGACCAGGGTCTGCTGATGCATTGGTAGCTTTCAGTTTGCCAATGCTCTAACCCTTTGTGACCTAAAGTTTTGTTCTAAAAAAAATCCATCCTTATTGTGAAATGGATGACATGTTGTAATAAGATGACTTTTACACACACACACACACACACACACACACACACACACACACACACACACATACACAAAGATGTATATAAATTTTCCATGGTAAGAAAAACCAAAATAATTGTGTGTGTATAAAAAATTTCATAAAAATGCCCTTAAACCAATTTTCTCTTTAGACAGTTATGATACAAATCCTGAATAGAAATAGCTTGAGGATGAAATTTGAGTTAACACATTATTAAACTTGCTGGAGAACGGACTGATGAGGGTAAAATATAGTTTTTTAATTATTTTAATTTCATGAATTACAGAAGGTGGTAGAGGGGCACAGAAGCAGCACTCTAGCATATTCAGTGCTTGGGATTGGACTCAGGACCTAAAATTTAGAAGCTCTAATTTCTTCCATGGTGCAACCTACCCATCTTCAGAGATATTTTTCTTTTGTTTTGTTCTAAAGATCTTATTTATTCATTAATGAGAGAGAGAGGAGCAGGGAGGATCTGCACGTTACTCTGGTATATGTGGCACCAGGGATTGAACTTCTGACCTCATGCCTGAGAATCCTATACTTTATCCACTCTACCTCTTCCTCCCAGTACCACTGATAATTTGGCTTTGATTGGAATTGGAACTACTGAAGAAGCACTATTGGGTGCTGGGTGGTAGTGCAGTGAGCGGGTTAAGCACACATGGCACAAAGCTCAAGGATAGGGGTTGGGATCCCAGTTTGAGCTCCCCACCTGCAGGGATGTCACTTCACAAGTGGTGAAGCAGGTCTGCAGGTGTCTGTCTTTCTCTCCCACTCATTGTCTCCCCCGACCCTCAATTTCTCTGTCCTATCCAGCAACAATGATAAACAAAAAGAACAACAAAAGGTGGGGGGGAGGTGATGGCCTGCAGGAGCAGTGGATTTGTAGTGCAGGAAGAAAAAAAAGAAAGAAAAAGAAACACTCTTACTCCATAAGTAAACCTGAGATAACAAGAGTCTTAAACAATTAAATTCCTTCCACTCTTGATCTTTGTCAATTGTATGTGCCTGACGTTCAGAAATAGAAATCCTTAGAAAAGAATTTGCGGTGCCTTTTCCATTGTAGTATAAAGATAGTAATTATATTAAAATGTGAATTCCTTTCTATCTCTGCACAGGTTGGAACAAGGACCTAGTCAGAAAGAATGCAGACCTACAATTTCACCCAGAATAGTGTCACTGACCACAGGGTAGGATATGAAGTCCATGATATTAAGGTAATATTACTGAATGTGCTTACTGTATCTTTGATTTATTAAGGAATCAAATTTTGGGGCCTGGTTTATTAAGGAATCAAATTTGGGGGCCTGGTTTATTAAGGAATCAAATTTGGGGGCTCTAGCAGGTATCCTTAGGCTGATCCTTGTGCTTTGCACCACCTGTGCTTAACCCACTACACTACAGCCCAACCCCTGTTAATATTCTATTATCTTCCTTTCCTTCTTGGCTTGGTCCCTTTATCTTGCTTGTAAATCTGTCATCTGAACTGAGAAGGTTGAAAGAGGAGGGGAGGGGGCCCACTGAGGTGGAAGGATCCAGGGCCACATGTATGCCCTGCCCACTTCACTCCCAGGTCAGACTGGCTTCCTCTGCCCCCTGGAGCCTGTCTGTGCATGTGTGTGTGGGGGTGGGGTGTTTACAAGTGTTTCCTGATGTTAGAACAGTCTCGTTGGAGTGTGACTGCTAACTGCTTTTTGGCAAGATACTATTTTAAATAGTCCTGGGGTCCTGATTGTGGTACACCTGGTTGAGCACACATGTTACAGTGCACAAGGATCCAAGTTCAAACCCCTGACCCCCATCTGCAAGGGGAAAACTTTTTGAGTGGTGAAGCCATGTTGCAGGTGTCTCTGTCTCTTTCCCTATCACCTACCTTCCCTCTGAATTTATGGCTGTTTCTATCCATTAAATAAATAAAGATAATAATAGAAAAATTAATTTACATGACAGAAGTCTACATCAAATTGGCATTTGAAGTAAGAAAGCTCTTTTTTGAGGTCCCCTGTTACAGAGCACATGAGTGGAAACAAACTGCTTCTGGAAAGCCTGTTTTTAGTAGCTTAACTTTTTCCTTTCTTTAATTTTCTTTTCTTTGTAAACTATCTTTATTTATTGGATAGAGACAGCCAGAACTTGAGATGTGATGGAAGGGGGAGATAGAGGGAGGGAGAGACAGAGACACTTGCAGCCCTGCTTAGTCACTTTTGAAGCTTTCCTCCTGCAGTGAGGATCAGGGGCTTGAATCCATGTCCCTGTGCATTGTTGTGTGTTTAACCAAGTATACCAGTGCCTGACTCCCCCCTTTTTTCTCTTGGCTTTTCTTTCTTTGTTTATTTTTCCTTTCTTTCTTTCTTTTTTTTTTTTTTTTTTTTTTGCTTTTGGGCTTATCACCAGCTTTCAGGGCCAGCACTATGAATCCACTGGTGCTGGCAGCCATATATTTATTGATTCATTTATTTATTTATTTTGGCTAAGACAGAGAGAAACTGAGAGGGGAGGGGGTATATAGAGAGGGATAGAGACCTGTTTCTCTGCTTGTGAAGTGTCCCTCTGCAGGTGAGGAGCCAGGGCCTCCAACCAAGATAATCGCATGGGTCTTTGTGCTTTTATACTATGTGCACTAAACCCAGTGAACCCCCACCTACCCCACCCTCCCATTTGCATTCCTTTATAGGTGAGAGGAAATACAAAATAAGAGGCAAAATCTTCACCCAGCACTTTGTTTAGGGCAGAAGAAACTCTGCAAATGTCTCCCCTCAGCTTAGAGGGAGAGGGGAGTTTCTCTGCATGTGATGCCTCTTTTTTTTTTTAATTATCTATGTCTGGATTGACTGATTAGATAGAAAGAGAAATTGATAAGGGAGGAGCATATAGAAAGGGAAAGAGATAGAGACACCTCTAGCTATATTTCACCACTTGTGAAGTTTTCCCCCTGCAGGTAGGGGGCCAGGGGCTTGAACCCAGGTCCTTGTGCACTATGATGTATGCACTTAACCAGGTGCACCACCACCTGCCCCCATTTTTTTGCTTTTAAAGAAGCTTCCACTGATTTTTTTTGCATACAACTCTTTATATATGCTATTCTTTTTTAAAGGTTTATTTATAAAATGGAAACATTGACAAGGCCATAGGATAAGAAGGGTATAATTCCCACCACCAGAACTCAGTATCCCATCCCCTCCCAATGGCTTTCCTATTTTTTAACTGTCTGGGAGTATGGACTCAGAGACATTATGGTGTGCAGAGGTAGAAGGTCTGGCTTCTGTAACTGCTTCCATGCTGAACATGGTTGTTTACAGGTGGATCCATACTCTCAGTCTGTCTTTCTCTTTCCCTAGTGGGGCAGAGCTCTGGGGAAGTGGGGCTCCAGGACACATGGGTGGAGTCTTCTGTCCAGGGAAGTCCAGTAGGCATCTTGGTAGCATCTGAAACCTGGTGGCTAAAAAAAGACTTGACATATAAAGCCAAACAAATTGTTGACCAACCATGAACCTAAAGGCTGGAATGTTGCAGATGAAGATTTGGGGTCTCTGTTTTGAAGATAGCTAGTAGGCCTATTTTTAAAATGTTATATTCCAAAGGGATATTATATTCCAAGGGATATATATTCCAAAGGGACATTATATTCCTACTGCTTTGTCCTCTTCTCATGCAGTCTCATCCTGCAGGTAGCAGGATGGGTCTGGGCAAAGCCCTATTTCTTTTTCTGGCTCTGAGATTTTGAACTTTACATCCTGTCTCTAGATTTTATTCAAACTTAAGTCTGTCTCTAAACCCTAACACCATCAACACAAAATGAGTTGAGTTAGATTCTTAAAATTTATTTTGGATTTGAGTCCCCACCACACCTGCAGAGGAAAAGCTTTGTGAATGGTGAAGCAGTGCTGCAGGTCTCTCTCTCTTCTCCCTCTTTACTTCCTCTTTCCCTTTTGATTTCTGCTGTTACTATCCAATAAATAAAGATAATAAAAATATTTTTAAAATATTTTTTTAATTTTTAAAATATTTATTTTCCTTTTTGTTGCCCTTGTTATTTTATTGTTGTAGTTATTATTGTTCTTATTGATGTCCTTGTAGTTGGATAGGACAGAGAGAAATGGAGAGAGGAGGAGAAAACAGAGAGGGGGAGAGAAAGATAGACACCTGTAGACCTGCTTCACTGCCTGTGAAGCAAACCCTCTGCAGTTTGAGAGCCGGTGTACTTAACCCACTGTGCTACCTCCTGACTTCCCTTAGATTATTTTTAAGGAATTTGTATTTACAATTAAATTTTGATTTGATAGAACAAGGCAATTCATACAAGGAAGGGAGATAATGGAGAGAGAGAAAGACACATACAGCTCTGCTTGCTTGTCAAGCTTAACCCCACCCCCTAGTAGGTAGGCACTGGGGCCTTGAACCTGGGTTCTTAGTCATGGTTATGTGCATGCTCAACTGAGATCACCACCACCTGTGCCTATTTTAAAATTATTAAAGAATTTCTTAAGAATCCCCTCAACACTTTATCTGTACTATTCCAGCTTAGGTCCATGATTGGTCAACAATTTGTTCGGCTTTGTATTTTAACTCTTTTCAACCACCAGGTTCCAGATGCTAGCATAATGCTGACCAGACTTTCCTGGACAGACAACACCACCAATGTGTCCTGGAGCTCTGCTTCCCCAGAGCCCTTGCCCACTAGGACAAGGGAGAGACAGGCTGGGAGTATGGATCAACCAGTCAACGGCCATGTTCAGCGGGGAAGCAATTGCAGAAGCCAGACCTTCCGTCTTCTGCATCCCACAATGACCTTGGGTCCATATTCCCAGGGTTAAAAAACAAGAAAGCTATCAGGGGAGGGGATGGGATACAGAGTTCTGGTGGTGGGAATTGTGTGGAGTTGTACCCCTTTTTTTAAAAAAATATTTTATTTATTTATTCCCTTTTGTTGCCCTTGTTGATTTATTGTTGTAGTTATTATTGTTGTCGTTGTTGTTGGAAGTTGTACCCCTCTTATCCTATGGTTTACTCAATGTTTCCTTTTTATAAATAAAACATTAAAAAAAAAAAGGGAGTTCGGAGGTAGCGCAGCGGGTTTAGCGCAGGTGGCACAGCCTAAGGATCCTGGTTCGAGCCCCCAGCTCCCCACCTGCAGGGGCCTGGCCTCACAGTAGGTGAAGCAGGTCTGCAGGTGTGTCTATCTTTCTCTCCCCGTCTTCCCTTCTTCTCTTCTTCTCTTTGTCCCAGCTGCATCCAGCTCAGCGCCATGGAGCCCTGCTGCCAGCGCCCTGAGGCCCTGTCGCCCCCACGCCGCATTGCTTAGCGTCGCTTCGCGTCACGTCACCCCACGCGCGTCGCGTCACGTCACGTCACGTCAGCCCCACGCCGCATAGCGTCGCGTCACGTCACCCCCACGCCGCATTGCGTTGAGTTGCGTCGCACCCATAGGCCCCAGCGCTGGGGCCCTGGTCCCCGACTTGAGTGCCAGGCCACTACTGTGCAGAGGCTCCTGACGTGGAAGTACTGCTGCGGAGTCACGACGGTGCTGTGCTGGACAGCAGCGGCCATGTCCATCGTGCTCGGGCCATCTACTGCCATTCCTCCAATTCCAAGTAAGTGGCCCCCAGTGCCACCCGTCCTGGAAGGTGCTGGGTGGGGGGAGGGGCGAAATCGGGGTACAGCCACAGAGGCGCCAGCGCCGCAGGACCCCTTACCCCGGGCCAGGCACACCCCGAAGAGGTGGCTGCGCCCCCCCCAACCCCCAGGACCCAGCGGCCTTGAGCGGGGCAGTCCCCGGCAGGTGCGCACCCGGGGGAGGTGTGCGCGAGCCCCCAGACCCCACACCCCGGGCAGGGACACCCTGGAAGGGTGGCTGCGCACCCCAGATCCCGCTGTTTTCGGCTTCCAGGAGCGCAAGCACAGGGACCCAGTCTGAGAGTCTGGGCAGCCGGCCTTCCCTTTCCTTCCAGCCAGGAGAGGGGTCCTGGGGTCCCAGGGCCTCGCCCAGCATGTCCATGCCTGCGGCTCTGAGCGTCCTGAGGGTGAGGACCCGCCCGGGCAGCTCGAGGCCTGGCAGTGCGCCTCCCGCCCACCCCAACCGCCCGGGCAGGAGGGGACCCTGGTGGAACCCACCAGCCTGCCTTGGCTTCGGGAGTGGCCAGGCCCAGAGAACTTTCCGCGCGCCCGCCCATCCGAAATGTGCGCACTCTGTCCTTCCTCAGTGTGGCCCACGAAGGCTGTTTGGAATCCTGAACCTGGAGTTTGGCCTGGGGCAACATGGCGAGCCGGGCTCCCAGACTAAGGTGAAGGCCTGGGCGCGGGGTGTGGGTCCAGGTTGGGGGGTCTCCTCACACTTCTAGAACTGGAGTGTTTTCTCTGCCTCTGTCTCTCTCGGAAGAGACATGCATTTCTGAGCTGTGCCCCATGCTGGCTGGCTGGAACCCCTGTTGAGCCGTTTGCCAGGCTGTGGATTGGGTCTGGGCTGAGGGTCTGGCACTTTGCAAACTGCTGGTCCAGGGAGGCCACTCACAGCGCCCCCCCCCACCCCTTTCAGGAGGCCTGGGCCTGGCTGGGCTCCTTGCTCCATGGGGGGTGGGCGGGGGGGCGCCTGGGGCTCTTGTGTCTGCGAGGACAGTCCTGGGGGGACTTCAGTCCGCCTGCGCACAACAGGGCGGCCAGCGCACTGGCAGGTGGGAGCTGCAATAGGAGCTGGGCAGAGCCAGGCAGGAGCCAATCTTGGAGCTGGGTAGGAACCGGACAGGAACTGTGGTTTTAAAAAAAAGGAAATTAAAAAAAAGAAAAAAAATGTTACTTATTAATACCAAAAAGAGAAGCAGAGCATGACTATGGCACATGCAATGCTGGGGATTGAATTCAGGACTTAATGCCTACAGATCTACTGCCCTAGCCATTTTGCAATTCTAGAGTATAAATAGGTTATTTTATTTTTTTGTTGTTGTTGTCACCAAAGTCCCATTGCCTCCCTTTCTTTTTTTTTTCTTTTCTATTCTTATCCACTCTTTTTAAATTTTTATTTATTTTTCCTTTTGGTTTCCCTGGTTGCTTAACATTGTTGTGGTTATTAATGTCATTGTTGTTGGATAGGACAGAGAGAAATGGAGAGAGGAGGGGAAGACAGAGAGGGGGAGAGAAAGACAGACACCTGCAGACCTGCTTCACCACCTGTAAAGGGACTCCCCTGCAGGTGGGGAGCCAGGAGCTCTAACCACGAACCGCGATCTTTCCTCCGGTCCTTGAGCCTTGCGCCATGTGCGGCGCTTAACCCGCTGTGCCACCACCCGACTCCAACTGTCTCCATCTCTTAACACTTTTTAAATAAGATTATAATATAGTCCTAGCTTTGGTAGATATACTGAAATTGGCATGATACAGAGAAGATTAGCATGGCCCCTGCTCAAGGATTACACACAAATTCATGAAGTGTACCATATTTTTTCAAAAAAAGTTTATAAAATATATGTACACATATAAATAATTAAAACCTTTTAAAGAGCCAGTTAATGCAAGCTGGGAGGTGGTTCAGTGGTAAGAGGTCTGGTTTGCATGTGTTGGATCCTAGGTCTGTCTGAACCCTTTTTCTACATATGCTGGAGCTCTTTTAAAAGATTTATTAGTGAGGGAGAAAGGGAGGAGAAAGAGAGAGAGATAGAGAGAGAAAACACTGTAGCATCAGTCTGTAACATGTGATGCTGGTGGTAGAATTCAGAACCTCATGCGTGAGTCCAAAACTCCAACCATTGTGCCAGCCTCCAGGGCTGCAGATTGGCTTTTTTGAAAAAAATCATGGTAATATTGTTCTCTTAACTGTACATCTTTTAAGTAATACAAAGACTTTTAAATTTTTTTTCTCAAATATTGTGCCTGGGGATCAATCCCACCCAGAACCTTGCACCTGCATGGGACAGCTGAGAAGCCTCCCCGCCAGTCTCCATTCTGTATCCTTTAAGAGAGGGAGACATGCAAAGCACTGCTCCTCTATGCACGGAGTCCCTCCCATTGCCTGCCTGTGCTGTGCACTTGCGGTGTGGAGGATCAGACCCCCAGCCACATGCTACGTAAAGCATGTGCTTTACGCCCTGAGCCGCCTTCTGGTCCTGAGTTTGATTCCTGGCATTGCACGTACCATAATGATGCTCTCATTCTCTTTTATGAATAAAAAAGTTACGTATGTACTTGCATAACAATTCCCAGTTTTCCATAAAGCAATCTATGTATCTTTTTTTTGTTTGTTATTGGATAGCGACAGAGAGAAATTGAGAGAGAAGGGGGAGATAGAGAGGAATAGAGACAGAGAGACACCTGCAGACCTGCTTTACTACCTGTAAAGCGACTCCTCTGCAGGTGGGGAGCAGGGGGCTTGAACCAGGATCCTAAACGGTCCTTGCTCTTTGTGCCATGTTGGCTTAGCCCACTGTGCTACCTTCTGGCTCCCTTAGGTATCTTTTCTAAAGCCTGTTAAATCTAAAATGTTCTTAATCTTTTGAAGTAATTTCCTGATTCATGTTTTCTTGTCTTAAACATCTTAGTTCTGTTTAAGTTTGCCTTGTGGGAAGTCCCATCTGTCTTTGGTCTTGGTAATTTTCCAGGGATTGTAGTTGAATGCCAGCAAGAATGCTCCCAGATAAAAAACAAAGAAATTGCTCTGCATGTGCTTCGAGGTAGGCTTTACCAGAAGATTATAGAGAAAGACAGGTGTCAACAGCAAAATGCCAAAAGACTGCAGGTAATATATATATACATTTAAATGAAAGAAAGAAAGAAAGAAAGAAAGAAAGAAAGAAAGAAAGAAAGAAAGGTGGGGGTCAGGTGGTAGTGCAGGAGGTTGAGTGCAGGAGGTGCAAATCACAAGGACTGGTGTAAGGAACCTGGTTTGAGCCCCTGGCTCCCCACCTGCAGGGGGTCGATTCATATGTGCTGAAGCAGGTCTGCAGATGTCTTATCTTTCTCTCCGTCTCTCTATCTTCCCCTCCTCTCTCTATTTCTGTCTGCCCTATCCACAAACAATGACAGCAATAACAACAATAATAATAACCACAATAATTATAAAACAGCAAGGGCAACAAAATGGAAAGGAAAAAAAAAGATTTATTTATTAATGAGAAGGAGTAAGGGAAGAACCAGAGCATCACTGTGACATATGCAATGCCAGAGATTAAACTGAGAACTTCATGCTTGAGAGTCCAATGTCTTATTCACTGCACCACCTGTCAGGACACTGCAGATAAGATTTATTTAGTAGAATCACTTAACAACTGTTCGAAGAGTCACTCTGCACATGCCTTACATATGGGAGTCCCTCGGATTGATTTCTGGCACCACTGAACAGCAACACAGATACAGCAAGCCAAGTTCAGTGGATAGTAGATCTGTGCTTAGGTCTCTATCTCAAAATTGTAAGCATTGAACTGAGAGATAGCTTATTGGTAAATTGCATACTGCACATGCAGGAGGCCCCAAGTTTGATCCCCAACATACAGAAGTTCTGAGTGGTGCTCTATCCATAAAAATAAATAAACGAAGGGGTCCAGAGCTTGCTCCCCCAGTAGAGTGCACATCATATCACCATGCTTGCAGACTTGGTGTTGAGCCCTAACACAACATGGGAGCACCAGGCATGATGGCAGGTACTGTGATGTTTCTCACATGCTCTTTCTCCCACTTTTTCTATTTCATTTTTTTTAATTTTTAAAGTCAATTTTCTTTTATATATATTAATATATTTATTTATTATTGGACCGAGACAGAGAAATTGGGAGGAGAGGAGGAGTTAGAAAAGGAGAGAGACAGAGAAACACCTGCAGTCTTGCTTTACCACTTGTGAAGCTTCCCCTACCCCCTGCAGCTGGGGACCAGGGACTTGAACACGATTCCTTATGCACTGAAATTTCTGTGCTAAAACAGATGCACCACTGCTGGCCCCCTGTATATTTTACTCATTTATTATTTCCTGGATAGAAATTGAGAGGGAACAGAAGATGTAGAGGGGGAGACACAGAGAGACACCTGCAGCGCTGCCTTACCACTTGTGAAGCTTCTCCTCAGCTGGTTGTATCTTGGGCTTGAACCTTAGTCCTTGTGAATTGTAACATGTTCACTCCACTGGTTACATCACCTCCCGGACCCCATTTTTTTCATTTTAAATTTAAAAGGAGAAAACGTCTGTTGGCAATAGTAGAATTATATAGTATAAAACTGTTGTACTAAAATACATCGATATATTCATCTTTTTTTAAAGGTCATTTTGTGAGTGCACATGTATACTGTGAGAGGACCAATGTTCAAGCCCTTGATCCCCACTTGCAGGCAGAAGCTTCACAAGCAGTGAAACACTATCTTAATGTGTCTCACTTTCTTTTTCCACTCTATCTCCCCTTTCCATCTCTATTTCTTTCTGTCTTACCAAACAAAAAGAAAAAAGACTTTTTAAAGGTTACTTTATATTAAAAATGTTATTTCATTATTCTTGACCAAGTAAAAATATCTCAGGACATATAGAAAATATACTCCATTGAGAATAAGAAATAACTTGAATGTTTAGGCTCTCTGTGTCTGTGCCAGAAGGGGTTTGCTAAGAAGTAATGCTTGGGAAATGTGAATTCCTAGCTTCAAGTCTACCTACTGATGCTCCTCTGCAATCTGAGACCATCGCAGGCAAGGGATTAATATATCATTTGCACTGTCACTTACACTACTGCAGGCTAAAACAAGGGTAGGGAAAGTGGAAAGGACAAAAGTAGGAAAAACTAAGATATCTAAATCAAAGTGACTAGTGACAGTTACTATAATGCTTACTGTTATGCAACCCACTTTTCCTAAAATGCTACAAGGTTTATTACAAATAACTAAAAAATATGGGTATTTTGGGCTTCCACATTCTCTTTCAACCCCATTCAGGTTTTACTTTTGTTTCTAAAGATTTATTTATTAATGAGAGAAATAGGGGAGAGGAAGAAGGAGACAGCATCATTCTGACACATCTGATGCCGGAGACCAAACTTGAGACCTCACACCTAAGAACTCCAAAGCTTTATCCACTGGACAACCTCCCAGACAGTGGCAGCCTTTATTTTTTTATAATTTAAAATATTATGATACTTTGCTTACTTAAGAGGCAAAATATTTATACAATCTGAAGAGAACAAGAGTATACATACTTTGCTTATTTAAATGATACATACACTTTAGTAGAACTTACACATTTGAATAAAACTACATACATATGTAATTCAAAATCTAGGAAATATCGAAAAATGTAGTGGGGGAAAACCCCTTTCTTACCCCTTGACCTTAGACTCTATAAGTAGAAAATATTAGAGTATGGTTTTTTTAATGAATTAATTTATTTTCCCTTTTTTGTTGCCCTTGTTTAACATTGTTGTAGTTATTGATGTTGTTGTTGGATAGGACAGATAGGAATGGAGAGAGGAGGGGAAGACAGAGGGGGAGAGAAAGACAGATACCTGCAGACCTGCTTCACTGCTTGTGAAGTACCTTTCCTGCAGGTGGGGAGCTGGGGGCCAGAACCAGGATCCTTCTGCCTGTCCTTGCGCTTTGCAGTATGGTCTTGGTAGAGCTATTTATTTCTGAACCCACAGGGAGTCGTAATAAATCTATGTAATAATATGTTTTATTTTACAACTTGAAAGTATCTTAATTTCCATAATAAATTTCATAAAAATGACCTTTAAACCAATTTTCTCTTTAGAGAGTTATGATACAAATCCTGAATAGAAACAGCTTGAGAAAGAAGTTTGAGTTAACACATTAGTAAACTTGCTGGAGATTGGACTGATGTGGGTAAAATATAGCTTTTTAATTATTTTTATTTTCATGAACTAAAGAAAGGGGTAGAGGGGCACAGAAGCAGCACTCTAGCATATGCAGTGCTTGGGATTGGACTCTGGACCTACAATTTAGAAACTCTAATTTCTTCCATGGTGCAACCTACCCATCTTCAGAGATATTTTTCTTTTGTTCTAAAGATCTTATTTATTCATTAATGAGAGAGAGAGAGGAGCAGGGAGAATCTGCACATTACTCTGGTATATGTGGCACTGGGGATTGAACTTGGGACCTCATGCCTGAGAATCCTGTACTTTATCCACTCTGCCTCCTTCTCCCAGACCACTCATAATTTGGCTTTGATTGGAACTGGAACTACTGAAGAAACACTCTTGGGGGCTGGGTGGTAGTGCAGCGGTTAAGCACCCATGGCACAAAGCTTAAGGTTAGGGGTTGGGATCCTGGTTTGAGCTCCCCACCTGCAGGGATGTAACTCCACAAGATGTGAAGCAGGTCTGCAGGTGTCTGTATTTCTCTCCTACTCCTTGTCTCCCCCCCACCCTTAATTTCTCTGTCCTATCCAGCAACAATGATAAACAAAAAGAACAACAAAGGGCGGGGGGAGGGATGGCCTCCAGGAGCAGTGGATTTGTAGTGCAGGAGGCAAAAGAAAAAGAAACACTCTTACT